>NC_072732.1:102193372-102793372 GCF_026930045.1 Uloborus diversus
GTTGTTTGTTTTGCACAAAATGGTACACGTGGAACGCAATGTTTTACCTTTTTCGACAATTTTATAAATCACCACAAGATAGCGTATTCGAGCTCTGGAGTTGCGAATGTCTGAATTATTGCCAAATTAAAGCAAAGAGCGAAAATCGAAGCTTATTTTAAAAGACTTGCTTGAATTAATTACAAATATTTTATTTGTTAACAAACATAAGATGGCAACAGTTAAAAATTTTAAATCATTTTTACTTTCTTCTGTATCTAATATATCGAAAAAAGTATTGGATTCGTGCAAGTTTTCGAATTGCGAATTTTGACGGATTCGAACGTTTTGAGGTGTGCTGAGTCCATTTCGACCATTTTTGGAAAATGTCTGTGTGTGGTGTGTGTGTGTGTGTGTCACGTCTGTTTGTGACTAGTTTTTTGTGGCTGTTCTACAGCAAAAACTACCCCATGAAATCGAACGAAATTTGGTACACATATATGCCGCTATGTGAACTTGTGTCCATTGGTTTTTGGCGTGAATTCCTCCACGGGGGTTGGTGCAATGGGACGTTTTTTGAGTTATGCGTGCCTGCTATTCGCCAGCAAGTAACTGGCGGAATCAAACAAAATTTGCTCCATATGTTGCCCTTAACAGGTACAGGTGCTGATTCAATTTTGGTGTCAATAGCTGAAACGGGGGTTGAGCTAAATTTTTTTGCTGTTAATTGTGACTGTTGTATCTCAAGAAATAATGAACGGAATCAAACAAAAATTTATCGACAGGTAGCCCCTAGAGGGTATAACAAATAAATGTTCGTAATTATTTTAAGCAAGGCTTGCAAAATAATTTTCAATTTTTATTCTTTGCTTTATTTTGAGGTAAATGGGAAATTCGCAACTCCAGAGCTCGAATACGCTACCTTGCGGTGATTAACAATACTAAAGAAAAAAGGTAAAACATTCCATTCCACGTGTTTTCTTTGGGGTGAGTTACAGGCTTCAGACAGTTTATGGTGTAATATAATTTCAGAAGAATAGAAAAGAAAGTTTTCCACAAACACGATGAAAAAGTACTGTCATAAACTAAGCGTCAAAGCAAGTTATAAGTTACGGCATTTGTTTGTTTTACCTTTTTCATCCGCCATTTAACAGTAACTGCAGTGCGCCCTATAGTTTATTGGAGTTGCGAATTGGAATGATCGTCATGTTTTGGCGTGTTTAATTTTGTTTTTGTTGGGAATATTGCTTTCTCTTCAAGCATGGGGAGGGATCATAATTATTCGCAACTCCAACAAACTATAGGGGGCACTGCAGCCACCGTCTAATGGCGGATGGAAAAGGTAAAACAAACGCACGCCGTAGCGTAAAAAATGCTCATAAGACTAGTAAATTTTGTTTTTATGCATGATTTTTCCGCTTTATTCTGTCCAAATTAATTGTCAAAGTCTTGTGGATATTCTGGTCCACGTAGAAAGAAATGAGAATTCAAGAAGCATTACTAAACATCAAAAATTGATGCAAGTTTCGTAGTTTTAAGCAGCCATTTCCACAATGTTGAATTCGATATTTATCGATTCTTGATAAAACTAAATAATAATTGTGGCATGACAAGAATAACAATCAATGCTAGATAATTTAATTATATGATATTATGAATTATTATCAAAAGAAGATGATACTTCTTTGCCTTGCTTGGCTAGCGCTAATTGTTTTGCATTTGTAGCAGAGTTATTTCTCTCAAAACAAGCACGCATAACTCAAGAAAGGTCCCATTGCTTCACCCCCCCCCCCCTTGGAAAAATTCGCGCCAAAAACCAATGGGCACAAGTTCACATAGGGGCACATACAGTGGCTCCCAAAAGTGTTTGTACACTTTGAAATTTTTTAGTAAAACCAAAATAACGCAAAATTGAATTCGAAGTCCAATTTTTTTTTCACATTATTGCTATGTCATTCTAAATATAACCCTGTATTCTTTTAAAAATATTGACGGATCTTTTTTTTGAAATGGGTCAAAAAAACGAAGAGACAGAGAAATCAATGCCACAAAAGTCAGCGTACACTCAAATATTTTCGAATAAATTCATGATTAAAATTATCATATGTCGTTTTTTTTTAATATTATTTTTGCATTGTGTTGACCCTTAAAAGTTATTTGGCTTATTGAATTTTTATGTAAAATGGCGGGTACACAAAAAACCACAAACACGCACAGAGGGGCATTTGAGCCAAAAAGCTGGCCAAAAGTCGAAAATGCAAACTTCAATGAGTAGCTTTGACCTTAAATTTCAGAAAAGGTAGATAAATTTGGCATCACGTGGAAGTGTTCCCTCTGCACTGAGACTAACCAGTCGAATTTACCAGCAGTCAGAACTTAGCGCTTTCGAAATACGGCTGTCTTCGTTTGAGTCATTACAGTTTCTCGAAGTTACTTCATTGTACTATTTTCACGTCAGAAGTAACTCTAGTGAAGTAATTTACTATGGACGGGGTTGAGCAAGGTTTGTGCACTATTATTCATCAGTTTTTATTTATTTTAAACTACTATTTTTACATTAGTACGGTTCGTCAAACTTCACAAAAATTATAACTGGTTTTTTTTGCAATTCCTAAAAAAGTGAAGGTTTTTAAACATGTTGTACTCATTTGTACTCATTGAAAATTATACCCCGTGATACTTCAGAATCTCTATTTTGATAATCTGAACTAAAAGTTTGCCCGAATTTGCCCGAAAAAATAATAACGCGATCAATAGAGCAGTTGTGATTTTATTTATTTCTCTTTTTTCGGTTGCTTTTAGGTTCACAGGCTTCTGTTACATCTATGAGTCGAATACAACTGCATAAGATGTTAATTGGCAGTACAGAAAGGTCCTTTGATGGAAAGTTTAAAGAACTAATTAAAAATCTAGCTAAAATTACTAACTGCCCTTGCGAAAAATTGTCGGAAGTTAAAAACACCATTAACAGTTTTAAAATTGTTTACATGCGAAAATGGATGGCATGTAATAGAATGGAAAGCCGATTTCTAGAAAACAACCAAAATTGGTTAAAAGAAGGGGTTATGTTACCTACCTACTCAGTTCCGGGTCTTTTACCATTAGGAAGACCCAGTAAGGATTTCGGAGAATCGAGTGAAAGAACGAAGCGCCGAAAAACATCGGAACTAAGAAAAAATGTTGCTGTTGATGAATTAACGTATGCTGCTCAAATGAGTCATCGTGTCATAGGCAACACAGACGTGGCAAAAGTTATCCAAGACATAAATAAGTCTCCAACCAGAGCAACAAAGTTTCGAAAAGCAGTCACTGCTGGTTGCATTACTATCAAAAAACACTCGCCGGAAGAGGCTTTAGCAATATTTGTTGAAGCTAATTTGTCTAGGAGTCAGTATGAAGTCATATAGCAGGCTAACAAAGATGTTTATCCTTGTTATAAATATGTACAAAAAGCAAAGCGAGAATGTTATCCGAAAACGTTTGTCGATGAAACTTGTGCTCAAATACAGTTGCAAGATTTAGTAGATCACACAGTCATAAGATTGTGCATGTATTTAGAGCCAGTGTTCCAAGCATACAGTCATGAAGAAGCTGCAGATGTTGTGTTGATTTTTAAGTGGGGTTGTGACGGATCAAAGCAAAGCCAGTAGAAACAAAAATTTGAAAATGAGGATGGCACTGATGCTCACATTTTCCTCAGTTCTCTTGTGCCTCTTAGATTAATGTCTGGCAAAAATGTTATCCGGCAGAATCCTTGTCCATCGTCACCTAGATTTTGCAGACCTATTAGAATAAGGTTTATTAAAGAGAACAAAGACATCACAAACGAAGAGATTTGGTATATAGAAAATCAAGCAAAAAACTTAGTTCCAACAAATGTTAGTGAAACAATTAAAATAAAACATTTGTTACTGCCTACAATGGTGGACGGCAAAGTGTGTAATGCAGTCACTGACACTGCATCTACTATGCGCTGCTATATATGCGGTAGCACGTCAAAAACCTTTAATGACTTATCAGCAAAAAGCACAGAAGATCCAGAGACTTTTAAATTCGGGCTATCTATTCTGCACGCTAGGATTCGGTTTTTCGAATTTTTATTACATTTATCACATAAGATAAAAGCAGGAGTATTCAAAGGTCGTATTACAAAGAAAAATGAAAAAGATCAAATTAAGGCAGCCAAAGTGATAATTCAAAAAGAATTCAAGAATAAAATGGGATTGCTGGTTGACGTACCTAAAGTTGGCTATGGAAACACGAATGATGGAAACACGTCTCGTAGATTTTTTGGTGACGTGAATGAAGCAGCTGCCATTACAGGGATAGATTTAGAACTAATTCTCCGATTAAAAATAATATTGGAGGTGATATCTTCGGGTTTCGACATAAATGTGGAGCAATTTGGCATGTATACCATGGATACTGCGAAGTATTATGTAAATTTTTATGCCTGGCAACCTATGTCACCAATAGCCACAAGATACTAGTTCATGCTCCGAGTATTATATCGCATGCCTTGTTACCAATCGGTCAGTTGTCTGAAGAGGCCGCAGAAGCCAGAAACAAGCATTTTCGGCAGTACAGAGAAAAATTCACCAGAAAAATTTCCAGAAAGGATTGTAACGAAGACGTCTTAAATAGACTCTTGTTAACTTCTGATCCATATTTGAGTAGCGTTAGATCATCTAACATGAAGAGAAAAAGGCAAACGATATCGAAGGAAGCCATAAAATTTTTAAAATCTTTTTGTTTTGAAGATAGTGATACTGATGACAAAAGTTTGTAGACTTTCATCACCATCATCCCATGTACGTGTAAAACAGCAAAACAATAATTAATTTGCTCTGCTTTAATTTTTTGTACATTTCACTGTGTCGAATGTCTGTTTAACAGTTAGTAAATATGTACTTCAACATTGTTAAACTGTTTGGTTTCCTTTTACATATCTAAACCAGTTAATAATCGGTATAACTTTTATGGGTTGCGTTTGAGCAAGCAAAATTAAGAGTATACATATAACTTGCCCGAGTTTATTATTAGCAACCATTTTTTAGTGAAAAACTAGCAGAATAATCATTATATTTGGAAAATTTGATTTATGGCCAGCTTTTTGGCTCAAATGCCCCACTGTGCGTCGCCTGGCCGGACACTGGCGGTGATGACGTGACGTGGTACATTATAACAGTAAGAATGAGTCAAAAAAAAAAAAAAAAAAAAAAAGGTTAATAAAGTTCAAATTTTTAGTGAAAAAGCACTGTTGCTACTTACCCTGTTACATCAAGCACCTAGCTCCCCTACATGGGAGATTTCTTAAGCAATACAATTTGTTTAATACACTTTTTGAAAGCAAAATATAGAGTTGTCACGTGCAGGACACAATGTCTTTGAAAACATAGATGTGATAAGAAACATTAAGAATTGGGTTTCATAAGATTTTCTTTTTTAAAATAGCGTCTTAAAATGCTTTACTTTCTTACTGATCATTTATTAGTGTGAATTTTAAAAAGAAATAAACACATTACACAGAAAAAAAAAATAACATTTTGTCCTGCTCGTGACAGCTCAATGTTTTATTTCAAAAATTATATTCATGAAATGTAATTAAACAAAAACATTTCGACTAAGAAATTACATGTAGGGTAATGTGGGACAAAGTGAAATGGTTAAGATGACTGAGTTTTTCAAAATGAAAAAATCGGGAATTTGTTTTGAAAATAACAGTACATAAAAAACAACATTTTATTTTATATAAAACTTGCGTTAAATTAGTATCTCTTGCTTTTGGCAGTAAATTTGAGTCTTCAAAACAAGTGGAAAATTTTCACCTTTTTTTTTCATGGGACAAATTGAAAAGTAAAATATTTTTCTAATGGAGTATTCTCTATTCGGTTATAAAACATTTTTGATCAAAAAAAATCGGTAAATAAAAGGTTGGATGAATAAATGAAAAGATAATGAAACAATAAACGAATAATTAAATGAATAAATCAATTAATATATGAAGAAAAATAAATGAACGAGTAAAAGAATGAATAAATGAATAAATAAGTAAATTCTTTAATGAAGGAATGTAAATACATTAATTAATAAATAAAAACGTAAATGATTTATATTAAATGATTGAGTGAGATTTTATTTAAAATAAATAAACTCAATAGTAACTAAATTTTTACTGCATTGAATATTAGGAGGTCTCAATTAATATTTAAACTGTTAAAACCAGAACTTTATCATCATTTTATCGTAACAAAAATAATTTTTGACTTACAACGAAATATTACAATATGAGTATCAATGTTTTAAAATTGCCTGTATTACTGCTTTAATCTTTAGAGGTATTTTTTTCCGGACTGGAATATACTACATATGATACTATATAGTTAAAATAATACCAGATAGGTGGAGCTAAAAGCAGAGTAAATATTTCACCGTTTTACTTTGCCCCACTAGTTCACATTGCCCATTGTTCCCCTACATGGGTTATTTCTTAGGCAATATAATTTGTTCAACACACTTTTTGAAAATAAAATATAGAGCTGTCACGTGCAGGACACAATGTCTTCGATAACATATATATGTGATAAAATACATTAAGAATGCGGGTTTTTCTTAAATAGCGTATTTAAATGTATTCTTTACTTTTCAACTATTAATTTATTATTGTGAATTTAAAAAATAAATAAATATTGGGTCACTCCACAGAAAATCAGAAAATTTTTCCCGTACGTGACAGCTCTATATTTAATTAAAAAATATAGAAAATAAAAACATTTTGGAATGGGAGGAGAAATCACAAAAACATGGTTGATTTCTTGAGAAAAATAACTTGCTTAATGCACCTTTTGAAAGGAAAGTATAGAGCTGTCACTTGTAGGACAAAATATCTGCTTTTCCGTAGAATACATATTTTTCATTTCTTTGGAGCGGATGAAAACAAATTTCCCTTAAAATCCTCTTCACTACATAACATACAATTATTTATACGTGTAGGAGTGAAACCGGCAGTTAAGAGAATGTTGTAAAGATGTATTTTCAACGAGTCAGAGATATTTGGAAATATCTCATGGTCGTGACACTAAACTGAAGTGTTTCAGGAATCTCTTGTACTTCAAAGTCACAGAAGTATTTTCGGATCGAAGAAAACAACTCTTCTTAGAAGGTTCTAGCTCATATATCAGAAATAAAGGTTCCTACTCCGGAAGCGCTTGAAATATTTGTGATCGCGAAACTTGACTTTCTCTGAGAAACTTTTTTAAAGTGCTCTCAAAGAAGGGAAAATGTCGTACGCCATGCAAGAGCAATGCATCTACACTTTTCTTCCATTCAAGAGTGAAAGATCATAAACATGATCTAGTTATGTACCTATTATATACAATTGCGACAATTTTCATGATTTGCTCATAATATGTTTACATATCAGTAATTTCAAGGACACCAGTCGTCGTTTCTTAGTGAAAATTTCAGAAAAATGAATTCAATCATAAATTTAAAAACACCGCTAGAATTATATTTTTGCATATCGTCTCATATATAATAGCCGATGATCGAGTAACCTGCGTGTTTCAACAATGAAACTCGTGCCACGGCATGATAGTTTGATCATATGTTTTTGTAATGTTTGACATGCAGGGAAAGGCTTTACAGTGACAAGGCTGAACTGGATCCGATAACTTAATTGTTTTACAGGTAAGACTGTGTCAATTCAGGGGAATGAAGAAACGAAAAAGTGGTCAATAATGAACGCTATCTACTGGAGTTTAGGGTTAATCCATTGAAGTTAGGGTTAAAATTTCATCTATCAAAATATCACCAAACAGGCAATGGCTTCGTTCAAATGTAGAAGCAATTTTCACCCGTCATACCTTGACGGTCGACTTTTTAGTTAAAAATAGATGGTTATAAAAAAAAAGTCAGATTCTTATAAGAAAACTAACTACGCATAGTAACGGTAGTAAACAATGCGGATAAAACATAAATTTGCAACTGATTGCAGACATATGCTTTGAATTTAATGCAAAGAAGTTTGAGCTATTAGGTGTAAAGTCATCTGAGAAAAGCCGGCAGTCAGTTACTAATTTGTGTTTCATAAACGTTGTTTACTACTGTTTCTTTGTTGTACAAAAGTATTTATTCTTTTCTTAACGATGTACAATTAAAAATAAACTATAATATGTAGATATAATATAATTACACGATAGTTAACTGTGCGTAATTAAAAATAAATTAAATTATGAAAGTCATTCGTTTAATAGGAAAAGTATCTTAAAAATTCTTGGAAGAGAAGAGTGGAAAGCCCAATAAAAACAGGCTGAAAAAGTGAAATTTTTTTTCTCCTCTTTTCAAAAATTTGAATTATTAGTTTAATCGCCTCAATATTTAAAGAATAATTTAAAGTTTTGATGACATTTTTGTGGAATACTTTAAGGTTGTTTTTAACTGTCTGCAACCGAATTATGTTCTATGTTGCAACCTTTACTTTACGGCCTAAGTAAGCAAATATTTACGTTTTTGCACTGATCTTTGATGCATCAAATGATGGATCAAAATTTCACATACGGATTAAAATTTCACATACGAATGAACATTTCACATACAGATTAATATTTCTCATACCAATCAACAATTCACATACAGATGAAAATTTCACATACGGATCAATCATTCTTACAATGTCATCTCTGAATATATATTAATTTTTTTTAAGCGTATGGACTTTTTTTTCTTTTATAAACTGCTTATGATACAGCTTCACGTGCTTTTTACGTTTTTTATTAGTACTAACACACGTAAAAAAACTAATGTAGAGATACATTTTGAATATTCATTGAAATTCAAATGAAACATTAGATTTTCTCTTATTATGCAATACTAAATATGCAATGCGTTAGTTTTAATTCAATATTTGAAAGTTGTAATCCGGCATGAAGGTAATATTAGATATGATCCAACCAAAACTAAATCCCCATATGATAATTCAGTGTATTCTGTTCCAAGATAATTTTAAAAATTTGTATTACATTTGAAATATCTTGCAGCAGCATTGTACTGGGAAGTTTTTATTCTAACATGAGTTCATCATCAGTTCTTTTAAAATGCTTTAAAATAAAACCTTGCATCGTTAATGACGGTTTTAGCGTTTTATTCATGAAATTATTTCCAAACTTTAATGCGTAAAAAGCAGCAGATCCGTATGAAGCATCTGTATACGAATTCTGGTATTTATTTATGTACATAAAACGAAGAGAGGAAGATATATTTCCTTATTTCTCGTTCATGCGCATATCTTTACTTTCCATTAAATACGAAACTCTTTCCATATTGCTGTTTTCAAGTTCTGTGCAGTTTAGTTAATAAGTACACCATTATTTGCAGAGAATAAAGACAATCATTAAATTGTTTGACCAAAAGTGCATTTTAAGCAATCTCTTTTAAAATTATAATTTTTTACATTTTAATTGCATTTTGAATCAGGAATTCGACAAGCAAACTAAGACAATAAATTTGCTTAGAAGAATACTTAATTTTAATAGTGTCCAATTAAAGTTGCAGCAAAAGATTGCATTAAAAGTCGGTGGATATTTTAAAGATTTTGGACGGGAATTCGATTGCAATTTGCAATAGTATCAAATATTAAATTATAATATCTTCTCTCTTTGAATCTAATATTCCTTAGCAAGTGGAATAAAAAAAAAAAATAAGTAGAAAACATTGTTTTAGATAAAATGAAAAATGGTGTTTTTTACTTTGTATTATTTTTTTCCCTTTCTGTATCTCCCCCCCTCCAATTATCTGCCAAATGTAAATAATAAAATCGGGCTAAAAACACAAACTCTGATTGCTATTATGTAAGAAAAAACTTCAACTTCAATCTCAACTGTGAATATTAACTTAATTTACATGAAGTATTCTAACATTTGTAACATGTGCAAAAGGAGCCTGTGTAGCAGAGTAGATTTTCTGCGTATACCTGAATTTTTTAGTGATGAAGGGCTCGACTTCTTGCTTCGAACTGGATGTAAGTTGAAATTCTGCTGTGTTTTAAATCCATGTACTATCTGTCACATTAGGCGAGAACTTACAAAAGAGTTCATATGGGGGAAATATGCAATTCCGCTGATACATGAACCCTAAAAATGAATTGGAACACACGTACAAAACAGAATGGGTAAGAATTAACATAATCCGAAATGGTAATTAGAACCACTTAAAAGAAGATTATGAAATGATATCAGAAGGCAAAAAACAAAAAAAACCATAAATTAGATGAAAATTCATTTAAATGAGAACTGTGGGCGAAGTAATTTAAACTCTTGTAGCACGAGTTTTTTTTTTTTACAAAAAAACTGTCAAAAATCATTAATTTGTTTTGAACAAAGAATGAATATATAGAGGTATGTATAGTAGCAAAGTAAATGTAGGTCAAAATTAGGGTCGATGCACAACAAATTTATAATTTACTGAATATTTCAGGATCAGTTCCTGAACATGTGTTAAATGAATCCTGAAAAGTCCCCTAAGTTTCCATATGAGCTTCTATCCAAAATGGCGGATCAAAGATGGGCGCCTAGAACTTTTTGTGTTCCTTATATGTATCATGCAGCAGAGCACACAAGCTACTAAAATAAATAACTTTTTTACATTTTTGAGGCATTTTTAAAAAAAATATTTACCCTCATATTAGTCAGTAAGTGTTATTTTTTAGTTCAAAAAATGCTATGTGAGTTTGAATTGGTGCTTGTGTTTTACCGACATTTCCCCATAAAAAGCTATAAACATATATGATCTGCAAATTGTGTTTTTGTCTGAAATGCAAAATTTTCGGTGTGAAATTTCAATGCTGATCTGTTTAGCTCTTTGAAACTACCATAAATCGTAAAATGACTCCAAATTTCTTTTGTAATATTAAGTGAATTAAAAAAAAAAAAAAAACACTCACAGTAACGATAGAAATTGGTGAAACATCGTTCAAAACTTATTTTTTTTTAATGAAAATATCATTGTTATCTCAAAATGGTATTTTTTGTGCATTTTATGTAGCAAATAGTTACTCATGAATGACTTTTTAAAAATTATGTGTCCATATAATTATGTGACAATGGAAAAAATGTCGGTGAAAGATCACTGCCATCAATTTAAGGAAATTCTTTTTTGGAAGTTAAACTTCAGAAGAAAAAAGGGGTTATTATTAAGAAATCAAAGTTATCTTTAGTCTCCCACAGTTATTGACCAGGATGCTGCTGCTTTCAAATCAAACGATAATTTACAAGAGCTCAAATATAAATTAGCCCCTCAACTACCCTCGCTTTTTGGTTGAGTTTCTCTGCGAAAGGCTAAAAACCCAAGCGTGGCAGCTATCAGTGAATTAGTAGAGTCTTTTGTTAATCCACCCACCATCAATCTTTTTGTCCATTAAAGATGAAGGATTTCGTATACACGAATTGACATGAGACGAGTCAGACATATAATAAAGTGACAGATTCCTCAAATACTTCAGGTGTCTTCAGATAAAACTTCTTTTTATGTGAAGCAGTGGTTTTTAATGCATACTCTGATGCATTACCAACTAACATTGGGAAGAAACAAAGAAGAGTGATGTCGAAAACGTCTGAGACTTTTAGAACAAAATGTGGTGGGAACGACTATGTAGACTAACTCTCTGCGGAATTCTGCGAACAAATCAAAATTAGTTCAAATTATGATGGAATACTTCCGTTTAGGAGGAATGACTGTTGTACAAGTGGATAGGGAAGCCAATGTATTAATTTGCTCAATTGCAATAAAAACATGCCAGAACAGCTCCAGACTAGTCGCAGTAATAGGTACTTATACATATTTGCTCGATTCTAATTGACAGGAATGTCTGAGACATCAATCTACTTTTTATCCTCAACCCAATTTATTACAAAGAAAAAGGTTTCTACATATTGAAAGTACGAGAAGCCTTGCGTCCCTTGAGGGATCCTCTACTTTTGCTCCACGCAGCCACAGGATGTGATTCCGACTGCACGCCAGCTATATTCAGAAAGGGTAAATTTTGAGCTTTCAAGTCGCTAAAGGAAAATCTCAAACTGCTTTCTCTGATCTCACAGCTCAGTAGTTTTCAGCTTGATCCATCCAGAAAAGGTCCCCCAGATTGTAGAAGTGTTGCTGAAACATCTCTTTGGTGGGAGTAACACTTAATTTTCTAGACATCTTACTATACAACCGCTATAATAATTAAGTAACCAAACCTCCTTCTTCAAAATTTAAAGCTTGGCAACTCTTCCACCCACAAATGCAGTTGCTTCACACAGCATCCATTTTATAATTATTATCTAAAAGTGCAACAGTGACTTAAGAAAAACATGAATCCAATTAAATGGGAATGAGTTATGAAAGAAGGTGGACTGTTCACAATGTTTTTGTCACTTCCCGAAGTTTCCGAAGGAATTCTGCATTTAATGTTTTGTGACTACAAATTAACAGTAATTATGTGAGACTGATCTAGATGCCAATTAAAACGCAGACGTTTAATGTTCTATGTTTGCATGCATTGTTTAGGTGAAACATGTAAAAATTCAACTTCTGTGCACAGTTTCGAAGATGAGGATGACGATATTGAATATTGATGCTTTCCCAGATTTTTACTGAGAGTACTATCTTCTCTTTATATATTTTACAAGCTTTTCAAAAAGATATTATGTGTCAATTTTTAAAGTACTAAATAAATGATATTCTGCAGTTTTTTTTTTTTTTTTGAAAATTCATTATAAAGTCCCTTTTTTTCTGTTATCATATTCTGATTTCAATTCTTGAAACAGCAAGATTTGTTTCAGAAATGGAATAAAAGCTACTTGATTATTCCATAAATGGAATATATCAATCATTTTTCAGTTCGTATTTTAAAAATAATGTCATATTTTTTTTTTATTTTAGTAGCTAATTTGTTCTGCTGTATATTACGTAGAAAATAGAAATTTTAGCTTTTGATCTCAAAGCAATTGTTTGAACTTTTTTATTGGTTATTTTAAGTTATGTATCGAAACAATATTACTTCTAGAGCCTGGAATTTTTTTCAAAACCGGAACATTTTCATTTTCGACCGAGTTATAAAGAACACAAAAAGTACTAGGCGGTCATGTTTGATTCGCCATTTTGGATGGAAGCTCACATGGGAATTTAGGGGACTTTTCAGGATTTACTCTACATGCTATGAAGAGCTAATTCTGAAAATATTTCTTAATTATAAATTTGTGGTGCGAAAATCCTAAATTTACTGAGCTATAGTGCATTTTTTTTGGGGGGGGGGGGGGTAAAATAAAGGTTGG
The DNA here is from genome assembly GCF_026930045.1 of Uloborus diversus. Classification (NCBI taxonomy): domain Eukaryota; kingdom Metazoa; phylum Arthropoda; class Arachnida; order Araneae; family Uloboridae; genus Uloborus; species Uloborus diversus. The sequence continues at coordinate 102,206,662 of NC_072732.1, forward strand.
CTTTAAAAAATAGTATGCCCAAAAAAGACACGATTTTATGTTTATTTTGAATTTTAAAGTAGTAAAATATAATTAAAATTTTTAGATTTTAGTGGTACCCTCAGCCCCTCTTGCCAGTAGAAGAAAATTAAAAGGTCTTTTGGTTCGCCTGTATATTTATAGCTAATGGATGATGAATTTCTCACCAGTTTGCTATCTTCATTTGCTTGCCCGTGTAACGGTTCCACGTTATGATAATTCCGTAATTTATTCGTCCACGTTGTGATAATTTGCTCGGTAAAATTTTCTTAAAATCGGAATAAAAAAAGATCAAAATCGAATTTTCGAAAAATCGCTTCTAGGTGCTCACCCTTATGCTACAAACTAATTTTGTACCAAATTTCATGAAAATCGGCCGAACAGTCTTGGCGCTATGCGCATCACAAAGATTCTGACAGACAGACAGAGATCCAGACTGAGAGACTTTCAGCTTTATTATTAGTAAAGAAAAAGATAATTCCTAACAAGCTTATTACTAATCATCAAAGTGTACGTCGTGGTTTACGCAGGAAAAATGCTGCATAAGTAGCGCCATTTATTGTAACTAAGTTTTTTGTTCATTGTAAGTACTATTTGCATTGTAAATATTTATTGTGTTGTACTATTGTTATTGTAAGTTTATTGTAAATTCTATTTTTACTAGAACGGAGCTGAGACGGGTATTAACGTGCGATATAAGATACCCATGTGAGACTCTGGCATGTAACAATTTCTCCGGGAACTTTCGCCCGAGCAAATGCATTAAAAAACTTGCTAATTTTTTTTTACCGAATTCCTTATATTTACGGTTTTCTCGCTGAATGGGAAATTCGAATAGCGTGATCGAGGGGCAGTTGGTAGAACACTTTCTTTTTTAACTTTCGATCGCGCTTAAGCCAAAGCTGCCCCAACATGAAACTAACATGAAACGAAAGTTCATTTTTCTCTCAGAGGTTATTATTTTTTAAAGTATAAATATTTTTTAAAGTTTGTATTTTTGGAAGAAAGTGAAAAAACTGATTTGTTTCAATAAATATTTTATAAATCCCAAAATCTTCAATTAAAACTGTATTAATAAAATATAACCCAGCACTAAGCAGAGAATGCTACCAGCAAATGTCATGTTTTCTCATTTAATTTTGCTGTCAGCTCTTGTTGAACAGACTATATAACAGAGGGCACCAACTATTTTTGATCGTAGATTTTTAAAAGTTTGTTAATTCACTTATCAACCCCTCCTCTTTCCCAAAAGAAAAGAAAAAGAATTGAAAAACAAAGTGTATCACATGACTTCTTTTTACACCAATTTAATGTTATTTCCCCATTATTGCAATTTTCATGTGATTCAAGAGTTAACTCTCTAAATATCCCCAACAATGGTCACATTAAAACCAGATTTAAAAAAAAAAAATCGCCAAATTTGTCGCCAAGTTGGCGACAAAACTTGGCGACCAAAAGACTGGCGATAAATTGCCAAGTGTCCTCCAAATTATAACACCACTTGAGTTTGCATCGAAATTAACAATGAATTCCCCCCGAAAAAGGTGCAAAAGAATCCTTTAGAAACACCCGAATGCAACCAAAAAGGGAGGTGCACAACTAGACCCCACTAGGAGTCTACGTACCAAATTTCAACTTTCCTAGGACATACCGTTCTTAACTACACACATACACACATACGCACATACGCACATACAGACGTCACGAGAAAACTCGTTGTTATTAACTCGGGAAACGTCAAAATGGATATTTCGGGCGTCTATACGTTCTTAGGCACATATGTACGTGTGGTCGGGTCGAAAAAAAAAAAAACCCAAAAAACTCAATATTCATTTGAGGGTGAGCAAAATGGAAATTAAGGCCGATTTTTGAGTGAAATTTTTTTTCTCGAATACAATACTTCCTTTTTCGTAAAAGGAAGTAAAAAGGTGGACAATTATATGCTAGGTGATTTGTTTAGCATTGATAACAAATTTTTCCATAAATCAACGAAAACGACGTACTTCATGAAACTTGGAAGATTAACCATGCTTGATTCGAAATTTATTAATTTCATTTTTAAGCCGCCTCGGAGACCTGCATTTATTTCTCCATTTTATTAACAAAGAATTAACGTAACAGAAGACAGATTTAACTACATATCAGTTTTGAAATGTAATTAAAAAGAGAAATACTGCATTATACAGTATAATATTCATTTTCTTTCAAAGTTTTACTTATAGTTAAAGGTTTAATCTTCGTTTTGCGCATGGACATACTTATTAAAAACTTAAATGCAAAGCATCTCAAGACTAAAAGCTCATTCTTACCAAACATCGTATTTATTGCGTTGATGTTCATCGGTTAGTCACTGAATTGCGGGGGAATTTATCGACTGCCTAAATTTTATTGACCCCTAATTACTTTATATCGACTACTTTGATGATCTCTTCTATGGAGTAACAATCGACTTCACTCTCCTCGTAGCAATAAATTTTTCCCGAAAAGCGGTCTGCTGCTTCTACTAGAACAGCTTCCTTTCTGCTGTCAGAGCTATCGGAATCAGGACGTTTCTGAAAGAAATATTTGGTAAAAATTTGGTAAAAAACGTTCTAAGAAAATTCTGTAAAGCATAGGCAGCCAGAAGCAACTGATTTTCATTATGTGTGTTTGAGATGAACTTAAAACTTAGTACCAAATATTTCCATTTCAACTTTTTACCGGAGCTAAGATTTTACCGGAACTGAATTTAAAACCTACGTTTATTAAGCACAAATTGCAAAAACATTGCAGACACTTCGTGTCGCTGTTTCATATCTGCTCGTGGTAAGCTTCGAGATGCTAGTAGTTCTTATCTCTATCTTCAATCAGACATTTTTTTAACAAAACTCACAACTTTATTCATTGACCAGTGGAACCCGCACGGCTTTGCCCGTAATAGAAAATTAAAAGGTCTTTTGGTTCGCCTGTATTTTTACAAATAATGTCTGTTGAATTTTCTCGCTAATTGGCTTGTGCCCATGTTACGGTTCCACGTTATGATGATTTTGTAATTTACTCATCTATCTTATGATAATTTCTGTTCTTAAAATTGGAATAGAAAAAGAACCACATCGAATTTTCAAAAAATCGCTTCGAGGTGCAGACTCCCATGCTACAAACTAACTTTGTGCCAAATTTCATGAAAATCGGCCGAACGGTCTAGGTGCTATGCGCGTCACAGAGATCCTGACAGACAGAGATACTTTCAGCTTTATTATTAGTAAAGAGTAAAGATAAAGGGTGTTTTTGTAACATGGGTCGCCAATAATTTCATAATTTTTGCTTTTATACCTTTTGCATGTCTCTAAAATTTGTAAGATATGTTTAGGGGCAAGGGATCATTTTTCTAAACTTTGATATTTCAACCTTATTTGTAATTTCTTATTTTATAATGTAAAGCCCTATTCACATATAGCGTGCCCCCATTTAACCTGCAAAAATTGCTCTTATAACCTCGTTTTATTTTTAATTTCCACGTAAAGAAATTTAACCTATGCCAAAGAAAAAAAAATGTGTAAAGCTATGTCACAGTTAAAGGGGGGAAAACTCTTCTTTAAAACAAAACGTGTTTACGACTTAGCCGCAAATCCGAAACCTCTACGAAGGTGAGCGTTTAGTGATTTTCATTAAAACATTGGGCCTGAGAAGCGCACATGCTGTAATCGATTAATCGGAAAGAGGAGGAATAGAAAAGGATTTATTCCATTAGTGATATCCTTTTTAATGTATCGAACTTTACCCTTTTAGTTCGAAATGTACAAGCCAATATACGAGTTTTTTTTTTCTGATTCAATGTAAAATTTGTTTTAGTAGATTCTATTACATTTGCAATCTATCTTTTTACATCAAACGAATTTGGTAAAATTTTATCAGTTAAAAATTTAAACTGGTGAAAGTTCCATAACATGCAGAGCACCATTTTAGTTCAATAGTTTGAGAATTCAGTTTCGATATCCAGCTTGAACTGAAATGAAGCATAAAATGTTCCTGAAATGAAGCACTAAAATGTTTTATACACTTAAAACTGCAGGTTGCACGAGGCACTATTGTACCTTGAGATTAGATCCAATGAAGTTATCGCACCGATGACTAATTTAATTAGTGCCTTTTTGAGTTGCAGAGTGTAATTTGAGTCCTTTGCAAAAAACAATACCTGTGGTTGAAATTATATCTTTTTATTTCCTAAATGGTGATATAATACAATGATATCCCTGGCGAGCTATTTACATATGAAATATGAAACTGGAAAATGAGCTCTCTCGAAGCATAGATAATTTAGTAAACATGCAAAACCATTGCTGATAAATTTGGAATATGACTAATGAAGAGTCATTTATTTAATCGAGGTTCCATTAATTTGAACTTAAGGTTTGCTGACTAAGTTTATAATTTTAAAAAATGCTTAATCGAGAGCCTGACGGCAAACAGCCGACTCGCCTGACCAAGAAACTAAAATATGGCGGCTTAAAAGAGAAAGGGCAACTGAGCTACCGAAGCAACATATACAGTGGCTCCCAAAAGTCTTCGTACACCTACGACTTTCAACGAAATAGGCCCCAATCTATTAGTTAGAATTGATATTTCGGAATGGGTATTTAATTATAAGACCTATGATCATTTTTTTAACAAAACTACATGAAAAGTTTTTAAAAAATATTAAATCTTAATTTTTTTAAAATCAAAAACCAAAAAGTGCCGGAAATTTTATCTCACATAAATCTTCGTACACTTTATAAAATGTCTATATATTATTGAATAATCTAACTTTTGATTAAGTTATTAATTAGTAGAATATCATACAGTATTCATAACACCTTTTAAACATCTGGGAAAAGATTTCATTCTTTTTCTTTCTTTTTTTTTTTGCGTAATTTCTGAGTAAGTGTTCAACCACACTTCGAGTCTTGCTGTTTCTAGCTCTATTTTTGTTTTAAAGCCTTATTTTCGTAATGTAGCCTCCAGATATCTCTAAATACGTTACATTAAGTTAAAATCTGGAGATTGAGGGGGTATTTTCTAAACTATAGGACAATTTTCGAGGCACTAGATGCAAACGTTGAAAACCGTGTGCTTCTTATCGTTATCTTGATGAGAAACAAAGTTGTTTCTAATAACCAAATTTTTGGCTAAGAGTTCAAAATTGATTTTTAAAATATTTAAAGGAACATCATGATTCATTATTTCATCAAAAAATTATAAACTATCAAGTCCTGATGCTGATATGCACCCTCACACTAGAAAACCTCCACCGTCCTGATTAACTGATCCAAATAAGTTCTTAAGATTAAGTTCGTAATTTTTTCTTCTACTTACCGTTACACAACAATTTAACCAAAAATGATGAATTTATTTTTATCTGTAAGTAAGACGTGATTCTAAAACGTTTTTAGCTTATTTATCATTGATTTTGCGGCGAAAAGCGTAAGCTTTCTGTTTTTCGCACGACCAAGAAAATTTCTGCGGGAAGAGGTCCCATTTAATCCAGCTAATCAGAGAACTTGGCGAACAATTTTAGGTGATAATTAAATGTAAAATGTTTCATTTAACTCTGAAGAAACTTTTACAGCACTCAAATGTGTATTTTTCATAAATTTTTTAACTTTAAATCTCCGATCACGTTTTGTCAACGTTGCCGGTTGACCTTTTTTTTAGCTTGTTTTCGGTCCGATTCCTTTCTTTAAGGCATTTTATCAAGCACTTTACTATACAAACAAATAAATTAACTAATTTAGAGACATTTCAAACCAATTTACCTCTACTGTGGGAACAAAATAAAAATTTTGAGTGGTGTTTGTGGGGTTTTACGAATACCAGCCATTTTACAGTAATAAGCACAATATTAAGGAATAAATAAACAAAAAATTAAAGCCAAATGACTCTTAAGGGTCAACACAATGCAAAAATATTAATAAAATGGCATATGATAATTTATTCATGAATTTATTCGAAAATATTTGAGTGTACGATGACTTTTGTGGCGTGTTATTTCTCTGTCTCTTCGTTTTCTGATCCATTTCAAAAAGAAGATCCGTCAATATTTTGAAAAAAACCAATGGGCTGTATTTAGAATGACATAGGAATGATGTGAAAAAATATTGAACTTCATATTCGAATTCACTTTCCGAGTTATATTGGTTTTTCTAAAAAATTTCAAAGTGTACGAACACTTTTGGGAGCCACTGTATAGCCAGTCAGAGTCATTTGCATGGATTTCAAGACATGCGTTTGAGATGTGTATTTCCCGACGTTAGAACGGCGACCAATCAAATGAAAAAGGAACTTCGTTATTTCATGACGTAGGGCACACACGTGTCTATGATCGGGAAATACGTTGCAAACATTGAAATTATCATTTGTGACTTTGCAAGATAAAAGAAAATAGGGATTTGATTAAAGTCAAATATGTCAAAATAAACGTAAATAATTGGTAATATTATTTGGAATCCCCAACAGGGCCCCGCCTCTTTCAAAGCACAATGTATCAAAATATTACAATTTTTTTTTCTTCAAATGCAATTAAATTTTTAAAAATGTGAAGTCCATGACATGACATCAGAAATAGGCTGAAGCTTCACAAGTCCTTTTTGTTCCAGAAAGTCATGTCTAGTAGGTATACGAGAAAATGAAAGATACGATTCAAAAGTACATATGAACAAGTACAAATATACCAAATTTCATTTTCAAAGACAAAGTAATTACATTTGTTTAAAAAAGTTTTTGTTTGTAGAAAAAATTGTCAAGAAACACTCAAGTGTTGTTGGACCTTGAAATTTTTAAACCAAAAAGGTTTTTAAAAAAGAATTTAATTTTACTTTATTTAAAGGTTTTGTGAAAAGATCCGCAAAATTTTGTTTCGTATAAACGTATATTAAATCAAACATATTTTCATCAGTTAAATTTCTCAAGAAATGTAATTTTATATCGATATGCTTAATTTTACAGTTCTCTATCGAAGAATTTGAAAAGTAATTTGCAGCTTGATTGTCGCAGAATAATTTGAAATTAGGCTTCAAGTTGATTAATTTTAAATTTAAAATATCATTCAAAATGCGAACAATCCAGATTAGCTCTTTCGCTGCCTCTGGTAACGACACATATTCTGCTTTCATAGTGGATAAACTGACGCATTTAAATAAATCAGGCTGTACGCCTAATCGCTTCTTTTACGGAATGCTTGAAGTAAGGCAGAATCTTTTGCTGGCTCTACTTCGCTTCCGGAAATTAGTCTCTAACAGTTCCTTGACTTCAGAACTGCCTTCATATCTTCAGTCCACGTGGCGTAGTTGCCCCGATTAAGTTTTCTGTTTTCCATTTTGAATTTTCAGGGCCCGCCGTCTAATAAATTTTATAAATCACCAAAATATGTACGTTTTATTCATCAACTCCAAATATAAAACGCAAGGAGGGTGCTGGAGGCCCATAACCTTGTTGTGCCTTGAGATTAGATCCAATGAAGTTAGCGCACCGATGACAACTTTAATTAATGCCCCTTTCAGTTGTAGAGTGTAATTGGAGTCCTTTGCAGAAAACAATACCTGTGGTTGAAATTATATCTTTTTATTTCCTTCATGTTGATATAATACAATGATATCCTTGGCTAGCTAGTTACATATTAAATATGAAATTGGAAAATGAGTTCTCTCGAAGCATAGATAATTTAGTAAACATGCAAAACCATTGTTGATAAATTTGGAATATGACTAATAAAGAATCATTTATTTAATCTAGGTTCCATTAATTTAAACATAAGTTTTGCTGACTAAGTTTACGATTTTAAAAAATGCTTAATCGAGAGCATGACGGCAAACAGCCGACTCGGCTGACCAAGAAACTAAAATATGGCGCCTTAAAAGAGAGAGGGCAACTGAGCTACCGAAGCAACATATATAGCCAGCCACGGAGGCCAATCAAATGAAAAAGGAACTTCGTCATTTCATGACGTAAGGCACACACTTGTCTAAGATCGGGAAATACGTTACAAACATTGAAATTAGCATTTGTGACTTTGCAAGATAAAAGAAAATAGGGATTTGATTCAAGCCAAATATATTAAAATAAACGTAAATAATTGATAATATTATTTGGAGTCCACAACAGGCACCTTTTAGGGCAAAACGTTGTAGCACTGGTGGCATTTCCTTAAAGGTACCATTTCGTTCACTATGGCACCCTGTAACACCCTTAAGTACGTGATAGGAATTCCATATGGAGCCAAATTGCATGTTTAAGGGAGTGCCGGTGGTGCTAAAATGTTTCAACCTAAAAGTGTCGTATGGAACCAGCAGTTTTAACAAATTTTAAACCTAAAGTAATATACAGGTTGTGTCTGAACAAGACGTCAGAACCTAACTGGATTATAGAAAATATCTAAACAAGCAAGAATGTATGTACACATATGGTCGCAATCGGACTGTTGACGTACTACATGTACAAAAGACCATAAACTGACGGATGTGGTTTAAAACGGCTGTTTCAAGTTCCTACCAGTAGCTCTTCTAACAACAATGAACATAATCAAATGTGCATGAATCAAAACAAAGCACACTGAACCTGAATTTCACATCATCTGAATCTGATTTCATATTCTTTGACCCGAATACACACCCCAAATGTCTGACTTGTGATACACTGTATTGAACTGTTTTATTAAAATTAGCATTTAACTCTTGAAATTGTTTTATTCCTTCAGCTAATATCTAAAGAATCTCTTGTAATATGAAAATATATTAAAATAAAGTTAGATTATCAAAATCATTTTAAACTGCTAGACTGGTGCTTAAAACTTCTGAGCGTTTGTATTGGAGATTTTCATTACAAAAGATATATCTGTAGAAATCCCGGTTGACGGATTACAAGAAATAGCCATCTATACCAGCAATTTCACTCAATTTATACATAAGTAAATTTTAATTTATATGAAAAATGAATAAAAAAGTTCACACTATATACATTTTCTCAAAACATTAACTTTTTTCGCAATTATACCACTCAAAGAAGGAAGTAAACGCGTTATAAAATATTTTTCCATTATACTAATAGAATCCAGATTTTAACAGGTTTCTGTTTCGCCTGACGATAATTGAGTTCCTGGAATTACACGAAGATAAAATCCTTTCAAATATCGGTTACAATTTCCAGTTTACGTGTTCTTTGAGGAAACTAACTGCATTTCCGTTTCGGAATTTTCAATTATTCGAAAGGATGAGATCAGTTAATTTTCGAGACAAAAGAATTCATGCATTCCAATCATTCTTTCGAGTTAAGGAAATTTGTTTACAAGGTAAAATTCGAGTTTCTCAGGGGAAAATAGCTAACAGATTTGACAGTTTGAAATTTTAATTATGTTCTTATTTTTCAATTTGGAAAATTCTTTTCCAGTAATAGATTAATTTAAATAAATGTTATTCTTGAGAAGTTCACCGTAATATCTTTTTAAGGGAAGCAAGTTTATCGTGATGTGTGTAATATGAAATATCATCTTTTTTCCTTGTGCAGCTGTTTTACTGTAATATGGACGCTTAGTGAGTTTTTTGTTCCAACGCATTTCTTATGAAGCAATCTTCAAAAGTATCGCAAGTAACGTTTAAGCGTTGCATAAACGTTTTAGAATGGTTGTCATAACATTAACAACAATTTAGAAACGTTTATTAAATAAAATGTGCTACCTGGTTTTACTTTTTGTTTTTAAGACATGTATGCAGGTAAGAAAAGAAAAAAAAAGGAACAATTTTAATTATTTATCAATCAGTTTATAATATCATAGATCGTGCTAATCATTCATTTATTTACATAAAATTATATATATATATATATATATATATATATATATATATATATATATATATATATATATATATATATATATATATATATATACAGTAGAACCTCTCAATAAGGGACACTAAGGGGACCAGATATTTTGTCCCTTAAATAGAGGTGTCCCTTATTCGGAGGTGGATGAATTGATGCATGCCGTGTACTTAGTAGTATAATATCACAATAAACATTAATTATTAAAACTTAAGATTAAATACTGAAAATGTTTTATATATGCTAAATAAAGAACACAATTATTCAAATTTCTAAGTTTATATTATTTTATTAATTAAAATTTAATAAAAAATTTTTGTAGTGGCAAAGTTTTGTATCATACAGAAATAATTTTGAAGTAATTCATTACATGTATTTGCTTTATGTTATGTAATTTACAATGTAATACTATGTGAATTACAATTTATGTTCAAATTTTTTAAGTTTTATAAGCAAAGCTAATTAGTTGCTGTGCACTCTTCGTCGGCTCTGAACCTACTTGAATAAATTGTTGAGAGGGCAAATTATGCATGTTAATTTCAGCAAGGTTTTTTTTTTTACAATACATTACTTATTTCCTTCACGTATGTTTGAGTCAAACTTACCTCAATTAATTTTTAGAGGAAAAGTGAAACTTAAATTCCAGTAAATTCACTATTTCTTATGTGCTTATACATTATTTTTTGCTTTTTTTTTTCGTTTTGTGACTGTCCCTTAAATAGAGTGTCCTTTATTTAGAGGCAAATACATGGAAGTCCCTATTCAAAGGGACTGGGTCCAGAAAAAATGTCCCTTAAATAGAGGTGTCCCTTATTCGGAGGTGTCCCTTAATGGAGGTTCTACTGTACATATATATATATACACACACAACAAATCCAGAGTTCAGCTGTAAACGTTAACAAAAGAAGGGATAAAGAATATTTTGCTTTTCACAAGTTGGACTAAAGCATTTCTTATAACCATTATTTTTCTAAGTAATACATCATATTATGATATTTTAAATCAATCATTTTTCATTATGACTAGGGATTGTAATAGTAATACCGGACCAAAAATTCAATACCAGTACCCGATAAGATAAATAAATACCTTTGTGCTGAACAGTAAAGTAAGAAAAAACAACGTTAAAAAAAGCACAAATTTGCCAATTGCAGCAACCGGTACTCAGTATTTTTAAAACTTGATACCGGAATACCGGTATTTGAAATTTCTCAAAAAACGCTTGAAAACATGTTGTTTCGATTGTCATATTTCATACTTTTGAACAAAAATTGTACAGTGAAACCTCCCTTAACGGACACTCCCGAATAACGGACACCTCTAATTAACGGACATTTTTGCAAGTCCCAGTCCCTCAATATAGGCCATTCCATGTAATTCCCTCTGAATAACGGACACTCCGAATAACGGACAGTTATTTCACAAAAAATTTCCCTTGCGATCGAAGCACTTACGGTTTTTTTTCTTTTCACAGAATATCTTAGTAACTGCTTGCCTTACAAAGCTCTTCATCATACACAACTGATATTCCACCCCCCTCCCCTGTCATTTCCTTATCACTGTTTCTTGGAATTAAAAGGGTGGTAATGGGCAGATGCAGCGATTGGGGCTTAAAAGTTGGGGGCAGAAGAAAAAAGAACTAAAAGGCATGGTACTTTTTGCGGGGAGCAAAAAATGAAAAAGAAAAGTAAAAGTCATAATTTTGTAACGGTAGTTTTGAGAGTATTGAACAGATAAGTGAAAACTGGTGTCAGTCTAACAATTAACGTACGTTTTTCTTAAGATTTTAATGAATTTTATACACAATAACTATTCAAAAGTTAAGATAAAAAAGAGAAACTGGACGCTTTTTCTAACTGGGGCTCTCGGGAGATGCAATTGAGCAGACCGGCGCCGTTAGTAGTCGGCTTTATGGCGCCGTGGTTTCGTTGAGTTGCTTAATTTTTAGACATGAAAAAGATTTGCCCATATTCAAGGTCATATTGCCAACTGTCAATCATGCAATAGTGATACTCGAGATAAAATAAATAAATTAACCATAAAAAGTGTGTGGGGGAAAGGGGTTGCTTCGCCGAATCGCCGCCTTTGGTAATGCAAAAAAGAGATGTCAAACTGTTTTAACTGATTACTTTAATTGATTAAATGCTTTTAAAGACAAGTGTGTGCTGTCAGTATACCATTATAAAGAAAAAACAGATTAATTACACTTGACGTAAAATGTAGTAAACCTTTAGCAATTGTTTCGATTGTGTTCTACAAAGGGAACAACAGCCCATTTTAAAAAAGGTAAATTAAGTAGTTCCTCCTAATAGCGGACACCTCCCAATAACGGACAAAACTTCTAGTCCCTTGACTGTCCGCTATTCGGAGGTTTCACTGTATTATTAATGAAAACGTATTGTGAGCAAATATGAAATGAAGGAACAAATGTTATAATAAAAAAATCAATAATAGTAAAAAACATAACGCATGTATTGAATTGTCCCTAAGCATGGAAAACTGGAAATCATTTTACTGCTTAACTTTAATACAGTTGAAAATACTCTTTCTGAATTCACGCAGATCCGTGATACTGTTAACCATAGTCAGATAAAAATATAAAGTATCTGCACACGCAACTCAAAAGTATCTGCACGCTAATCATTGTCTATAACGTAAGTTTAAAAAAGAAAGAAAGAAAAAACATTTTTAATAATACGAAATAAATGATTGCAGGTATATGCTTTGAGGTTCAAAGGAACTAATTTCCATGCCAATTATGTAAGCCTATGGTTGCAAAAACCTAAGCAAAATTTCAAAATTTTAAAACTAAGCTTCTTTTAGCAGGTATCTTTGCATTCATAAGCTCACATATTTTCTGGAATTATATATCTCCACTGCAGATCATACATTAATGGGACCTTTCTTTTCTTAAGCTGTCAAGTCAAGAAATCAATAGGATACCCAAATTTCTGAGAATAAAGGAAAAACTAGCAATTCACTGCCTTTTTAAAATGCTCTATTGAGGGAAGGGACAAAGACAAATGCAATAAATCTAGTAGCAAAAGTGTTATTTATAAAGATGAAGATACCACTAGGAGAAAGTCCCAACACAAGGATTCCAGAACTATATCGTATTTTCGGACGAAAGGCCGATCCGCGGCACTTACGAGAAAAAAAAAGTTCATCAATTGCCGATGCGGCGGATACTGCAGGTGCGTCGCATATAGTGTTTTTTTTTTAGTTTACAAAATTTAACAGAAAATAAGCTATTTTGAAAAGAAAGAAAATGAAATGCTTGAAACTTTCTTTGAAATGATCGGAAATGTGTTCAAAATGTGTTTTGATTAAAAAATAACAATATTTTATTTTTGATTTTCTGGTAACATTATTAAACACGCTTTTTTCTCCAAGGGATCAACTATGCAAAAAATTGATGTATTCATAATCGGCGTGTCCCTCCTTTTTCGCACAATTTAGCTTGAACTGTAATTTAAGTCTTTTTCTAATAACGGGAAGATAATATAAAATTGTGCCAGAATTTGTTTTACGTCTTTAGTTTTTGGTTAATAGAATTGAGCTAAAATCGGAAAAATGTTCAAATTTTCGAGTAAAGATCGGGAAAATTTGTGGAATTCTTATTTTGCGGTAAATTTCGAATCTCCTCGTTTTTTGGACTAAGGTGCTGTAATTTAAGCGAGTTTATCCTGTAATTATTTCAAAGTAAGTTCATAACTTTTTTTAAACATCCATACAGGCGATTGTTCAAAGTTTTTTTCATGCGCAATGTAAAAATTTTCGGCAGCGATCTGAAATTCGGAAAAATCCGTATTTGTCGGATTTAGTGTAATTACCTATCAGTAAGTAGATAAAAAAATTTTTTTCGAAACATTTTATCTGCTTAAATTCGTTCCAGATATCTTTAAAAAAAAGCACGGCGCTTACGCCGGGTGCGGTGCAAACTTCCAAAAGTACGGCAATTGCGAACTTGCTGGCCCCATATGATAAGCAAAGCCATAGTGTGCTTTTGTGATTTCATATGAGCGCAAAAAAAGGAAAAAAAAAAAAGAAATACAAAGCCAAATTAAAAGAATTGCTCAGTTGTCATAACTTGATGCATAAGAGAAAAGGGAGGATTAACATTTTACTAATTTTTTAACAGAAGGAAAAAAAGAATAGGTAGAAAACTTGAACATTACTCGCGATTATAGAGACATGTACATGTCCGCAACGAATACATCCGCAAAGCAGCAAATATTTTCTTGCAACAGCGAATGTATCTGCGCCCGTCTATATTATCTAGCAATGATTACTACGTTTTACATTAGCAATATTAATTTTAAACAAATTAAAAGTAAAGAAAGAGAACCTGAATGACTGTCGGGAGAGTGCGTGCCCGCTACGAATGTATCCGCCTTACGCTCTTGCGTATATACTATCTATTTATAATTTTTACAAATTAATTAAATAACATCAGTTTAAAACCAATTCGATGTAAGCAGTAAGAATTTGTACGATTATCGCGAGATTCGCGTGCCTGCAGCAAATGTATCCGCACAGCAGCGAATCGAATACATCCACCGAACGCGCGGGTGAATATACTGTCTTGTAATAATTTTTACAATCTAAATAAATAATATCAATATAAATTTAAAATGAATTAGAAGTAAACATATTAACTTTACTTCTTATTCGTTTCAAATTGATCTTCAATTGATCTAATCTATCTTTTATTTAAGAACTTTTATGATTATCGAAAGACGCACAACTCCGTGGCGAATGTATCCGCGCGTCAGCGGATGCATCTGCGCATTGCAAAAATTTTCAAAATCAAATGCCGATTTACGACATTGAAAGTTTGAAGCAAAAATAAAAATGAGTCAAAAAGTACAAAAGTTAAACTTCGAACAATTTTAAAAATCTCAAACTACTGTGAGCGAACAGGGAAATAGAAATAATAAGAATATCGTGCACAAAAATGCAATTCATTTCGTCATCTAGTAATCAGAATATCATTTTGCAATCTTTCCGCTACTTTTGTTTAATGATATTCTATTAATTCATGCTTTTGAAGCCAAATTTTCACAGCGATAGATTAATTTTGGTTCCGTATCATTGAAAAAGATATGCATTAAAATTATAAGAAGAAATAAGTCAAATTGAAAATTCTTTAATTGAAACTATTCATTGCTTTCAGCTAATACCGGTATTTCGAAATTGCAAATTTGCTCAAAATACCGGTATTCGGTATCTGGTATTGCATATTATGACGAAATGATTTGGTCCCATTATAATAATGCTATATAATCATAACACTAAAATCAAGTTTTCTGCTATAGTTTGCATTTATATAATATATATACGAGTAGGAATACATATACACGCTTTAACTTTACTATCATATAAAAGCTACCTTTTCCTTTGTCTGTTGAGAAACAAGTTCAAGTATATCAATCAATGGATAGAGACAGATTCTTTCAGGAACAATAAAGGATCAGTTGACATTGATATATTAAACGACAATATACATTAAACATACATTTTCTCTACTTATTTTATCATTTTAAAATACTTTAGAAACATTAGGATTTTGATGAAACCTGAACTTTTTCGAAAATAACTTTAGAAGCGACTTTTAGCGATACTTTTTTAAGATTAACAAAGTCATTTTAGGTAGAAGTTATACACGCGAGATAGTTCTCTAAATTATTAAAACTCGTCCGAAATTTATCTTAAGACATGCTTTTAAACAATATTTTTTTCAAATCTGTCTCTGACTTTACGTTGGCAACATTGCTATTTCTGATTATCTCTACATTAGGGAAAAAAATTGGCTTCAGAACGGCAAAATTTTCCGAAAAAACATATATTTTTTATCTATAAAAAAATCTAAATGAACATTTATTTATAGTTTTGCAATTTTTGTTCTCGGCAAGGAAACAACGGTACTTATTAGTTTAAAAATGCTTTAGTACCGCTTTAGAAGGGTAAGAACTCAATTGATACTTTTGCTGCCCAGAACGTAACCAGGGAACCACACGAATAATGTAATAGCGAAACATTTTCAATATGTATCAATCAAAAGAGCATATTGAGAAGCATTTTTTACACAAAATGAATGTGCCCTCGTGCTCCCCTTATAGAGATATGAGGTCTTAAAATATGTCGAAATTCAAAGAAGCACCAAATTTAAAGAGTTGGCGAGAAATTGAAGATATCAGATTTTACAACAACCATTCAACATCCTCATTCTCCTTGCGTCAATTTATCTGCAAATTAAAAGCTTACAGTGCTGGTAAAAAAAAATTGCATCACCCTCGCGTTTTCACAACAATGGGGTAATGTGCGAAATTTTGGTCGATCGACGATGTATGTATGTGAAATTCTGCAAAACTTAAGAAAAAAACATTTAACAGCAGAAACCCGATAATTGTTAACGTATAACGGGGCTGTTTCCGAGTCAAGGCAAACAGCTGACCCCATGCTCATTTTTCCATTTCTGAACCTACGTGTGAGTTTAGAGAAAAAAATTACTTAACTCCATGTCAATTTAAGTCTAACGACAGGATAAAGGTTTTTAAATTTTTACTTACCAGTTTTGCCCTATGGCACGGAGCAGAATCTTCCTGAAAAATGACGTTTGGAACTGAAGTAAAGTGATCCTGGATAGTATATAGGAAGCAATTTCTCCTCCAAAATGCCAATATATACCTGAGCTTTTACTGTTCCTTGCACAAAGTGAAGCCCACCAGCTCCTTGATCAGAAATACATCCCCATACATCTGGGATACGGGATGCTTGACTGTGTGTTGAATGCAGTCGGGATGATATTCCTCTCCTTTGCGGCGCGGGTGATGCAATTTTTTTTACCACCACTGTACATGTGACGTTAGAACGATTGACATGTGACCAAAATTGTTGGCATAAAGATTTAGCAAAAATGAAAATTATTTAGGGATAACGCAAGCGCGAGAGAAAAATTACTTTACCTAACTTTGCTTAAGTCACAGGGTTAAACAATAGAAAAATCACCAATAACAGAACACCGCGTGTAATACGTTACTTGTGGAAAAACCGTTATTAAGCAGTACAGAAAGAGTCAAAAAGGTTTTTGTCTAACAGTCACTAAAAAGAATTTATTTACCTTCAATGGGATTGTTTCCTTCAGTCAAAAGTACTACTTATAATTACTGAAATTGATAAAATAAGCAAAAAAAAAAAAAAAAAAAAACATGGAGCGAGGAAAAAAAAAGACTTTTTTCCCCTACGCTTAATTTTTAATTATTTTTTTAAGTATCCGATTTTGAAAATAAAACGTGGTTTTTATGACGCCGCAAATGATGTACTTTGGCGCATCTGTCTAACGCGTTTCCACGTTATGATAATCAAGAAGCGAATTAAATATTGCGCTCTACGCTTGCTATCAACCATATCGTTGCCAGTACACGTGGGTAAAGATGCGAATTAAATATTACGCTCTGTGAATGGCATCAGTGAATGACATTTCATCACTTGTGATGTCATCGGCAAAAGCGTAAACAATGAAAGCGCAACAATTAAAATATTTTTTAAAAATATTAAACATATTCAAGTTAGTTAAAAAATGGTCAGATCCTATGATTTGTGCATGCTCTTTCAGAAAAAAAAAATGCTTTTAAAATTTCGGAAGAACCCCATTCTGAAAAGAGAAAACTTTAGTGATTGTAAAACATTCTTTATCTACGCACAGTAAAGTGATAAAAAGATAACGAGAGTAAGTGTCGCAAACACTCGCTAAATGGGGTGAAATAATCACTTAATTATGGAGGTTAACTGAGTCCTGCCATTAATGATTTGCCTCAAAAAAAAAAAAAAAACACATGCGGCGATTTTTTTGGAACATCCAATCGCAAACAAAAAGATATAATTACTACTGGTGGCTTCACATGGCATGCATCCGAAATTTCAACTTTCTGCGGCATCCGTTTTAAAGTTATACAAAATAATACACTATACATAATTATACAGAAGTCTAAACGAACGAGCGACTGCAATCAAAGCAAGAGTTACCCAACTGAAGATTACACCCTATACAAATCCAATATACGAAATTCCAGCCATTTACGCTTGACCGTATTTGAGTCGTGCCAGATACGTCACACGCGCATAAATAGGCACAGATGTCGAGATAAACTTCGTCAAAATAGACTTGGATATGGATTTTTTAGTGGCCCACCATTTGTACGAGCATACGTACGTCAGAAAGAAAACAAATGATAAAAAATTGATTCAAGAGTGATAGAAGTAGGAAATTTGGTTGAAATTTGAGTTGGAAATTGTTCGCGAATGCAATATTTATTTTACTTCGTTCAAGAAAGTAAAGCTTTTTTCGCCTGATGAAAAGCAAAAACTGGTATTACTTATATATGGCCCTTTTCATCAGAGAAAAAAAAAATCACTTTTTTTATATGGCGTATCGTCTCCGTTCTTACATCTATTTGCGAAATCTCACAAAATGCATCATCTCATAAATTTCTTTCTCGAAGATGCAATGACTCCATTCCGTGCCAAATGAAATAATATTTGATATTTCAATTTGACATTGGAGTATGTAAATTGTATTTACAAAAGCGGAACCTTCGTTGACGTGATTGGAATATCCTTGAAGCTGAAATACGAGATGAAATGAAACCTTTGCATGCAATGAATTTTAAACACTAGAAGCATATTTAATTTCATACTTCGTTGAATGTGAGAGTAATTTGCATATTTAGAATGGTGAAACGTATTTTAATGAAAACTGTGTAATAACAGGCCTGTTTTGTTGTTGGTGAAATGTTAAAATAGGTTTATATATGGATTAAATTTATATATAAAATGTTCGTAATACCCGTATTGCGAAATACAATTCGGAGCAAAAATAAATTTTCGAAAAATAAGATACTTCCTAAGCTTTAAATTTTTTTCTTTTACTTCCTTTTACATAGTAAAGGAAATACTGTATTCGCGAAAAAAATTCCCTCAAATTTCGACCTAATTTTCCTTCATACCCATCCCCAAATGAATGTTGAGTCTTTTTTTCGACCCTATCGCACGTGCATATATGCGTAAGAACGAATGGAAGCCCGAAATATCCATTTTGACCATCCCCGAGGGAATTACTGCGAGTTTTCTTGAGACGTCTGTACGTGCGCTTGTGCGTATAAGTGTACGTATGTTCATATGTACGTTATATACGTATCTCACATAACTTAAAAACGGTAAGTTGTACAAAGTTGAAATTTGGTATGTAGACTCCTAGTGGGGTCCAGTTGTGCACCTCCCCTTTTGGTTGTGTTCGGATGTTCCATAAGGGGTCTTTTACATTTTTGTGGGGGGAAATCAGTGTTAATATTAGTGCAAACTCAAGTGATGTTATAACTCGGTGAACAGTTAGCTTATATCGCCAGGTTTTGTCGCCAACTTGGCAATACCTTTGACAACGAAAAATATTTCTTGAATTTTGTCTTAATTTGGCGCTGTTTGGAAAGTAATCTATTGAATCCCGACAAAATTGTCGATATTGGGAAACTCAATCTCTGTAAAACGCTTTTTTTGCATCGGTTCGTGACGAACTAGGGGTGAAACTATTTAAAGTGTTTCCTTGCTTACTCCAAGGCACTATTATAACTAAATTTGTGTAAAAGGAAGTCGTGTGACACCAGCTCGTTTATCTTTATAGCAATGATAATAAAATTTTATGTGAATTAACACCGTGAAAGTTTTGAAACAGGGTGTCCAAAAAGTCCTTGACGCATTTTAAAAATTCATTAGAAAGCAATAAATTGTCGCAAGAATATTCGGTTTGCGCCATAATACTGCAGAGGTTCGAACATTTTTATTAGATCGTAACAAGAAAAAAAAATAATTAAAAGGGCAATTGTAAAAAACAGCTGTATTGTCACAGTAAGACAACAATCGTCATGTGAGATATTTATTCATTAAAGAAACAGAAAGTAATACCTTTCATTACCAGCGTTTAATACGTGCACGGTATATTGCTCGAACCACGTGAAATCGGTATTGGAGACCGGGGTTAGTTACATGAAATACACCGCCAGCTCAGTCATTTCCAGCCGAGGACTGCAGTTTCGTGCTTATTAGCACTCATCAGCCCGGCATAGGAAAGTGACTGAGCTGGAGATGGAAAACCTCTTAAGGAAGCCAAGAGTGCGAAACAAACTGGTAGCTAATATAGAATTAGCAGACCAGACAAGTGACCGAAGCAATGGTTCGGTTCAACTCGAAGATTGAACGCGAGGCAAGGTATATTCAGTAAATTCCCGCCCATTAGCCAGGGCTAAAGCAGAAAGACGTGAAATATACCGCCAGCTCAGTCATTTCCAGCCGAGGACTGCAGTTTCGTGCTTATTAGCACTCATCAGCCCGGCATAGGAAAGTGACTGAGCTGGAGATGGAAAACCTCTTAAGGAAGCCAAGAGTGCGAAACAAACTGGTAGCTAATACAGAATTAGCGCAAACCAGACGAGTGACCGAGACAATGGTTCGGTTCAACTCGAATATTGAAGGCAAGGCATGGTACATTCAGTAAATTACCGCCCAATAGCCTGGGCTAAAGCAGAAATACATGAAATACACCGCCAGCTCAGCCATTTCCAGCCGAGGACTGCAGTTTCGTCCTTGTTAGCACTCATCAGCCCGGCATAGGAAAGTGACTGAGATGGAAATGGAAAACCTCTTAAGGAAGCCAAGAGTGCCAAACAAACTGGTAGCTAATAAAGAATTGGCGCAAACCAGACGAGTGACGAAACAAGGGTTCGGTTCAACTCGAATATTGAAGGCAAGGCATGGTATATTCAGTAAATTACCGCCCTAGTAGCCAGGGCTACACGAAGTAAGTTGTTACATTTGAATTTAAAACTAACCGCCAGGAGAAACTGACTTTCCTTGCAGTAGCTGATAGCACTCACTCATCTGCATTCCCTGACGATCACTGAAGTGCTTGCAGTCAATAGCAGGAAGAGTGCTCAAGGAAAACGGTTTTTTGAGTCTGGAAGTAATTTTTCTTTCCTCTGTTATTTTTCTCTTTGGGACGAAGTCGTTGCAGATAACGAATTTATTTCTATACCAGGTGAAAGCCTACATTTTCAGGTAAGTGCTAACATATTTACAAGTTTTGTACAAAGACATAATACCAGTAATACAAGTAATATGTGCCGATAATTAAAGTTACGTCATATGTGGCAAGTTGTTACAATTTTGTTGGCGTTAGTTGTTACAAGTTACAACTTACCCCATGCAAGTTTTAATTTAATATTATGTTTTCTTTTTAAACGTGATATGGCGGGGGACTATAAAAACAAGACGGACAGGGGCAAAACACCTAAAGGAACATACCTGGATGTGGCTAAAGAAGTAATAGCAGGTAGTTCATTACGAAAGGCAGCCGATGAATTTCATGACACTAGAGAGATTCTCCAGTAAGATGAAAAATACTAGTGCTGGTAAGTAGTATTTCTGATCTGTTTTTATGATTTAATTCATATAAAATACTGTAGTTGGATGACGATAGTAATAATAATTCTGATCTCTTTCATTTAATGATTTAATTTATTATTAATATGTATGGTTGAATAAATAATAATAATAATTATAACAATGATAATAATAACAAATTATGTGTTATTCGAGTGTAGGTCTTTCTCCAACGCTGCAGGCAGTGCAGAAGTGAAAACGGTCCGCAAGCAGAAACCATCGGTTAGCGCCACTTTAACAAATACACCAGTAAAAAATGTTTTGCAAGTGGAAGCTGGGAAACAAAAATCTGTGAGAAAGAAATTGTGTCTAACAGAGAGGAAATCAACAGACATAAAGGCAAAAAAAAAAAAAAAAGGTGCGTCAAAACAGTGCGTTCTGACGCGATGAAGACAGGTTCTGCATAGAGTGCTCTAAACCGTACTCAGAATACAGAAATCCAACTAAACGGCTTCAGTTTCGTAATTGTGACAAATGGACACATGACCGATGTGCTAAGTTCGATAAATTATATGCTTGTAAAAATTGTAATTCGCGGATAGTGATAATGATGATGATTGTTTTTTAGAATATGCCATTAATGAAGTAAATCTGTAAAGTCAAAATTTTCTTGATTTTTAACGTGGTTAAGAATTTTTAATGTTTAACAGAATAAATCACAAAATGTCTAAAATTCATTTTATTAATAAAATATACCTCATGTAACAACTAATCCCATATACTGTAGCAACGTGCCCCGTTGCGGGATAAGTTGTTACAATCTACATCTATTCAAAAAACTTGAAATATTTTGGAGTAGTGGCTTCTAATCATTTTTTAAAAAATATGTTATAAATGTTAAACAATCTAGATGCATTTTAAAGTTTCACGCGTATAAATAACTGAAATAGTTTTGAGTAAAAAATATTGAAAAAAGTTGTAACAACTAACCCCGGTCTCCCCTACTCAAATTCATCCCTTGTCTACAAAAGGTGCACGCATTGAACTCTGATAGTGAAAGACATTGCTTTCTATTAAATATCTCACTTGGCGTTTGTTTTTCTTACTTTAGCTATACAGCGATTTCTTATAATTGCACTTTTTTCTTTTTTCTTATGACATCTTAAAACATTCTTGAAATTGTGAAGCATTATCGCGCGAAACGCATATTTATTCGACAATTTGTTGCTTTACTATGAATATTGAAAATGTGTCAAGGCCTTTTCTTACACCGTGTATATTGACTTTGAAATTTCCTTTTAAGTTCTAGAGGTACTAATGGGCGCAGCATAAAGATTGCGATATGTAATATAAGTGTAAAGTAGTATGTATAAAAGGTAAGAATATATTTTAGAAAAGTATTTATAGAAACACTTATTGAGTATTTTAAAAATTGTGTTAGAGAGATGGCGGCAGATGTTGTCAACACATTGTTGAACACACGTGATCACTAATCTTCAGATTAGCTCAAGCAAATTAAGGATGTGCTGAAGTTTAAAGTCTGAAGTGAAGTCTGAGAGTTTAAAACCGAAAATGGGTGCATCTAAGGGTGTCTACCTGTTTGTCTGCTGTCGCTGATCACAAGTCTTAAAGTGACAGAATTGCAACGTCTCACTGGATTCATGATGTGACGCAATTGTGATTTGTTTCCTGTGACCTTACAGCAACGTTGCTGCAATAATTAGTTTTTGACAAGTCAATTTATAAGTTTTAGAAAACGTCACTGCAACGTCATCTGCAACGACGCCGCGAACTAACATTCGTAAGTTGCTGCAGCCTGTTGATGACCGAACAGTGGACAAGGAGGATTTAAGACCGCATCGAGCATTCATATACTATCTGCACGTAATTTACATGGAATTGGCAAACAAACCAGTTAATACGAGTCTTTCTGAATGAGGGAGAAAATGAATAGTTTGATGTTTGTGTGTGTGTGTGTGTGCTACGTTTATTTCCATGTGACCTTTGCTTAATTCAGAGACTAACACTCAACTGCAAAAGTTGGCATCCTTGAAAAATAATAGATGCTCCCATTTACGTCTGCAAACCGGATGTTGGGTAGACTACGGTAATGGCAGTCACCTAAGGGAAAATGAATGCAAAACTTTCCTTTTTTTTAAAATTTGAAACGTAATTATGAAAAATTTCTTACAGATAGTATGTTTCACCTATTGCAGACTCAAATTGAGCCTTAATTAATCTTACCTATTGGCATTATAAAAAATATGGCAAAATCAGCTTTTACCGGTATTAACACTACCCTGGGGTAACGGCAGTCACTAATGTCATTTACTACTTAATAGTTGGAAAATAAAAAATATGAAGATTTTCAATGACATAAACACGTTAAACTAAAATTTTTATGTTAATTTTATTACATAATTCGGCTATTAAGATAGTAGAAAAATATATTGAAAGTGTTTACATAACATGAAGTCAATGAGTAAAAAAATCACCTTTCCATGGTAAAAAAAGGGATTTCAAATTTAATGGCACTGTCAATATGTTTAAATAAGTTTATGAGCTTTTAGAATTTCAAGTTAATTTTACTTTCCAGTGTACATGTCACAGAAGTACCCCTTAGGAGTGTCCCGAACCTGAACATTCTTGATATGCCCATGATGCACAAGAAGAGCACTGTAACCACATTTCACTATCTTTTCCGGTGTCTTCGCAATAGATACAGGTGTATTTACCCATTTCCGTTAAAAGTAACTCACTTTCTGATTCGTCTTCACGTATCGTCTTCATCAATAGAAGTGTCTGAGCCAGATTCAAAGAGTTTCCGGCTCATTTTCTTTTGCTTCACTTTATGTGTTTTTCTTTCGGGAACAGCAGCTGTTTTCTTTTCTTCATTAAGTTCTTTCTTTATTCGCTTTGTTTTTTGGTTCTTTTCTTCTTTTCCTTTTAATTTCGGTTGGCAAAGTGACTGCCATTACCCTGAGTATGGTGACCACCATTACCCTATCCGCATGTTTTCATTCAACGGCTAAAAAAAACCAAATATCAATGCTTGAAACCTTAAAAAAACGCTTGGTGATACACCATATGGCTTACCTTTTAATTGCAAGATCGGTTTCGTTCAAGGAAAGGTAAACAGTAAGAACTGATAGTGGATTAAACTATTCTGTTTCTTATAAGGCGAAAAGTAAAAACAGTCTTACACAACTGCCAAATGACGACTGGCAAGCTGACGAGCGCTTCAATAGTCCTATCCATAAACTATTGTGAAAGCAACAATCAGTTAAAATCTGCGTTATTCACTTTACGAGAAATCATCGGGTGCATTCGGAAACAAGGATCGGTCGCCTCGGTGCCACCGCAAGCGTTCGGAAACGCTTGCGGTGGAACCGGTGACGTCACTCAACCGCGTTCGGAAACGCTTGCGGTGGAACCGGTGACGTCACTCAACCGCGTTCGGAAACGCTGTGGTCGTTTTCTGGCAGTTGACTTTGTAGCAACCTGTCGCACCGCTGTGTGGAAGCGGTTAACGAGATCACACAAAGTCTGTGTTGGCCAATCCGGTCGTGTTTCACGTTTTGATCGTAACGCACGTAACTTTCCCATCACGAAAGTTACGCTTTGATTGGAGCGTCATTTGCTGCTGAACTAGAACTACCGCGGTGTGACCACGGGCGTTCGGAAACACAGCTGTTCTACCAGGCTTCCTAGAGAAATTCCAGATACGTCATAACCACACCGGACTAACCACGCGGTGAAACGGGTGGATTATTTCCGAGCACAACCATTGTGATCGCCATTACACGCTGATCACTATTACCCCAGTTTCCCCTTAGCCTTTCCATTTTATTAATGGTCGGACCGTACAGAGAACCTTTTAGGCGCGTAAGGAAATAAAGGTACTTTTTTCATTGGATTGTGTCATGAAAACAAACAGACAAAACATCCGGCAATAAAACTGAATAATAATATTAATGCTAAAAGTTTTCAGAAATTGAGAACATGGGCCTAGACGCTGAATAAAAGTATGCTTAAAGCTCTAAATGAAAGAAGAAAAAAAGTTCTTACTACAAATTTTGTGATTGATTTTTTTTTTTTTTTTGTGAAAACGCAGGTCTTGAGATTTCTAAATAAAATTATTTTAAGTGCTTCCCTGACATTCTATATAAATGAAAAGTGCCACTTTAATTCGCTGAGTGCACTGGTTTTAGAAATCGAGCTAGCTATTATTTTAAATTATATATATTTTTTTGATTAGTAGTGACCGAAATGTGTAATGTTTGTGGGGAATAGCAAGGGTTATCCTTTTATCCCAATGTTATTTTCATTTTTTTTTCTTTTGCTCCAGAAATAAAAAGATTATTTTTTACCATTTAAGTCAGGTAAAATATACATAAATAAATGAATATGTACGTGTAAAAAAGAAAATCAAAGGGATAAAAAAGACAAGTGTAAGATACCATTTCGAATTTTGAAATTCCTTTACGAAAGGACTTGCTTTTGTTACAAAAGGTTTACGCTGGGGGACCTTTTTTACAGTGATTTTGATCTATACAAGAATCTAGTTTATTTGAAACTGAAACTAACTCTTATCATTTAAATTTTATTATCCAAAGATCTTAACAAAACATTGAAAGGACATTCCGTTTCTGTAAATGTCAAGATAATAACTTGATTATCAAAAATGCTACTTTTTTTAACTAGGGGAATATTTGGTTAAAAAACTATTCAATCATTTTCAATGCAACATTGCATAGAAAGTAAAATATATTTTTGCCAATGATCATTTTTTTTAAAATTAGACTGACTATTTAAAGTAGACATTTGAAACATTCATGCTTGAGAATGTAGGTAAAATAAAAGTTATTACTATACTTTCTTAAATAGCATATGAATATACAGTAAATACAGTGTACACTCTAAAAAATAGTCGCTAATGTGGCAATGGCCGAACCATAAACGACGTCAATTTTATTGAAGCATAGATTGTCAATGGTACGAAATACATATCATGTATGCAAATGCGGAATGATCGCGAAGTTTACAAGGGCGCCCATATGCAAAATTGTAAGGGGGGGGGGGCAGATATTTTCCCCATGGTTCAACAGGATATTTTCCCAATGGAAACTGATTTCGGTGCAGATTATTAAAATTTGACATTTTTAATAACTTATTCATTAACGGCTGAAGAAGAAATGTTTTAAAATCTTTGCAAAGAAAAAAGTACTAAAAGCAAGGAAGTTTAAAATTCAAAGGGGGGGGGGGAGATGCTTGAGCCCCACTTGCCTCCCTCATATGGGCGCCCCCTTGGTAGTTTATACAAATTTATTATAAAAAATATTCCCGGATTTTATATCTGAGTTTTTGAAAGACTACTGCAAATTTGCAAATAAATATTTTAGACAAAAACGTGTCTAGGACAAGGTAACTAATGCTTTTATTTCGAAAAAAGAAATCACCGTCATTCACTGCGGAAATTCAACATACAGCAAATTTCATTTTTATGAATGCATAAGGGAATTAAAACAACATTTTGATATTTAGCCTTTTTAATACTTTATGGAATAACCCAACTACTTAATTCACTGTCTGCGGAATGAGAACTAATGTTGCGCATTTTAAGGGTGACGTATTTAACAAGAAGGCTAATAAATTAAGGCACTTCATATCGCGTTATTAACAGGATAAAATATTTTTCTCTATTCGTAATTAGATTCCTTTTGTAAGGTCTTCTTAATCTATTTTAAAGCTCAAAGCTGGATTATCGAAGTAAGTAACGTTATACATCATGTTTTATAAATTCTCTGAAATCTTCTGTACGAAATGTTTACTGAATATATTAATTTAAATACATTATTTGAAAGAAATTTGTTGAAATATTACAATGGCATTATTTTTAAGTTAAAAAAAAATAACATATTTTGAAATCAAATAAATATTTCTCCTCGACATTTTTTAAAGAAGTAAAATTCTTATTAAAGGAGTCAATTTTATTAAAACCAGTAAAGTCTTATGATTAAGAAATTTTTGATATTAGATATTTAAGGATGACATTGAAGATGGTAGGAAAAGATGTTATCAGCAATATTTTGGTTTTTAGTATTTGGAGTTTTTGATATTTTATGATACAAAAAAAAGAAAGAAAATAAAAAGTCATGTGTATCATTTAAAAATTACAACTGCCTATTGTTTTTCAAGATTCTAAATTTTGACTTAAAATGTAAAACGTGACTAAAATTTTGGTGCACATTTTTTTCTTTAAACAGCGCGAAACACGCTTTCAAAAAAATTAAAATTTTGTGTGCCTATGTAAAAGAAAATATTGAGAAATCAGAATTTGTGTCTCCGCGTTTTTTTTTTTGCAGTAACCCACAAGACCCAAAAGACCAATAATCTTTAGAAATTAAATTTACCTAAATAGGTCCAACTCGAAGTGTCTTTTTATGTATCTCTAGAGAACTTACTTCTTAAATAAGCCATTGCATGGAAAATCAGGCATTTTGTTCTGCTTTTATGATATTTCATTAAGTATCTACATTGTAAAGAAAAATTTAGTTATGTGTAAGTAGTAAGAAAAATAGACAATATTAGTTTATAAGAGCTGTGTTCCATAATCGTAAATATGAAAGTTCTTGGTTTAAAACCACAGTGGATGCTCGATTTTAAGCGTTCTGCCGAACCAGAGATAAAACTTGCATTAATAAGAAAACGTAAAATCGGGGAGTGGTTAAAAACATAAGTACACATTTTTACACACTTAAAAATTGCCTCTTAGCCAAAGAATGCACTAGTGGAAAATGTAGTATTCACTTGTATTTTGTTTTTTGATAATTTCATTTATAGCACGTTATATACTAACCATTTTTTTTTGCAAATTTACTTCTTCATTGGTTGAAAATTAGAGATTTAATGCTTTGTATTGTTCAACAAGCTGAGGAACATTCTCCATATTTTATTTTTGGTCTTCATCACTATCATCAAAAGCGTGTCTTACATCCTGTACTAAAAAGGTGTTCGTGACCTGATTCGACGCTGCAAGAGCTAATCCAAAATTAAGGTTCTCATCAATTTTACAA
The DNA here is from genome assembly GCF_026930045.1 of Uloborus diversus. Lineage (NCBI taxonomy): Eukaryota > Metazoa > Arthropoda > Arachnida > Araneae > Uloboridae > Uloborus > Uloborus diversus. The sequence continues at coordinate 102,235,020 of NC_072732.1, forward strand.
ATATACAGCACTGTTTATTCTCATTAAATTTACATCTTGGGAAGAAAAAACGTTTCTCTGTTTTTATGCATAATCGTCATCTTTTTCTGTGCATTATTGTCGACGGTGCACAAACTTCTCTATCGAATGTCACAGAATTCCACCGCCAACCCGTTAAGAAAGCGTCACTGCAATCAAGAACGGAGTTTTTTTATTAACTGTCATGTCCCACTTTCCTTGCAGTCCGGAGCTCGAGTCTCATGATTACCACTTGTGTCCTACTCGTTCGTTTAAGGAACACTTTGATGGCCAACGTTTCCAGAGCAACAACGAAGTCAGAAAAGGGGTGAAGGGGTCCTTAGCGGGTTGGCGGTGGAATTCTGGGACACTCGGTAGAGTAGTGCACCGTCGACAATAATGCACAGAAAAAGATGACGATTATGTATAAAAATAGAGAAACGTATTTTCTTTGCAACGATGTGCATTTCAATGAGAATAGACTGTGCTGTATATTTGTAAAATTGATGGGAACCTTACTTTTGGATCAACCCTCGTGTATGAACCATCGACTTCAGGAAGATTTTCAAGAAGAGCGTCAGCAGTTCTGGTCCTCAGTTATCGGGAAAGAAGTTTAAACGTTTAGAGGAAACTCCTCTAACAAACAAAGAACACTAAGACAGAACGAAAAGAATACCAGAGCGGTTTCAAACAGTTATAACAAAAATTTTTCTTGAAAAAAAAATCTGAAGGCAATAAAAAAAAAAAAATTCTTAGTCTTGTAGATGAAAAATAATCTTGATCTGTGATAAAAAAAAGAGCAATAAGATTATGAAAAAGGTTTCGAAAAACCCGAAACATTTTATTATTGTCAGTATAGCAATTTTCAGGGACTAGCAGGTCGGAATCGGGATATCATATGAAACACATTGCGTGAAATCAGGGTTCTACTCTATAAAAAACCAATTTGATTGCAAATTTAACGCTACTTATTTTTTGAAAAAAATGGGATTTCCTGTTTCTATCTAATTTTATAAAACTTTGGCGTAACTTCTTTTGTTAAACTACACTTGAAATTTATAATCTGTTTATTCTTTTTCTCTGTGGTAAGAATTTTATCAAATCATTATGAATTCTTCAAAAAAAAAAAAAAAAAAATGTAAAAACTACATTTTTTTCTTTTTTGCCACAGACAAACGAATCTTGGAAATACTTCCAACACTATGAAACGAACTTTGCAACATTGAATGTTGTTATGAATTTTATACCAGTAATAGTTTCATATGAATGAAACAAACATTTCTTTAAATAAAACATGCTTCTAGTATAAAAATGCAAGAACCTAAGTGATTCGAGTCTGGAAAAAATCTAGAAAAAAGGAACAGATATTTATTTTTCATCTGTTATACGAACATAAACGTTATCTTATGACACACACACACACACACAAAACATAAAACATTTTTTTTTCTATTTTGAAAAAAAAATATCTTGAGCTTTAAACTGAAAACTATGACTTGCCTTTTTAATGCTTGCCAAAATGGTCATTTGAGAATTGAAGCTTTACTTCTCTATCTCTCAGATTTAGTGTTTCTATATTCTTTATTGCTGTTTCTCGTACCTATTATTTTCACAGTATATGTTGTTCACTTTTAGACACTTTAAACATCAGCCGATTTTTTTTTTTTTTTTTTTTTACAAAATAAACTTGTTCCCTTTTTAGGGACAATATTGCCACACAAAACTCCATATTATTTTTTAATGTTTGACATACATGTTTCTTCAAAGCAATGTGCAGACATACAAAGTTACTCACTTTATATTTGTCATTTTGAAAAAAAAAAAAAAAAACTTATTATCTATTGTGACTACATAAAGAATAGCTAAATTAGATAAATTTAGGATTAAATTCATGCACAATTTTAAAGATATATCTTTGCTATTTGCTAATCTTAGGCTGACGCGGAGAAAATGTTGAATTTCTTATTTTCCACTGGCAATAGGAGGAATGTCTACCTAGGCCCAATAGGGGTGTTTCCTTTTGTCAAAAGTACTACTTTTAATCACTGAAATTGATAGAATAAACAAAGAAAAAAAAAAGAAAAAAACATGGAGCGAGAAAAAACTTCCCAACGCTCAACTTTTAGTTAATTTTTTAAAATGTGCGATTCTGAAAATAAGGCGAGATCTTTATGTCATTATAAATGATGTACTTAGGCGCATTTGTCTACCGGGTTTCCGCGTTATGTTTTAAAGAAGCGAATTAAATATTGCACTCTAAGTTTGCTATCAAACAGCATATCGTTACCAACACATGTGAGTAAAAAAGCGAATTAAATATTGTATTCTGCGAATGGGATCAGTGAATGGCATTTCATCATTTGTGATGTCATCGGCAGAAGCGTAAACAATGAAAGCGAACCGATTAAAATATTTTTTTTTGAATATTAACCTGAGTCAAGTTATTTAAAAATGGTCAGATCCTATGTTTTTAAGCATGCACTTTCAGAAAAAAAAATACTTTTAAAATTTCGGAAACGACCCCATTACATTTCTTTAGTATGTGTTACGTGGCAAGGTTGCCCGCAGTAACGGTTTAAATTGGCGATTCAATGCAATAATGGGCTAAAAAACACAATACTTTATTGCGACATACTGTCTGAACTGGAACATGGGCATTTAAGTGTGGCTTTGTTTTTCAAAAAGAATGTGATTCAAATCATACTAAAAAAATATTTCCTTGTTATCTGAAAAGTAAAGAAGTTGCGTTGCTTACATAATCTCAGAAATGGAGGGCCCACCACACATGATGATCTTTCATTTATCCAACTCCTGTGAGATAAACTGAAAGAGGAAATCAACTACCAGATGCCCACAAGCACACAAGACGCGTTAAAGTCTTTTAAACTTGCTGGAGTTACGCACATTGTCAATTTTGGACGGATTGCTCAAAATAATGTCTCAAATAAGGAAAACTCTCATACGGGCCAAAAGTTGGTACTTTCATGAAGCAAAAACTTTTAAATTTGGAAAATCAGTTCAAACCTAAAGCAATTACAACGTTTTGAGGTCCAGCAGCTGCAGTTTGAAGTGATGATCCCCGTTTCTATTTCTAATTGTGTCCGGAAATTGACTTCGAATTTCTTTGACTTTTTTTTTTATCTAACTGCTTATGGATCATACAACGTCAAATCGCATAAATTCAATATTCGGCCGTGCCGTCATGTCTCCGATTTTTTCCATTATTTTTTTACGAATAGATATCTATGAGAAAAGTCCAAATTATTTTTTTTAGATTTTTTGAATGAAAATTACGCTTTGGAGATTTTTATCAAAAATTCGATTTTTGATCATTTTTTCGGAGTCACTGTTTTGGCATGAATTCAGAAAATCTCTCTAATTTCTTTATTTTTCAACCAATTAAGCTGAATTTGGTATCAATTTCAGGCCAATATTTTTCTCTTTCAGTGTGAGCGACAGAAAGTATTCTATGAACAGTTAGGTGTTGCCACTCTTTCTTTTAAGTCAGTTTTTATGATTTTTCAATTGGGAGATTAAATAAGTTATATCTCTGGAGTACCTACTACAATCTGCATAAAAAAAATTGTAGCAAATTTAAATCATTCTCTTGATACGTAGAAAAAAAAGAGAAGGGTATTTTTTGCTGTTTTTAAATAAAAAAAAAGTTTGTTTTGCAGAAAATACAAGTTTTCTATTACTTTAAATCCCTTTTAAGATTAAAAAAGGCCAGAAACTTTTCAGAAAAATTAATACTAGACTCCCAAAGGATTTGTATCAATAGTTAATCGCTAAAAAGTTGTTTACTTTTGAAAAGAATTGTGCAAAAACCTCCGTTTCAGATTTCGCAAAAATAAATAAATAAATTAAAAAAAAAAACACTTTTGATTGAAAGTGTACTAAATATTGAGAATAATAATTTGAAGGATAGTATAAAAGTATTTTTACTGGAACTATTTTGCTTTTTTTTGACATTAAGGGATGGAAAAAAAACTACTGTTGAAAACTTTTCTTAGCAAAAACTTGTTTTTATTACTTTACACCTGAGAATGAACTTCCACACCTACAGTAAGTACTCCACAACTATAGATTTCTCTGAAGAAGATTATTTTTCCTGATTGAAGTATATTTTAATACCTCTTTGAAACTTATTGATAGAAATTCTGCCTTTTTAATATTCTGATACAAAGGAAAAAGTAAATTAAAAAAAAAAAAAAATGCCGTCCGCACAAGCATGCCTTTCATTTCACATTTTATAATCGACGAAAGCTATGTGTCGATGAACTTTCAAAGTGAAAGAAGAATGATGCGTATTGCATGAATGAGTATTGTAAGAGCGGAAGATCATTGTCAGGTGGTAGTAATCTAAACAATTTTAGGCTATGAAAACTTTTCAATAGCAATTATTCTTTTTTTTCCATCTTTTATTGTCAAAAAAAAAAAAAAAGCTAAATAATGCCATTAGAAATATTTTTTATACTATTCTTCAAATTATTATTCTTAATACTTAGTACACTTTCAATCAAAAGTGTTTTTTTAAAAATTAATTAATTTATTTTTGTGGCGTCTGAAACGGAGGTTTTTGCACAATTCTTTTCCAAAGTAAACAACTTTTTAGCGATTAACTATTGATACAAATCCTTTGAGAGTACAGTATTAATTGTTCTGAAAAGTTCCTGGCCTTTTTTAAGCTTAAAGGGGATTCAAAGTAATAGAAAACTTGTATTTTCTGGAAAACAAACTTTATTTTTTTATTTCAAAACAACAAAAAACACCCTTCTACTTTTTCCTACATAGCAAGAGAATGATTTAAATATGCTGCAAAAAACATTCGATACAGATCGTAGTAGGTACTCCGGAGATATAATTATTTCATCTCCCTATTGAAAAAACATAAAAACTGACCTAAGATACAGGGTGGCAACACTCAACAGTTCATAGAATACTTTCTGCCGTTCACACTGAAAGTGAAAAATATTAGCTTGAAATTGATACCAAATTCAGCTTAATTGGTCAAAAAATAAAGAAATTAGAGAGATTTTTCTGAATTCATGCCAAAACGGTGACACCGAAAAAAAATGATCAAAAATCGAATTTTTGAAAAAATTCTCCAAAACGTAATTTTTATTCAAAAAATCTAAAAAAATGAATATGGGCTCTTTTCATAGGTATCTATTCGTAAAAAAATAATGGACAAAATCTGAGACATGACGGCACATGGCATTATGCAATTTGACGTAAAATAACCCTTATACGAAGAGGTATCTATGAAAGATAAAGTGCGAGGGAAAAAATAGATTAAAAAGAGGGGGGGGGGGCAAATATTCTGATTGCGAAAGAAGGTTAGTTTTTAGGAAACGAAAATAATATATTATTCCCTTCAGTGTATAAATGAAAGAAAAGCATAAATGGTTCCTTATTAAAAAAAAATCTATTAATAAGGATACAGATTTTTCCCAAACAATATTTCTTCTCTTAATATGAAAATCTTTCCTGAAAGTTCAACGCTTCTGTTTTTCTTTTTTCGTTGATATTTACTTTCGTTATGAAAGGAATAAAATCAGTAAGTAGAATGTTCTTTTTACTCACATACCTATGTTTGCATTCATCGTTTACGCAGACTTGAATGAAAGCGAGCAACCCTCAAAGAAAATTATTACCTATTTCTTTTATTTCCTTGTTGCTGTATACTTTATACACTCGTATGTACTTTAGTGAATGAAACATTTGGTTTACTTGTTAACAACATAAAGCCTTTTGGAAATGAAAAGATACATTTCATTATGTATAGTTAATGGAAGTTTTTTTTTCCTTTTTCTTTTTTTGTTCAATAGCGGTGCAACTTTTATTAAAGAATGGTTATGTCGAAAGTATTCTGTTTATATATTCGATAAAATGGCGACTACGTGAGCATAGATAATTTTGCAAACGAAAGATTATGATGGATTTTTTTTTTTACAAAAAGGTTAAAAAGATAAAAAATAATTTTGCAACAATAAGAATTAGACAAGAGTTTCAAGGTTACAATTAATCTTTTTTCATTTAAAAAAAATAAAGAATAAAGTTAATCGTAAAAAAGTCCGAGAAATTCCCAAAATTATGTTCTGTTTCATCCATTATCTCATTATTTATTTATTTATCTTTTTGAACTAAGAAAGAGCTCTTTGCAACATATATATGTGCAGTTCTTATTGGTATTTCGACAATTTTAAGTTTCGTTTTTTGGATTGCATTTTTAATTTTTTTATTTTTATTCTTCTCAGGCAACACAGAAAAGAGTAATTCAAACTACAGTTTAAAAAAGCCCAACCGTAACCAAAAATATATTTTATGAAGCACTCCACAATGCATCACTAAAATGCATTTTTTAAAAGTGGTTAGAAATAAAAACTATGCCAATTTTCTTTCGATAGTTCAAGGTCCTAGTTTCAAGTAAGTTAAAGTACGAGTGTTTAACATTTAAGATCCTTCACATTTAACATCTAGTTTTACCATACAGCATTAATGGGGTTGCTTCCTTCAGTTAAAAGTAGGGGAAACTATTATACCTTGGACCACTTCTAAAACTTTTTGGTTTTCAAAAAAAGAATGTGTGATTTTTATGGTTTTTAGTTATTAAAACTTAATTTCAAGCATTTTTGCATAAGTAAAAAAATAATTCGGATTATAAAAAAATATTTTTCTATTTTTGTAAATTTGTCACAAATTTCATGTAATTTGGTTCATGGTACATGATGCTCGTTTACATTGAAAGAGACCTCTTGTACTTGCTTCACTGCATAACTTACGTTATATTCAAGTTTATTGGACCCACTTTCATTCAACTTTCCTAAATACTGAGTAATGGTTGACCTGCTCACTTCGAATACTTTTTCGGCCTCTCTAAAAGCCTTTGAAAAAAAAAAAAAAATAAGGATCATTACTTCTTACTGCTTCATAGCATTTTGCAATGCCTCAACAGGATGCCTCTTGATTCCAGTTATTTTACTTCGAGGCATGATGAAATCCTACCTAAAAAAAACAAATCACTACAACCTATTGTACTTATTGTACCTTGATCCAACGGTTCAAGGTACACGAGGGTGCATGTTTATACAAAAGTGGCTACCCTAACGTAACAGCTACGTAAAAAGTAAAGACTAAATGTTGAAAACACTTACCGAGAGCTAGGCAATAGATAAAATGGTCAATCAGTTGGGGAAACATTTGTCTTTAAAAGTCCAATTTTATTTAAGTAACAGTGGAATTATTTACTTTTGTTTGAACCAAATCACAAAACAATCACTGTCCGCATAAAAGCTGGAGTTTCAACTTGCAACTCACTGTCAGGTGGAGAGACTGTCATGGCTGACATAGTACCGTGATTCCTTACTCTGATTAGAGTGCATGGCGCAAGGTACACCATGTTCAAGGTACAAGTCTCCCCTGCTCCCGCAAAAAACATGGTGCCAGACAAAATTTTTATTTTCCCAACAGTTATTTTTTATTTAATTTTTTCAAATGTCCCATTTTTGAAATAAGGTGTGGTCTTTATGACGTCACAAGTGATGTACTTTGGCGCGCTACTTCATTGCCTCGCTAAATGTTTAAGCTTTGCGGTCAACTGCTTTTCCAGGTTATGATAATTTGCGCTGCACGCTAATGGCATAAGGGAATGGCATTTACTCCCTTCTGATGTCATGCACAGAAATTTAAAAAATAAAATTGAATCTACTTACCGATTATAATTATTGTATTTGTTAATATTTATAAAAATATTAAACTTTGTCAAATTATTTAAAAAATGGTTAAATCCTATGTTTTTAAGCATGCTTTTTCAGAAAAAAAATGCTTTTAAAATTTTGTAAACAACTCCTTATGGCTTAAAACCTACTCGACTGACTGGAAAAAAACACCGCAAACCCAAAACACCTCAACCCAAAACAGCTTAAGGGTCCAGATCATGAAATGGTGATTCTGCGTATATCCCAGGATGCAACAGACGTTCCAAAGTGAAATCATTATTATTTACTTAATATAATTATTGTAACTAATCAAGGATTTAAATCTTTGCTATGAAGTTGAAATTTGTTGCAACTGTGTGTAGTTTTCTTACTGCTGTATTTGTATTTAGTTATTTAAACTTGATTTCGTGGGGTTTCTATATAAGTGAAGGTTTTTGTTGACGCAATAGGTAAAATTTTACACGCTGACAAGAGTTAACTTTGCATAATTTGACATAGTTCTAGGATCTGGGGAACGTTTGGAAAGGGAAGTTTCAGAACCAACATGTCAAACCACAGTACAGTCGAACCGTTTGTAACAAGCGTGAAGGGACCACGATATTTGCTCGTTATGAACTAGTGCTTGCAAAAAATGGGTTGGTAGAAAAAATCCTAGACGTTTTTATATTTCTGTGCAATACCAAAGAAATTGGTTAGTCGCTTTGAACTTTCTTGTTGTTTCTTTTTACTTCCTTTTACAAAAAAAGGAAGTATTGTATTCGCAAAAGTATTTTCACTCAAAAATCGACCTTAATTTCCATTTTACTCACCCCCGAATGAATATTTTTTTTTTCGACTCGACCACACGTGGATAAGTGCCTAAGAACGTATAGACACGCGAAATATCCATACGCGATTCCCGAGTTAATTACAACGAATTTTCTCGTGACGTTTGTATATACGTATGTGTGTATGTGCGTATGTGCGTACGTACAAATGTGCGTATGTGCGTTTGTATGTCTCATAACTTAAGAACGGTAAGTCCTAGAAAGTTGAAGTTTGGTACGTAGACTCATAGCGGGGTCTAGTTGTGAACCTCCCCTTTTGGTTGCATTCGGGTGATTCTAAAGGGGTCTTTTGCCCTTTCTTGGGGGGAAATCATTGTTAATTTCGATGTAAACTCAAGTGGTGTTATATTTGGCGGACACTTGGCGATATATTGCCAGTCTTTTGGTCGCCAAGTTTTGTCACCAACTTGGCGACAAATTTGGCGATTTTTTTTTTAAAATCTGTTTTAATTTGGCCACTGTTGGTGATATTTAAATAGTAAACTATTGACTCACACTAATATTGCCAGTAACGGGGAAATTACATTAAACTGGAGTAAAAGGAAGCCATGTGAGGCACACATCAGCTCGTTTGTTTTTGAGGAACGTGTAGCCCAAAAAATCATCGTCATTTGGGTCCGTGGCTTCAAAGCAGTTTAAAGTTTTTCTGCACTTTAGAAGCTACTAAGTATGTCGAGGGCTGCTAGATTGTTCTCAGGATATATGTTTTATTTATAACTTTGGGCTGAATTCAAAATGTTTATGGACTTTTGACAGAAATAGGGTAAGCTTTTCTGAGGTGGAAATCAGCAGACATTTTGTGAAATGTAAAAATTTTTGCTCGCTTTAAGCGGAGTTTTTTCGTTAAAAGCGAGCATGTTAGACATCCTACCAACCAAATCTGTTTGATTTTCTCGCTAAATCTGAGTTGTCGTTTAATCAAGGCTCGCTATAAGCGAATTCTACTGTATTAAAAGGTCTTTTTTCGTTTACACGCAACTCCTACTCTAAAAATTTTAAATGATTAAAGAATTGGTTTTAACTTGCGTCCCGAATATCAACATTATCAAAATAATTCTTCAACATCCAACAGTGCAATAAAATCCATTGCTTAATAAGTAAACGTAATATGAAGCTTGAAAAGAAGCAAAATTTAATAAGATAAACAGACAAAAGTATCACGGAAGCGAATCAAGTAAATATACTTTGAGACAAGCACTTAAGGAACGACATTGAAGTCTACTGAAGCACAACTTCCACCCACGATCTTCATACCCACTCCCTGTCAAAATAGTATTCTAACTCAGAATCTTGGGCGTCACTTTCTAAATCGATTCTGCATAATCGATGTTACGGCTTTGAATAAAGTGATCCAGATGAAACGGCACTATGATGTCACCTTTTTTTCAACAGGAAAGATAATTTTGAGTTAAGAATTTCCTTTTATGACGTTTTTCAGCATCAATATCGGTTATTGCGATTACATATTTCATATGCTAATGAGGTTTGAAGTCGTTATATTTTTCATAATTTACAATGTTTATAGCCAACCTATGCCAATGGTAAAACGAAGAGGGAGGGGCTTCACAGATATCTCACTAAGCGCGATTGTGAAGCAGATGACACATCGAGAAAGGAGACTAAGGCCCCCCCTGTATAAACTTTTCACTCTTTAATTTTTTTAATAAAAAAATGTTTACCTAAAATTTACTTAAACATTAATGTAATCGTTTTTAAATTATTTTTTCCTTATGATGCATACAATATTTCCAGTTAAGGCCATTGTAAATAAATAAAAAAAAATATTTCCAGTTAAATGTTCTCTAGTACGTAATACGCATACTTGTTTTCGTGCAGAGTCAAGCATGTTAGTTTTGGCCGCTTTCTTTACGTGTTTTTAAAAAATGTAAGATATCATATAGTATATTTGAAATTAATGATTTAATTTTTCGTTGAATCAAGATCACCTTCAGTCTCGGTTTAGAAATGAAGAACAAATACAAAATTTCTTTATCCATTAATTAAAAATTAAATTGTAAGTTTATAACATGCAAGAATACCTACTAATTAGGAAACGATAAAAATAAATGTAGCACTTATTGAAATCTGGAAACGAGTACGTTTTTATCATATATTTTTCTTTCAAAACTTAGTCAAATTAATTCCGGATATGAGTTGTTTTCCAGCGGAATTTTGTTTTGTTCGTACATTTGAACATTTTAACACCGGGCATATTATAGCTGCATTGCATGGTCTTGCACGGCATACCCAAAAAAGAAAAGTTGTGCCAAGTGACGCAAGTTCAGCAATTAAACATAAATAAAGAAATAAATAAATAAATGAGTTTTCGCATCGATGTGTAGAATAGAGTAATTTTATGATGCAAAATTTTAATTTATACCTTTTTGAATTTTTTAAAATTTCCAAAACTGCAGTCGTCTTTACAAATAAACCAGCATCATGCGCGATCCTTCCACGTTAACATCAGTATGTATTAATGAGTAAAATTCAGAAAGTTTCGAAAAATATTTAAAAATTTTGACTGAAAGTAATTCTCAAACTAACGAATATCAACTTATCAGAATTTGTTCAACCTATTCTGTTCCACAAAAGCTATTAAAGCTGGCAGAAAACGCAGACGATATTAAAAAATAAATAAAATAAAAAAAAATAAATAAACATGAAAGCATGAAAACTAAAACACATTATTCTTTTCCTCACAAATTCATGATTTTATTTAAAAACTGAAATAAAAATCTTGAGTACTTTTTTTTTTTTTTTTGATAAAAGGTACCCTATGTTCTGTTTTGCAGAACTAACAACGCACATACAAAATTTCATTTGATCGGTGGATTTGTTCAGTCGTAAAAATATTACGAACTCACTTTAACATTAAAAAATATTACTAAGGATTCCCCCTCCAAAAATGTAAATTTGTTTTAAACTTAATATTAAATCATTTTTCAAAGTAGCTGATATATTCTACTCAGGCTATATTCTATTTTATTTCATCATACACATCAAAGCTTTAAAAATTGATAAAATCAATCTCTCAAAAGATATAATAAACACCTAAAAATGTTTATCACTACAAGTCTTCTGACTACGGCAAGTAAATCATCTCTAAAATGCATCATTCACAAAAAAGTGTTTTAAAGGAGATTAATGATAAGTAAACAGTTCAATAACATTGACAATAAGGGAAAAGAAATTGGTACAATGTATTTGACAACTATGAAATAGAACTGCCAAAAAATGATGTATAGCTTTCATCCATATGCGCTGAATATATGACAAAACTGCAGGTTTATTTTTATTTATGAGAGAGAGAGAGAGAGAGAGAGAGAGAGAGAGAGAATGCTTTCGCAAACTTTATTTGAAAATGGCAAGGTTGAAAGCATATTTCACGAAAAATATATTTTAGCATTTTAGCGAATAGATTGAATAAAATGTTTTTGAATAACTGGATTAAAGAGTATTAAACATTGCAAACGTATTATGAAATTCATATAAAAAGCTTAAAGCGGAATCATAAATATTTCGCGGCGTGTTTTCATACTTTCCAGTTAAGCATTAAATAACGTTTGTCAAATTTTAAAATTTTTTCAGATAGGTCTCGTATGTAAATGGAATGGTTCATTTTGCGTTGAGTATTTGGATTAGACTATAGCGGAAGTTTGCCGTCAATGAACCACATAAAAATTTTCGATTTTTTTAGAAAGGAAATCCAACTCAAATTTCACGTTAATTATAGGAACAATATCTCAATATATTTCTCTTTTAATAATAATATTCACTTTCTTGATAAGTATAACACACAAATAATGGAAATCAAAAATAAAAATTTTAGCATGTGGTTCATTCACGGCTACCGGTTGCTATGGATGAACCATTGTCTCAAATTAAAAAGTCAATTCGTAACTTACAAATATTTATAACAGGTGATCAATAAACACTACAAATAACAATAAGTAAAAGAAGAATAGGGTTATTTTCTAAAATGTTTCATTTTCGAATAAGAAGAAAATAAAAAAATTAAAAAAAAAAAAAGATTTACACAGCACACAGCTGTTGTCATCACACTTCATTCACCACTTCATATTTTCCCAACCTGTGCAACACTGTTCTTAGCTAATACCTTTTCATTCAACTTCTTTTGAACTGTTGTGAATTTTGTTAAATCGATGTTGAAAATTTTCGTTCGACGCAATATTGTACTTGCTCTCTAAAATGTTAAAGAACTTATTGACCATTTTATTACTAAAACCAGAAGCTTAAATCTCAAACTACTATAGAATCTAGTACTAACAGACTTTTTGTCTTAATTAAATCTGTGGGACATGCGTTTTTTTCTCAGTCTTTTGAAAGGCTACTGGCCATTTTTTTTTGTCATTTTCTCTAACAGCAAAAGTATTTGAAACTGTATTATTATGTTTTAAATTTTTAATCAACTTTATAAAAAAATTTGACTTGAAATTATAATTAAGTATAAGAGTACTTTTCATTAGATACTAAGATCATTTTTTTCATTATCAAATATATTTTTAAACAATTGAGGAATTTTTAAAGGTAATTGAGCTGAAGTTACAGCAATATTTGAGATTTTCCATGAATAAACCACTTTGTCAGGTGGTCTATTCGTGAAGACACATAGCGATTCAATGATAGCAACTGTGTCATTTTGAATATTCTTATAGGTGTTACTGCTGTGACAAATCATGATGAAACATGAAATATGGGAAATTGTACATGAAAAGGCACTCTTTTAAGTCAATGTTCGCGTTTCATTGATCAATGATATTCAAAGCATTTTATAGCTAAATGAAAATCTCAATAATTAGTAAGATAATGGTATAAATCTTTTCTGACTGATTAACATTATGATGAAATAATTTTAGCTACTTGATGACTCTGCAGTAGACTGTTTTCAGACAAAGGAAGGTACTTAAACTGATTAGGCGCCTGCACAAACTCTAGTACGGGAAATGTCTTTGCGGTCTAGTCATGGAATTGGTTCATTGATGGCAATCTTCCCCTATGTCTTTTTAACAATAAAAATCTAAAAAAAATCAACAAAGGAGCCAATGGGTTTCATCAAATTGTTTTATTACTTTTAATTAAATATAATACGAAAACAATAGTTCTCTTGATCGTAAAATTGTTTCATTAACGAAACAGTTTTTCTTACATAAGTCATCCAGATTGGACTAACTTTGCTAATTCGGGATATTACCGCTAGTTTATGATAGAGCCAAATGAAAAAAAAAATGGATTTGAAAAGAATCGTAAATCAACTTATTGAAACCTTGGTAATAAAATTACTTCGTAAAAGACAATAAAATTGCATAATACAAAAGCAATAAAGTTAATTAAGGGAAACATTGGATCGTTTCATCAACGCTTTAAATTGCCAGATTAAGTGGAAAATTTTGAGTATATTCTCAATATAATTTTCTCGGCACAACGGTTAACATTTTTGTTAAAAGTTATATTTACACATTTACAAAACACTAAGGAAAAACAGATGTTAAAAGTTGAAGCTAATTTACAATGCAATTAGTTACAAGGGATACATTATTACAGCAATATTAGATACAAATTTTAGAAACATTTTATGTTCGTAGTTTTGAACTTTTCTTATAATTTTATGGCCGATAGTTTTGTTGGTTGATGTTGTCATTGTTGTTTTACATGTTTAATGTGACGGTTATCTGCCATTGTCTTGAGACTGAAGGAAGTAGGCAGTAGAATATTTCATTTTGACAGCTTGGCTCAGTACACATAAATTCCGGTAGGCACATGATCATGCTTCGTCATTTAAAAACAAGTGAAGTTAACGGTCAAATTTCAATCTTCTTTCTGAAACTAATTTTGGTGAACCAATGCGGCTTAAACTGTTGATTACGGATTGCGGTCTGATAGTTTTTAAATAAGATAGAATTTTTTAAACTGATAATTGTTGTTTTATTACATGTGTTTTAAGGATGACGTAAAGGATTGGGTCAGTTTATCTAAAATAATAACTTCCAGTAGGGGAACGCCACGCTGATGTTATCAAAGTTGCAAGTTTCACTATCAATTTCCGGAATAGCTTTGTTGGTAGAGCGTTAAGCTTGAGAACAAGCAGTCCTGGGTTCGAGTCCTTCTGCGGGCGGTAACCCTTCCGGTATTTATTGTCCCGCTCATTTCTCGATTAATGCCTTAAAAAACAAACTAAATAAGCTGTATTAATTGCTAGACTAATAATATCTGTGCTAATTCATAGCGAAAATGTTCCGGATATTTTCTGGGCAGTGGTCTATCCAAAAATTTTCTTGTTGATGCTTTTTCAAATATATGGCAGACTTCTTCGGAATACCAAAGAATTCGAAATTTTTTTTTCCCTTCGAGTTGATTTGTGATGTGAAAGACTTTGAGAAATGTACGGAGAAAATCCCTAAAGAGACCTCGCTCTACAAATCAAAGTTTATATTATTATGTTTACATACTATAGTTGTATACTAGGAGAAATACTGGCGATTAAATAATTCTGCCTGTAGAACACCAAACCATAAGCTAGTTTACTTATTAATTTGCAATCAAATAGTTTGTTCATTTGCGCACATAGACTTTGGCTATAAAACAGTAACAAAATTGAAGACTTTATGCACTACTAGCTGTACCCGACGCGCGTTGCTACGCCAACAAAAAAAATATTAACATCATTATACTGATTTTCATGACAATCGGTTGAACGGGGCAGAAGTTGCTACTCTGCAGTGCCACCTGGTGGCGAGTGGCTTTAATGAGCATATTATGCACCTTCTCCGTGGAAAAATACATATATATAGCAATTTTCATAATAATCGGTCCAGTAGTTTTTGACTTCATCGATGACATACAGACAAACATTCTTTTTTATATATAAAATATAAAATATAATAATATATGTGTAGATCGGCAAATTGCTCGTCGCTTTGGAGGCATAATTATACAGGAATGACGTGATGCTTTTGAATTTATAAGATGTCGCCAAGTCACCGATGGTATACGATGCTACCAAAAAAAAAAAAAAGAAAATTAATTTGAATTTTGAAATTTTGAATTAAACTTATGTTTTTCGCAATCACGAACTGAGACAGGACCCTACTCATTGGAGTTATTGTTTCTAGAAACGGCTCCTGTCCCCGCCATGCCTGCCTCTCTTCCTGGGTGGTTACGTGCGCATAGTTGTGTGTGTGCGTAGACCTGTGTGTATGCACGTAGGCGTGTGAGGGTATGTGTGTGAAGTCGTGTGTGTGTATGTGCATGAACGTGCATGTGTGTAGGACATGGATGCCTCCGACCAGGAGAAGCGGGTAGCTCAAAACCGGAGCAGCCGCGCCGCGCCGCCGGCAGAGGACGGTGGGCGGTGGTGCTGCATAGGCTTCTGGTCCAAGTTGAAAAAGGCACGGACACCAAAAACGGTCAAATGAGAACAATAAGCAATCGTGATTGCTCAAAAAAACTTCACTTCAAATGCGTTCCGAATGTCAAAAATACGCACAATCTATACAAATTCTTCACTCTGGACTCGAAATGGCACATATCGTTCGCTTTTTTTTTTGTTTCAAAATTCATGTGACACGTGTCTAAATCGCGTGTCTAAAAGTCCTGATTAGCTTACTATACCAAGGCTTCACTCGATCGCGTCTTATCGCGTCTTATAGAAACACGTATCAAGTGAAGCCGTGACTATACTCAAATTTTGTACTCACGCAGTTTGCAAGATCAATCAATCACTAAAAATATCAAATAGAAAAAGTTTTAAATCCCCCCGTTGCATGAAAAGCCATAAAACAATAAAGAAAGAATTTATTTGTTCAAACTCAAGAAAAATGGCAACAGCTAACTTCTTATCAATGATATCTTTCACGCGAAATAATTTCTGCAGCCGATAATTTTATTCGTATTTATCCAATGGATTGTGACTTAAATTGGAATAAAAAAGGAACTATCGATCGGATTTTTTTCGAACTGGTCTATAAACATTCCCAGTACCAAAAATAACAAACGGTGAAAGTTTCAGCCAAATCTGCCGGGTAGTTTTTGAGTTCATGGATGACATACAGACAAACATTCATTTTTTTTTATATATAGATATAAAGTTGGATATTGTTTGTAAGAAAACGGCCGAAAAATATATATCTCCACCGCCATGTGTCCACACTGTTCCCATTCAGCCGTTTTTTTCTTTCTGCTCACACTGGTAAATAAAAACCTTGCAGAAAAAAAAGTAATCAGCAGCTGATACTGTAAGTTAAAACTTGAGATAATTTGTTACCCAACGCTTAAATCTAACATCAGCTTTTCGTTTTATCAAGAAAAACAAATGTAATAAAGTAAATCAAACGCCTTTTCCAACGGTTCGTAATTTAAATATTACTTTTTACGCAGAAATTGTTTCAATTTTATAGAATCGATCGTGCAAAGCGAAAATAAAGATATTTCAACCTCGCTCTCTAAACAAGCCCCTGGAGCGAAAAGGAGGGCACAGTATTTGACTCGCTCAGATAATGTAAAGAATTCATTTAATCATTTGATCACACGCGTTGCTTTATGACAATGATTATTCAGCGAACAAGAAAAAAAATATGTGACAATTAACTTGTATAATGATGGTTTGGAGTTTCTTTTGTGTATAAAAGAAGATTATAAGTGTTTAAATATTGTCCTATTCTTTACAACAAATTGCACTTTTAATTCATCTAACTCATATTTGTTTTATAAAAATGTTGGCTGGCAGTAATGTTGGAAATATAGGACAACCGAGTTAGAAGATTTACTTTCTATGTATTTGCATTTTGTTACAATCTTTTAAAGAAATATGACCTGATTTTAGAGGGAAAGAAGAGAGGGGGGGGGGGGGGGTACAAGTATTTTTCTGTTTGAAATATACGAACATATTTGTTTTGAGAGTGGTTCTGAGTGTATTTTTACTTTACTTTTTTTAGTTGTATCAACTTCGCCTTAGGCTTCTGCTTTGAAATAATGAACTAATACACAGTTTAATAGGGATTTAATAAAAAGTGAAATTGTAATTTCCCAACGTACAGGAATGTTTGCAATCTAAATATTAGATTTAAAAAAATCCTGCAATAGTTGAGATCTGGAAACAAACATAAAGCTTTCCTTTTTTAAGCAATTAATCTTTTTAAACTTAATTTTAATTGCTTCTGGATTTAAGTTGATTTTTTGTACTGGAGTTTTGTTTTCATCTTCATAGATTTTCAACTTTAGAAGCACGTCTAAATTTGTTTTAAATTTTAATAATTCGGAAGGATTCAGTGCATTCATTTATATTTAGTACGCTTTTTGATCCGTTAGTTGATGTGTCCGGCATTTGTCTAGTTAGTTTAAAACCCCGTGGTGTAAAGAACACTTATGAAATGTTGATTTTTCCCTATTTGTTTTATATCTTATTTACCGTTAGGACAATTCTTGAAGAAATAATTAAAGTAAAAATATAATGAAATAACTTAAGAAATCTAACTTGGACTTCGGAGCAGTAAAAACATTATGTGGCTTTCGAATTTGCTCAAGTGGCTTTATCAAAGTTCGCGCGAAGAAACCAACACTGAACTTAGAGATATTCCACACACAACTAAATAAGATGTCCTCTACATTTAGATAAAATGACAAGTTTGTTTGATAATTGTAACTTAAAGACACAACACCGTTATTTGATTTTAAGTTTCTTGCAAAGATTGGAAAGCGGAACAAAATATTTTCTCTTTATAAAAATATTAAGTTTCAAACTACAAAGTTGTTTTTGTTTTATTATACTTAGTTTGGCAAAAGCATGAAGAAAATATAGCCTAAGTATTAAATTTAAAGTACTAAGTAAGTAGCGAATTATTTGTATGCTTAGTAAATATGCATATCGGTTTTACATAGTTTCCAGATTTTTATAATGTTCAAAACGATACTGTATCTGAATATAAAAAAAAAACATTTTTAAAACTTAAAAACTTTTTTTACATCGAATAATTGTTTGAAAGTAAAGAAATAAATTCCAAAATCCATTCGGAAGGAATCTTATTCGGACATCTGTCTTTTTTTTTCTGCACCAGAATTTTTTACCTCACAGATTTATGATGCCGATTTAGAACACACACATTTTTTTCTTTCTTTTATTGGTATTCACAGCACAACAAACCATACTGACGAGATATAAATTGCGTGAAATTCGAAATCAGATATTGATGATCATTAAAGCAGATAAAAAATATTTCCAAGTTACAGATACTATAAAATACCTCCGTTCATAAACATACACAAACACCTTTCCTCATTAATGAGGCATAAAGATATCCGTTGGAGGCAGTAATAAATGTTTTATCTCTATTTTTGTTTATGATTGCCTGTTTAAAGGGCTTCAACTACTGCTTGCATTAAGCACCATTAAATGGCGTCGTTTATTCTTCAAACTATGCTATTTATTTCAATAACATAAAGCAGCGGCTGAGTATTTTCGTTACAATTTCTTCCAAAGCTGCAAATTTTGAACGTTCCCCACAATTACTTTAGCGATGTTTCAAATGTTAGAATGGATTGTTAGTCGTCAGCACTAGTTTAATTCACGCAATGAAATATGCGATCATTTAAACGGATAAATGTTTTTTGTTTAAAGTTCATTTACGTCGTTTACCTGAGAAATAGTAAATGGATACTAAGTGAAATAGACTGTCGTTATCACTTTGAATTAGAAAAGACGTAACATATAAAAATGTTTTTCATATGTTTTCAAGCCTCTAAAGCATGAATTATAATGATATACTTTTATATGCGTGCGTCTGAGCTTGATCCTTGCTTTTTTTAGAGCGAGCTTTTTAATTAAAAATGACACACTTTATTTCTTATCGTTCTCTTATGATAGGTTTTTTGGAACTTATTTCTTTTTTTAATAAATTTAAAAAGACTTTCATGGTTTTTCATGCTTTTTTTTAAATGTAAATTTTCTAAGAGACAACTACCAGCAGTTGATTTTTGTGTTATTTCTGAAATCTTTCATAACTTTTTATAGAAGAAGAATAATTTTTTGGAAAAATGAAACAAATTTTAACAATTCTTGATATATCCATCGTCTGCATATGTTGCAGCTATAGCAAAAGCATTTAACAAAAATGTAAAGGAGTCATATGAAAAAAAATTGATTCAATTTAAAACACATAAATGTATATTGCAACACATAAGAATAATTACTTTTCTTCGCTGAAAAAAAATAAGAAAGAAATGTCTAAAATTGTTTAATTAAAAAAGTTTGATGTTAACTTTTTTTCACGTTTTTCTCTATATTCTTCATTAATTTTTCATAACGAAATTATGGCTATAACGGCGTGTGTTATCTTTATTACTATCTTTTTTACTAATAATGTAGCTCAAAGTTGATCTGGATCTCTGTCGGGATATCTGTCCAGATCTCTGTCTGGATCTCTGTGACGCACATAGCGCCTATACTGTTCGGCCGATTTTCAAGAAATTTGGTACAAAATTAGTTTGTAGCATAGGGGTATGCACCTCGAAGCGATTTTTCTAAAATTCGATTTTGTTCTTATTCTATTAAAATTTTTAGAAAATTTTACCTAACAAATTATCTTAACATAGACTAGCAAATTATCATAACGTGGACGAGCAAATTATCCTAACATGGACGAGCAAATTACCGTAACATGGGTGAGCAAGTTAACGTAGTAAATTGGCGAGAAATTCATCATCCATTACTTGTAAATATACAGGCGAGCCAAATGACCTTTTAATTTTCTACTACGGGCAAAGCCGTGTGGGTACCGCTAGTAAACTAATAAATCGCAAGAGAAAAAGGAAGAGAGCACGGGGAAAATATTGAACGTTAAGTTTGTTTCCTAACAGTTAATCTCTGCTCTTTTTCCGCCCATGTTCTGAAACTTTTTCTATGTACAGTGTAACTTCCAGATTTCGATTCCTTTCTTTTAGTTCCCATTCTACCCGAGAGTCAGCAGATTTTTTTTTCAAACGGGAAGAAAAGTCTACACAAATCTTATGCTCCTTTTTTCTCTATAGCTTTTTTCATTCTTCATGACCCGTGTATTTCACAAGGCTGCGAAAAACAGTGAGGAAAAAGTGCACGCAGCTACACAAATAAATCTATGGATTTTTTTCCCTATTTCGGTCCGGATTTTTTACTTTGCTTGCGCTCGAGATAAAGAAACGAAATTCATTGTAGGAGAGTTGCAAAAAGAAGAAGCTGTAGTTCTTAATTTTAATCTTCAAATAAATTACACTTTACTTAACTAAAGATTTCATTTAGTAGATTTTTAAAGTTAGTTTTTAACAGCGCATAACAATTTCAGGAAAATAGTTTTTTTTTCTTATTTTAAACATATCCCACTCATACTGTTATTTTAAATTTTGTCTTTCATGGAGTCTAGTGGAGCAAAAATATCATTTAGGTGTACTGCGCCAATCACAAAAATAAAAGCAAGAAGGATTTGGAATAGAAGGTTTGTGGAAAAATATTGAAAAAAAGTCCAAAGCTGAGGGTGAAATAAAGCGAAAATGGGTGTGATTAAATTAGTAATTAATGCTTATATACCAGCATGACAATATTACTTAAGTGTAGGTAGTATGTGACTAAGATGTGCCTGTTGAAAAATTTTTCTTTATCAAACAACTAATTACTAAATAGAAATCACTTATTTAAATTTCAGATCAGTTCATAAGCAGACTAGTAATAAAGTCAGTATATAAATTAAAAAAACCCCCATAAACACACCAACGCTACTTCACTGATTGTATCTCATATATATATATATATATATATATATATATATATATATATATATATATATATATATATATATATATATATATATATATATATATATATATATATATATATATATATATATATATATATATATATATATATAAATACATGAATACATACTGTTATGTATTTTGCTTTTTTATTGGATTCGTATGTATTTTTGGTTCTGAAACTAAAAATGACCTTCATCCAAACTCATTCAAGTTAGCATTTATCTCAAAATGCAACTTTCAAAACATACCCAAAATTGAAAAAAAAATTGACTTCAAATAGGCTTAAGATGTTTTCCCTCTTATTGATGTCTAGTGGTACCTGCACGGCTTTGCCCGTAGTAGAAAATTAAAAGGTCTTTTGGTTTGCCTGTATATTTACAAATAATGTATGGTGAATTTCTCACCAATTGGTTTGCCCATGTTACGGTTCCATGTTATAATAACTTGGTAATTTACTCGTCCATCTTATGATAATTTTGCTCGGGAAAATGTTATCAAAATTGGAATAGAAAAATAACAAAATCGAATTTTCGAAAAATCGCTTCGAGGTGCACACCCCATGTTACAAACTAATTTTGTGCCAAATGTCATTAAAATCGGCCGAACGGTCTAAGCGCTATGCGCGTCACAGAGATCCAGACATCCAGATAGACAGAGATCCAGACTTTCAGCTCCATTATTAGTAAAGATAATATGAAGATTCTCTTTTTTTCAGTTTTTAGACATGTAATAAAAGACCGAATCCAAGCATGAGCTATCGAAAGAAATCTTGATTTTATGACTAGCAGGGCTGCGGAGATCGACTCCGACTCCAGGAATTTTAGTCTTCGATTCGGACTGTTTTCCCTAAAAATCAGTTCGACTCCTCAAGCACTGGCAGAGTTGCGAACTTAGAGGGAAGATGACCGACTCCGACACTTGAAATTTCAAACCTTCGACTCCTGTCTCTGACTCCTTTACGTCAAAATCAGTCTGACTCAGATTTCACAGCCCTGATGACTAGTAATTCATGCAATAAAACATAACTAATTTGCGAAATATACTAGGATATTATTTTTCAATATTCTTTTACCTAGTCAGAATATTACTTCCTTATATTAAATGATATTATGCTACTTACTATCTTTAGTAAAACATCGTTGAAATATAATAAAAAATCAACTAATGAATAAGCATTAATCTACCCAGAAATAGGGAATTTTTTGTGAATGTCTCGGCTGTATTTTCTTTGATTATATTGCATCAATATCAAGAAGTGCTACCTCAAAAAATTATCTTTCGACTTTGAGAATTTTTGTCTATATATTTGGCTTTCATCTATTTCATAATCACCCTTTCATGATTCTACCAGTTCACTTTTGATCCGTAAAAGGGAAAAAAAATATTTATCTCGAAATATTTTCTGCTAAATCTATAGTAATATGTGAACTACTTCTGAACGTATGAACCTTCTAACTAACAATGAAACCAAAAACGGAAAGACAATGGAACACCATCTATTAAGTCTACGACTAGTCGACTATCCTACAAATCTGCCGTCAGAAAGAGGAGTTAGCATGTCGCTGCGGTCTGCACGCCTCCAAGTGTTAGATTTTTAATTTAAACTTTCACAAAATGTGAAAGAATCACTTAATTTGAAAAAAAAAAAAAAAAAAATCATTAAAAATACGTTTTTGCATCATGCAGAATCAATCCTTTTTCGATGTAAACATTGCATCACGTTGTGACGTCATTTGTGCGATCGGTTGCAATAACTCAGTCAAATGAATGAACTTTTGGGTGAACCGAGTCACGAGTTCATTGTATCTTATAACCGCGAAGTTTTTTTTATTGCGTTACTTTTTGACTGGCAACATATCTTTAACTTTCTTTCATTGGCAACACATCTTGTATTTTGCATATTCTTAATTTGAAAGCCATATGTGAAGACTTTAAATACTTCGAGCGATTTTTTTTCGCTCTCTCTCTCACATCTCATAGCCGTAATGATTTGCACGTAGTAATTCATCGTGATTTCGTGATGTCTGCCAGTGCTCTTTACTCCTGGCAGGGCGTAATACAACGTGATGTCAATTTTAAAGTTATAAAACGCCTTTAGGCCTATTTTTGTGTGTTACGGTAATGCCTTATATTCCTTGGAATCAGCATGTTCGTAAACTTAATGTTTCGTTGTATAATAGCGGCTAATATGTTTATTTTTCTAAATGTTTTTTAAATATCAATGAAGATGTTGTTTGACAACTTTAGAAATCTTTTGAAGATAATAAATACAGAATTTCCTTGAGAAAAAATGCTTCACGTGTTTTTCTTTTTCTCCAACTTCAGGCTGTGGACATGTTTTGCAGGTTCAATTCTACTAGCGGTGTAGTAAGTCTAATTTCACTACACTTAATGCTCACACCAAGTGTGAGAAATTAATGGCCAGACAGGGATTTTTTTAATTGCAAGAGCAGGTGGAAGTCACTGGAAGCAATATCGGGTTACAAGGTAGATGGTTGAAAACCTCACAACGAACTTTCTGATACATATTTTTTAGCTTGCGGTTGTTCTTTCTTTGAGAAGAAAATGAAATATTGCTTTATTTTTCGTAATAAATGTTTCTACTGAATTATGATTCAATTTTTTTATGGGATGAAAAAATTTGCTTTCTAGATGACTCTTAATAATTGATCTCGTTCATAATCTTCAGGTGAAGAAAACGGAAACCTTTTTTTTCTCAAAAAATACCAATTATAATTTTAGAACACAATAACTTTCTAAACGGTAACTCTTATTATTACAAGGTTTTTCGTTATGAATTAACTTAGAAACATTTTCTCGCACTAGTTTTTAGATAAGAACAACGATATTGCGATGCTGTAAGGGAATTTTTCTTTCTAGAATAGGAAAATATGAAAGTAATTATTAACAAAAAATATTGGTAATAACTTTTTTGACAAAAAAAAAATCATAATGCTGTAGTAGAAGCAAAGCTATTTGGAAAAATCATTGAAATAATAGCCTTTACTTTTTCTACAGTTTAATAGGTAAAGATTGGGATCTTTCTTTTGATCTTGATGAGGGAAGAAAGAGTACAGTACTTGTATAAATTTTCTATTAGAAACTACGTCGCAGTTTTATCTCTTTATTTCTTTCTTGTTAGAAACGGTTATTTATGTGTTTCCTCACAATTGGTTTCATAGAAAGAGACGTTAAAATTTTGATAAGATCGGAGTTATTTCTTATCTTTTCTTTGCAATCAGTAAAAACCATTACGTTACAAAACATGATTGTTACTTTATTTTTTCAGAGTGGGACATAACTTACAAGCTTTTAAAGAAAAGTAAAAAGTATATTTTAAAGCACAGTTTAACTACTTGTATTGAGCTTCAATACATTGCTTAGAGTCTTGGGATGTTGTAGCCTTTTAGGTTGTGAATATTTTGTGATTATAAATTTTCGTTGTTATTTTTCTACTAGAAAATCCCCCCTCAAGATATGACGAGTGAAAATTGCTTTTACAGTTGAACGAAGCAATTGCCTGTTTGATGATATTTTGATACTTGAAATTGTAACCCTAACTCCAGTGAATGAACACTAAACTCTAGTAGATAGCGTTCATTATTGACCACTTTTTGTTTCCTTCATTCTCCTGAAATGATTATAGCAGTAAAACATTTAAGTTACTAGTTGTAGTTTAGCCTTAAACATTTCCGGCCATGTCAAATTTTACCTAAAAATATTATCAAACTATCATGCCGCGGCGCGAGTTTCATTGTTGCTGAAGTCAGGAGTGTTACTCAATCATTCGCTATTATGTACAGTGGCTACCAAAAGTGTTCGTACACCTGAGACTTTCAATGAAATAGGCCCCAATCCATTGGTTAAAATTAATATTTCGGTATAGGTATTTAATTATAAGATCTATGATCTATTTTTAACAACACTATATGAAAAATTCTAATCCCTTATTAAAACTTAATTTTTTAAAATTCAAAAAACAAAACGTGCCGGGAATTTTATTTTGCAAAAGTCTTTCTACACTTTAAGAAATGTCTATAGATTATTGAATAATCTAACGTTTCATTAAGTTATAATTTAGAAGAATATCATTCAAGATCCACAACAACATTTGAACGTCTGCGAATAGATTTCAATTTTTTTTTCTGTTTTTGTGCAATTTCTGAGTATGTGTTCTACAACACTTCGAGTCTGTTCTAGCTCTCTTTTCGTTTTAAAGCCGCATTTTCGTAATCTAGCCTCCAGATATCTCTAAATATGTTACATTAAGTTTAAATCTAGCGATTGAGGATATATTTCTAAGCTTAAGGACAATTCTTGAGGTACCAGACGCAAACGTTCAAAACTGTGTGCTTCTTATAGTTATCTTGATAAAAAACAAAGTTGCTTCCGATAACCAAATTTTGGGGTAATAGTTTAAAATTGTTTTTTAAAATAATTAAATGTTATTGGTTTATGCATTCGTTATTTAATCTGAAGATCCCAAACTAGCAAGTCCTGATGATGATATGCACCCTCAGACAAAAACAGCTTCACCGTCTTGATTAACTGATCCAACTAAGTTCTTAAGATAAAATTCCTCAAGTACTTCTATTTACTATTATACAGCAATTTAACCAAAAATGTTGAATTTGCTTTTGTGTGTAAGTAAGACTTTGTTCCAAAGCGTTTTGAGATTATTTATCATTGATTTTGCGATGAAAAGCGTAAACTTTATGTTTTTCGCAGAACAGGAAAATTTCTGCGTGAGGAGGTCCCATTTAATCCAGCTAATCAGAGAACTTGTCGAACAATTTTAGGTGAAAACTGAACGTAAAATGCTTTATTAAATTCTGCAGAAACTTTTACAGCACTCAAACGTGTATTTTTCGTAATTTTTTTAACTGTAAATCTCCGATCACGCTTTGTTAACGTTTCCGGTTGACCTTTTCTTACCTTGTTTTCTATCCGATTCTGTTTTTAAAGCATTTTATCAAGCACTTTTCTATAGAATGGTATAAATTAACAAATTTAGATAGGGGAGACTGGGGTTAGGTGTTACACGGGGTAAGTTGTTACATTCGAATTTTAAAGTAACCGGCAGGTGAAACTGACTTTCCTTGCAGTAGATGATAGCACTCACCCATCTGCATTCCCTGACAATCACTGGAGTGCTTGCAGTCAGTAGCATGGAGAGTGCAGGAGGAAAACGGTTTTTTGAGTCTGGAAGTAATTTTTCTTTCTGCTGTTATTTTTCTATTTCTGGCGAAGTCGTTGCAGATAACGAATTTATTTCTATACCACGTGAAAGCCTACATTTTTACGTAAGTGCTAACATATTTAAAAATTTTGTGCAAAGATATAATACCAGTAATATGTGCCAAGAACTAAAGTGACGTCGCATGCTGCAAGTTGTTACAATTTTGATGGGGTTAGTTGTTACAAGTAACAATTTGCCCCATGCAAGTTTTAATTTAATATTATGTTTCCTTTTTAAATGTGATATGGCGGGGAACTATAAAAACAGGACGGACAGGGGCAAAACACCTAAAGAAACATACCTGGATAAGGTTAAATAAGTAATTGCAGGTAGTTCACTACGAATGGCAGACGATGAATTTCATGACACTAGAGAGATTCTGCAGTAAGATGAAAAATGCCAGTGGTGGTAAGTAGTATTTCTGATCTGTGTTATTGCATAATTTAATTCATAAAAAGTACTGTAGTTAGATGACTATAGTAATACTAATAATAATAATAATAATTCTGATCTCTTTCATTCTATAATAAATTTGCTGTTAATATGTATGGTTGAATAAATAACAATAATAATTAAAACAATGATAATAATAATAAATAATGTATTATTCGAATGTATAGGTCTTTCTCCAACGCTGCAGGCAGTGCAGAAGTGAATACGATTCGCAAGCGGAAACTATAGGTCAGCGCCTCTTTAACAGACACACTAATAAAAAATGCTTTGCAAGCCGAAGCTGGGAAACAAAAATCTGTAAAAAGGACATTGTGTCTAACAGAGAAGAAATCAACAGACACAAAGGCAAAAAAAAAAAAGGTGCGTCCAAACAGTGCATCCTTTGAATGAAGATGATGAAGACTGGTTCTGCATAGAGTGCTCTAAACCGTACTCAGAATCCAAAAAAAAACAAAAAAAAACAACTAAACGACTTCAGTGTTGCAATTGTGAAAAATGGGCTCATGACCGATGTGCTAAGTTTGTTTAATTATATTCTCGTGAAAATTGTAATTCGTGGACAATGATAATGATGATGATAGTTTATTAGGAAAAGTCATTAATGAAGTAAATTTATAAAGTCAAAAAGTTTTTTATTTTTAATGTGGTTAAGAATTTTAAAATTTAACAGAAAAAACCACAAAATATGTAAAATTCATTTCATTACTAAAATATATCTCATGTAACAACTAACCCCATATACTGTAACAACATGCCCGTAGTGGGATAAGTTGTTACAATCTACATCTATTTAAAAAACTTTAAATATTTTGGAGTAGTGGCTTCTAATCATTAAAAAAAATATATGTTATGAATGGTCAACAATCTAGATGCATTTTAAAGTTTCACGCGTGTAAATAAGTAAAATAGTTTAGCGTAAAAAAATATTGAAAAAAATTGTAACAACTAACTCCGGTCTCTCCTACATTCAAAACCAATTTACCGCTACTGTGAGGAAAAAAATCAAATTTCGAATGGTGTTTGGTGTTTTTTACGAATACCAGTCATTTAAAAATAATAAGCAGAATATTAATGAATAAATTAACATAAAATTAAAGCTAAATAAATTGACAGTGTCAAAAAATACAAAAATAATTAAAACGACATGTGGTTATTGTATACATTAATTTTTTCGAAAATATTTCAGTGTACGGTGAATTTTGTGGCGTATTTTTTTTCTGTCTCTTCGTTTTTTGACAAATTTCAAAAATAAAATTAGGCAATATTTTGAGATAAACTACTGGGTTTTATTCAGAATGGCATAGGAATGATGTGAAAAAATATTGGACTTCATATTCGAATTCAGTTTCGAGTTATTTTGATTTTAGTACGAGATTTCAAGGTGTACGAACACTTTTGGGAGCCACTCTATGCATAAAAATCTCATCGGTTAGAGGAAATTTTTCAATTTTTTTAGGTACCGGTCCACGGGTCGAAACATTTTGAGAAACGCTGTTCTAGACTTCGTGACAAGAAAAAGTTACAGAGATTTTCTATAAGAAAAATCACCCAAGGTTTGATACGGGTATCAATAGAAATTTTACCAAATGCTGCCAAATTTGCCTTGCTGACACAATAACTTTGATCCTTGTTCTTTCACCAAATTTTGTGAGATACCTGTAATTGGTCATCAAATCTATAGATATATCGCCAACTCTGTCATAGAGTATTAAACCATATTTTGTGGAAATTTTTTTAAAAATATTTTTAATAGGAAATGTAGCACGGATTTAAATCGGGTTTTGTAGAAAATTTTCCAAGTGTCGCCAATTTTGCCAAGCTGAAACTAGATTGAAATATTCTTTCTTTGCATTTATAAAAGCGGAAACGTTCTTTCTTTTTTTTTTTTTTACAGCTAAGAGTCATCACCAGAGTAAAGTAGTGCTAGTCGACGATCTTAATAACGACCCTTGTCGTCCAAACAAAATCGGCCACTATAGCGAGCGGTCACAGTAATCATTGATGTTATTTAATCATTTTTTAATAATTTCTCACAGTTATGCTTCGATTTAAAGGAGAATAAAAAACTAACAAAATAGCAAAATATTTTTTAAAAAAATATCGTTAGTTTCTTTATCTTTTAAAAAATGTTACTTTGCAATTGTAAATGCTTTCCGCTTTTCTGACTTTTTCAAAAAAAAAAAGTATGATTCCTAATGTCTACTACCTGTGAACGGTTTTCATCGCTTCTTTGACCCTATACCAACAAATAATTCTTTTCAATGGAAATATTTGACCTTTAGAAACATAAAATGTTTAAATATTAGTTTTCGAACAGTTAGTCCAGAGGATAATACAAAAATTGAAGCGTAGTTTTGGACGTTATATTGGAATGAACGGTTCAGTTCAGAAGCTCCAATGAACGGTAAAATGACATTGCATCTGTGGAATAAGAAATGGGACTTCAGGCATCGGTCGCTATAGCGGAAGTGTCGTAGTAATAGGAGGTCGTTCTAAAGAGCATTGACTGTATTTAAAATGAAACTCACTAACACGTACATACATGCATAAAGTAAAGTGATACGGGACTATAAATAATGCACTTATTCAAAATGTGAACACACTAGGAAGAAAATTGCAAAACCGTCGCATATACAAAGCTTTAAAACAAAACATTTTTAAAAGAGTTTATAATAAAATCTTAGGTCAACATAAGGTAGAAAGACAAAAAGTAAAAGAAGACACATCTGGTTTCCGCAACTATCAGCTATTAATCATTGGATTAAAAGAAAGCGTTCGCTTTAAACTTTTTAAAACTCCTTTTCACAATTTAATATCCATTTCATTATGCGAAGAGAAATAAATGACTTTTAAAGGAACATCACTCATATGGCAGCAGTTTTAGTTTAAAAGAAGAGTATCTTACGTATCAGTAACACTTGGGAAAATTTTTTTTATGTGTTCTGCAGAGACGATTTACAATGCATTCCACTGTTTTACGAAATATGTGTTTTGCTTGCCTTACCCTTGTTCATTTTTATATTCTTAATACTGACTTGAAAATGCATCCCACAGTAGAACCTCATTAATTTGGACTAATAGGAGGTCCTGGCAGGGGCGTGCACATACATTTTTGGGGCTGTCACAAATGACTTTTACGGGGCCCCACCAAACTGTTTACCCCTACTTCCGTACACATATTTCACCCCCCATTCTAAAAATCTCGGGCGTCCTTCAGGCTCAGGCCCGGGCCAATAGGTGTCCCTTCTCTTCCCTTGTGTGCGCTCCTGGGTCCTGGATATCCGTATAAATTTAAGTCCGGATTAAACAAAATAACGTATTAATTGAGCCAAGGTTCATGAAAAAAACTACTTAACATAGTACAAATCGTACTTTTAATTCAAAAGATTGAAATATATAGCTGCATAAGAGAAAATTGCAAAAATACGTTACAAAACACAACCTACAAAACTGTCATGGGCAGGTAAACGGCAGTATCTGCAGAAATAACTTTTCGAGATATTTGGGGAAATGCGTTTTGGATTAAACTCTAACAATAGTGAAATGATGGAAAAAGGCTTTTTTTGACACTTGTTTTTCTGCGGAAAACAAATAAACAAGCTTGTACAACAGAGCAAATGTACAAGATGACAAAAATGCAAAATAAATAAATAAATAAATGAATGAATAAATAAACAAAATAAATAAATAAGTAAATAAAGTAAATAATAAATAAATGAATAAATAAATAAATAAAAGAAAAAAATACGAAATGAATAAATACATAAAACAAATTAAAAAAAAAGTTTGCGGTTACTGCCTTTAACCTGCTCAAGGCAGAAACATTTCTTATTGCTTTAACTCGCCTTTGATTTATACAGTATGTACAATGACAATGACTGTCCGGATTAAACGAAGTACGTTTTAATAGGGTTCTGTATAATGAGCTCTGTGATTTCTAAACGAACTATTTTCTATGTCCAACTGCTTTGCTTACAGTTGATTGAGGACTGAAAACACGGTTTTTTCGGTGAAACTTCG
Organism: Uloborus diversus; assembly: GCF_026930045.1. Taxonomy (NCBI): domain Eukaryota; kingdom Metazoa; phylum Arthropoda; class Arachnida; order Araneae; family Uloboridae; genus Uloborus; species Uloborus diversus. Next base: position 102,266,075 of record NC_072732.1, read on the forward strand.
GAGAGTTCTCTTTTGTGGCATATTTACTTTTTTTCTTTGGCAACAAATTTGAGCTTCCACAAAATGCATTGCTTTATGTTTCAGGATCCGGTATCAGTTTTCATCATTAAACCTTGCCTGCGCAAAGTTAAAATGTATTGCTTCTTTGGCTAGTTTCTTTATCCCCACAAGTTGGCTTATCCAAACTCCAGAACTGCAATTATTTGTTTCGAGACATGAATAAAACGTTTCTTTCAGCAGATGATTTCAAAACTTTTTAATGAAATTGTTCCACGGAAATAATTGTAGAGAATCCAATTTTATCATTTTTTATTACATTTTTTTTTTATTTAAGAATTTTTAAAACTTTCAATAGACCAACTAAAATAGTAGTAATTACGAAATTAGGAATGAATTTTAAGAATTATAGAAGCATGGATTTGGATTTTTTGCTTAGATCTTTGTTTTTGCAAATAATCTTATTAGAGGCTCTGCACAAAACAAACATCTTTTGAAGTGTAACCGTTATTACTCCTTGGATGACAAACTGATAAAAAATGAGATAACAAACGGTTGAAGGGAAAAAAAAGGAGATCGTCGAAATGAGAAACGCATTTTTATAACCATACAATTTTTATCACAGAAGTAAAAATATAAGGTCTTGAGGGTCAGAAAAGAAGCAAGGGAAAATATCGTAAATGATCATTTTATTCGAGTTTATCTAATAATATGATTAAACGGAGCACAAAAAACGTTAGAGTTTTTTTTTAACGTTTTTATTCGCTTAGAAATATTATTAAGAAGTGTGTCATTCTACTTCGCTATTCGGGGTTGTTACTTTGTTTTTTGAGATCGATCGATATAACCTACCTTGAACAAGCTTTTCTTGCAGAATTTTTTTTTCTCCAATATGATGAATGACACGATTATATCGGTTAATCAAGAGAGCATTGCACTTTTTCCTTCTTTGAAAATTTTCTTTTTCTTGTTAAAAGTTTTCTTATATTGAGTTTGATATATTTAGGGGAAGGTTGCCATCAATGAACCGACTACATGACTAGACCGCAAGGATATTTCCCGTACCAGAGTTTTTGCAGACGCGTAATCAGTTTTAGTACCTTCCTTTGTCTGAAAACAATTTACTGCAGAGTCCTCAAGTGGTTAAAATTATTTAATCACATTGTTAATCGGTCAGAAAATATTTCTACCATTGTCATACTAATTATTGAGATTTTCATTTAGCTATAACATGCTTTGAATATCACTGATCAATTAAACGTGAACATTGACTTAAAAGAGTGCCTTTTACAAGTACATGAATGCCCTATACTTCATGTTTCATCATAATTCGTCACAGCAGTAACACCAATAAGAATATTAAAAATGACGTAGTTGCTATCATTGGACCACTAGGTGTTTCCCCGAATGAACCACCTGACAAAGTGGTTCATTCACGGAAAATCTCAAATATTATTGTAACTTCAGCTCAATTACCTTTGAAAATTGCTCAATTGTTTTAAAATAAATATGACAATGAAAACAATAATCTCAGTAATTCAAGAAAATTCTTGTACAATCATAATTTCAAGGCAATGTTTTATAAAATTGATTAAAAATTTAAATTATAATAATACAGTTTCAAATACATTTGCTGTTCCAAAAAAAAGGGCCAAAGTTTGTAAAATGTGGCCAGTGGACAAGTAAGAGTATGTAGCATGCTACAGTAGCTTATAGAAATGGTGGCATGGGCCTTAGTGAAGTCCGCCCACAATATAGAGTCCTGAAAGCAACTTTAAACAGCCGTATGGAAGATAAAAACTTGTTTGTTGTTACCTTAGTCACTTATTAGAAATTTAGGAGATAAGCCTTCCGAAATAGGAATATGATTAGTGAATCATATTTTAAAACTACAGAAGGCGTTTTTGGAATGACTTCCGAAAAATTTGAGGAATTGGCCTTTCAAGAGGCTGAGAAAAATAACATGTCTCACAGATTTAATTAAGACAAAAAGTCTGTTAGTACTATATTCTCTAGTAGTTTGAGACTTAAGCTTCTGATTTTAGTAATAAAATGGTCAAAAATGTTCTCTGGCATTTTAGAGCGCAAGTTCAATCTTGCTTCGAACGAAAATGTTTAAAATCGATTAAAAAAAATTCTCAACAGTTCAAAAGAGGTTGAAAAGATTTTAGTTAAGTAGTGTTGCACAGGTTGGGAAAATATCAAGTGATGAACCGGATGTGATGACAACAGCTGTGTTTTGTGTGAGTGCGGGTTTTTTTTTATGTTCCTCTTCTCCAAAAATAAAACATTTTAGAAAATAAATTTATTTTTCCTATCACTTATTGTTACTTGTATTGTTTATTGATCACCTGTTATAAATATTCGCTAGAGTTACGCATTGTTTGTTTTAATTTGAGAATGTGGTCCATCGATGGAAACTCGATGGTCCATCCATAGCAACCGGTAGCCATGAATGGACCACATGCTAAAATATTTATTTTTAATTTTCATTCTTTATTGTGTATATTTATCATGAAAGTGAATATTATTTTTAAAAGAGAATTGAACTGAGAAATTGTTCCTATAATTAACCTGAAATTAGAGTTGGATTTCCTTTCTAAAAAAAAAAAAATTGAAAACTATTATGTGGTTCATTGATACCTTCCCCTATAATAGGATAGACGAGATATTTTAAGGTGTGTAAATTATAACTGCTTATTAAAGAAAGTAAACAATTAAACAAATAAACTTCCTAATATCAGTTTAGAAAATGACTCTTTAAATAACGGTATAGTAAAAAAATAAAATAAAACTGACGTGTTTACCACACTGTATTCTTATATACCTATTTATGTATTCAATAACCAGGCCCGCAGAGAGTCCTAGTCAGTTCTGTCATCGCTGCCCCCCCCCCGCCAGAAAAAGAAAATCGAAGAAGCAAGGAAGAAAAAGAAAAAAAAACTGTTTAGGGGAAACCCGGCTAAAGTGGATACCCGGGCAAAGCGAATTTCTCCTATAACTCCCAAATAATTAGTTGGAAGACAGCTGCATTGTCATAGCAACGGTCGCCTGTTGCCACTACGTGTGCGGCAAACACGGCGAGACGAGTTCGTGTCACTCGACGCCAGTGACCGTACAAAATATGTTTTGTGGAAAACAATATTAATTTACAGAGGTTAGTGTTTCATTTATAACTTTAATACTATTTTTGACATGTTCTTTGTTATGAGTAGGATTTGATGCACGGTTATGTAGCTTTCAACTATCCCTAGACGACGAGTTTAGATGCTTTGGTTTTTTAGTAATTTTTAGTAACCTCAAAAATGTTCCTGAAGGGCAAAGCGGATTGGGCAAAGTGGATACCATATTCACTATGCCCGATCATGACAAGTCCCTTCATCCGGACCTGGAAGTCCTTCAATTTTAAGATCTCGAACCAATGCTACCATTGAAGACCGTCCTTATACTTCCATGGGATCTGAAACAACAGAATAAGTCCAAGGCTATGACGTTCCCGCCGCTTCACCCAAAACTGGATGTTCTAAGAACTACTACAGTCTTTCAGTTTTATGACCTATTCCTCAGCCTGTTAATCCAATAACAACACGTAAATGATAACTACAAAGATCTACACTGCTGACAAGTACTCCAGTAAAGGACAATCAGAAATAAAAATTTGAAAAAAAAAAAAAAAAAAACTGTCATAAATAACTGGATGATGTTTCAACTAAAGCATCTTAAAAGACTGTTAAAAAGACCATTACCAAAACTACTAAATCAAAAATCTCTGCTACAAAACATAGGACTGCATAAAGAGAACGATAAGAGGAAGGAAGTAAAGAAATTTGATTTTGTAAGGTGCATTTTCTGTGGTGAAATGCTCATTGAAGAAGATGATCAGTCAACGGTAAACACTGTCGTATTTGTACTCATTGGTGTCATAAAGAGTGTTCAGCATTAGAAAATGGTAATGATTTTGTTAGTGATAACTGCAATAATTAGTATTGTAGTAGAAAAATAGTCTTTATTTTTTAATATGCTCCTAAATTTTGGACGTTGACTTTTTAAGTTTAATTTCTTTGTTGTTATAATAATTACTGCAATTACTGTATTGTAGAAAAATCTTTTTTAATATGAGGCTTTAATTTTCAATGCTTATTTTATTTTTAAGTTCAATTTCTTTGTTTGTAATAACTACAATAATTAACATTGTAGCAAAATAATGTTTTTTTAATATGTTCCTTTTATGTTCGAGTTTTATTTCATTTTTAAGTTCAATTTCTTTGTTTGTAATAACTACAATAATTATCACTGTAACAAATAAATGTTTTTTGGATATGTTCCTTTGATTTTCGATAGTTATTTTATTTTTAATGCTTAGTTTCATGACAAATAATGCTGTTGTTCGCTTTGCCCTAGTACCGAATCCTCTTTACCCGGAGTGTAGGGCAAAGTGGATATTCATGTCATTGTTGAAAACTGGCCTTATATCTAATAGTGTAATTAATATTAAGGAAAACTGTTACTGCATTACGTAAGTTCATTAAATGAAGACTGATCATAAACATTTTTTTCACTTTCCAAAGTTAAAACTAAACGACAATAATCAAGAAAAGCTTAAGGTATTCACGTTGCCCGGATTTCCCATACTACAAAATAGTTAACTCTATGAAACTGCTACAACAGTAAATACCATTAGTTAAGATTAAATTTTGCTTTATCTTTACGTTTCTTCTTATTCGGAGTCCCCCCCCTCCTATTTTTTTTCTTTCGTTTTTCTTTCTTTCTTTTTATGCGCTAGTGCCGCAGGGCTCCTTAAGGCCCGGGCTCCTAGTTTCCGACGAGGAGGACATGATCTCTCGTTGGGCCTGTCAATAACACAATGTCTTTAACAACTTAATTATACATTTCGCAATCACGAATTGGGATCCTAATCGTTGGGTTTCTTGTTTCTACAAGTGACTCCCATAGTCATCATAACTGAAGAAATATAATTGGAGTTCAAGACTTTAAAATTCAAAGTAATCCCAGGCACTGGATGCTGAATTTTGTGTACTTGATGATGTTTTTTTTTGCTAAAGAGGATTGCGCAAGGTCGAGGGGGTCAGATATAAACAAAGTCGATTTCGGGGGACATGGTGGCCACCGTTCAAGAGGAGGGACATAATCTCGTGAACCAGACGACATGGACACCATCACGCAGAAGGAGGAACATTCTCGCAGAGGCCCAGTTGACCAGAGGAGTTGGCATAAATGCATAAAAACCCAAAAGAACATCAGCTACGATCTAGTGAAAACATTAAGTAATCGTGACTGCTCAGAAAAATAAATAAATAAATAAATAAAATTGTTCATGAATATTTTTCCTGTGATTACCAACGCTTTTCAGCTCCTTGCGCTCTCTAGAAGTTTACTGATATCTATTGCACCTTTTATCCTAAAAAAAAAGAAACAACAACAAAAGTTGATGCGGGAAAACATCGGTATTATTGAAAACATAAATGTCTAATTTTAGTTCAAAATATTAGAACAGATAATATATATGTGTGTATGTACGTATACGGTTTGTCCCAAAAGTAATAAGACGTTTTTTCAAAAAAATAGTTTTATTGATCAAACATGTAATAAAACTTAATACTCTTCAAGATAGTCTGGTCCTGCGTCTATGCACCTTTGCCCATGTCTCTTCCATGTATCGAAGGTCCTCTGGAACTCGCTTTTGGGTATGCTGTTAAGGGACCTCGTTGTAGTATTTGAATGTTGTTCAGGGTCACCAGATCGTTTTCCTTCAGCTCCCTTTTCACCTTCGGGAGCAATAAGAGGTCTGCCGGGGCTATAGGGGGTCTGTTGCATTGCTGAAACACACATCCGGGTCAGATAGGAGCGGACAACGAAAGCGGTCGATCGAGACTTTTGGCACAAGTTTCGCGAAAATCTTACGCATTACCAAATCTTCCGTAACAATTCGATGAATATCTGTTTTCGGCAAACTTAATTGTTCTCACATCAAACGAACACTCATTCGGAGGTCTTTGTTCAGCAATTTCGCACACGAGGGACATAATCATCCGTTCGCGATGATGCTAATGGACGACCAGAAGGGGCCTCATCGGCGACTTCCTCCCGTCCGTCTTTAAACGACTTGTGCAACTTTTTGAACTGCTAGTACGACAAGTAATCACCCTTGAAGGCCTGATTGAACTAATGAAACGTTTTCATTGCCGTCTTTTCGGGTTTGACGCAAAATTTGAATGGCATAGCGCTGCTCCGGCGTTCTCTCCATGACGATGGCTCTGCACGGAGGTTCACTAAAGTTGACCTCCCACCGCTCCGAGAGCTCGTAGACAACTGAACCTGTTGTCTTCTAAAAGCGTAGATTCTCCTTACCACTTCCAACCGGTTGCGCAGGTGTGGGCAACAGTCTGGTATCAAAAAATCAGGTTTATTACTTTTGGGACAAACCGCATATGTATGGCTGTATGTTCCTTCTACAAATCCACAGTTTGCCACGGATCTCGCCCAAATTTAGCAGGGAGGTACTTATGCACCCAAGAAGGAACGAAGAGGGGTTTTCGTACGCCAAAAAAGTACCAAACCATTAAAATTTTAATTTTAGGACCCAAAAATGGCTCTTTCTACCCAAAATAATCACCCGAGTGTCTCATATTTAGTCTGCTTCGAAAGCCCGCGAAAAATACTCTCGAAAGATGTTTCTTTTCTCCACATTTCAAAACCACCAATGCTGTAAAATACCCAGGTAGCAAAGTTATAAGCATTTTTAAATAAAGGCACATCAATATTAAATCAGAAATTTATCATCTGCAGCGAGCTCAGTTTTGATTAGCGTGAATAAAATCATTGAGAAGAAAGATCTGTTGCCATTTTTTTTCAGGACTGTGAACAAATAAAATTCTAGCTCGTGTTTTGAGTTTTTTCCTGTTGTCGGGGGATTTAAAAATTTCCCATTTTTGGTTATTTTTCTCCGATCTGTCCGGAAATTACACTGATTTCTTTTGTTCACAAACTGGCGGTTGAACAAGCTTCAGTTGACATTGCTTTTACTTTAGAAGTAGACCGTGCAAAGCTGGGCGTCGCAGAGAGCGAAAGAAAATGTATATTTTAAAGCAATTTATCCAATCACTTTTGAATTGAAAAAAAAAAATAAAGATTTAAAAAAATTATCTCTTTTTTTGCATTTTTTCCTTTGTTTTAAAAAAGAACTGTGATCTACAATTACATTTATGTGCAATTTCAGCTGATTTGAATTAGCATATTACATTGGATATGATTTGAATTAAGTATTCCTGATTCGTTTTTTCTAATATTGGCATAAAAAATGGAATGTATATTGTTCATCGACTAAAACGTGAAAACCCTGTGCTAAAGCTCTTTTTCAGGAGTCAAGACAGGTCATTGATTGATGAGGAACGTGGCTATTACTCTTTGGGCTACGTTTGAAGCAACTGAGTAGAAAATAGACGAAAGAAAGGAATATAAATTAAAACAGCTTCAAGACTTTCAATTTCCGATCAAATTCGTGTTAATTGATCAAAGTAAGTCATCTAGACCACATTTGAAAAAAGTAAATATTTTCTACGGTGTGATATATTGATTTCCGATTAGTACATTTCTTTAAAAATTGAATTTGAGGGTCATTAAATATGTAATTAGTTAATTCTAAATATCCTCATATATATAATAGCAAATGATCGAGTAATGCTACTGATTTTATTCACAATTAAACTCATGCCACGGCATGAAAATTTGATAAAATGTTTTGGTATAATGTTTAACATGCAGGGAAAGGCTTTATTTTAACAAGGTTGAACTGGATCCGGTAGCTTAACTGTTTTACTGGTAAGACTCATTTTAGGAGAATAAAGAGACGAACATTTGGTCAACGAGTAATGGTCCCTAACTGGGTTATTCCACTGGAGTTAGGGTTAAAATTTTAACTATCAAAATATCATCAAACAAGCAATCGCATCGTTCAACTGTAGAACCGATTTGGCCCGTTACACCTCGTCGGGCAATTTTCAAGTATAAAATAAATCTGGATAGATGTCTTTTATTAACTTTAAATAATATCAAACATAACATATCACTTTTTCCTTTTCAAAATTGGAACACTTTAAGTGGTGTGAGAAATTTTCATTACATATCTCAAACTTACAAAATGAGAATTTTCGCAAAAGAAAAAAAAGTTGGAAAATTGATACTAAGAAACAAAGTTTAGATTGCAACAAATTATTTTGTGTCTCATTTCAACAACTCACCCTCTCATTCGCTTCCCCAAATTTCTTCAACCCACTTTCTGAACAAGTGGAATTATTTTCTCTACTTGCGCTATTTCCGTCTTTAGTTTCACGGTTTTTTTTTCTTTCTTTAGAGCGAAATCTAAACAGAGCTCAGTTTCTTTTCCTCAAAGTTCGTGATGAAACTCGTTTGATGAGCTCGAAATAATTCGTTTTCACTTTGTGAAATTCTTTTTCCGTGAGTTAAATTATTTCGTAACAAAACGATGAATTTCTAAGTTTCGTCATACTGCAAAGATTTAAAAGTAAATAGGAAAAAGAGTTTTTCTATTTTTTAAAATTAGAGCATGGTAGCAAAAGAATATATGCGAAAAATTTTATTTATAGTAAAATTTTGTTATTTTTGCTTTTGAGCTAAGTTCAATTACAAAAACGTTACTTCAAAGAAGAAGAAATAGTATTGTAATAATACCTCGTAGTTAATCTTATATAGTGCTTGTTTCTCCTCATAAAAGTAAAATTAAATATCTAGCAGTGTTACACAATGAGCTCATTTGTTTTTAAAGTAAGTATATACTGCGTTACATCGTCATGTTTTTAGCAAAAAAAAAAAAAAAAAAAAAATCAGATTCCTGATTAATGTGCAAACTAAAATTGAACCTTCTTTGAAATTTAACTGAGCTCACATCGTTTATAAAGTTTTAAATGCAAGTTAATAAATTTGAGCGCACTGCCGTTTTGAGTTACTCGAGATACAGTTTGAGAAATTATAGTTTTAGCTTTTATAGATACCCTTAATAGAAACACGAATGAATTGAAGAAAAAAAAGAAAGACTTAAATATTTTGTTGTTGTTATTAGGTTACTTTATTGGAGGTTTTTCATAGATATATAGCATCTAAAGCCACTTAAAAAAGGGCGAGGCTCACAATGAGGATTTCCATGTAAAAGGAACACAGCACTTTGTTTCCCCACAGCACATGGCAAAGAACAATGCGTCGGTGTGGAGACTCTGTCAAGAGACAAACAGTTGGTGAAATTTATAAAACCTTACGAATACATAATTCAAACGTAACCACAGCTTTTTGATAGAGCAGTAAAAAAAATTCTGTTATGGATGATACATTAAAAGTTATTTTATTCTCCCTCCTCAAAAAAAAATAAAAAAAAAAAATAAAAAAAAAAATAAATAAAAAAAAAAAAAATAAAAAAAAAATAAATAAAAAATAAAAAATAAATAAATAAATAAATAAATAAATTCGGGATGAAAACTATTTTTTAACGACTTCAAAAAAGGAGCTTAATAATTCGTCTGCAGCTTTTTATATATGTTCTCTGATTACTTCAAGATTACTGCAACGATTTGAAAAATTCCTTTTTTGTTTGGAAGGGTATACTTCCCAGATGGTCCCATGGTAATTTCGTCTGGATCTGATTAGGGGTCCTGGAGAAATTCAAGAAACTTTAAATTTCACACATTTTGGCTACGTAATACGTGACAGGTCACGTGGTTTTGCTTTGACCAGTGTATTTTCACAGTTAAGGTTTTGCCTTCGTTTTGAACGATATTTAATTCTCGCGGGACATGGATGATTAGTTTTCGCCACGACGCCACCTTTAATTTTTAATTATAGGTGTCTCTAATGTACTACTACATAGCAAAGCAGTAAATCAAATACATTTTGCTACCGTAATAGTTGAATCAATTACCTTTTTTTTTAAATAATAAAACACTTTATTTAGTCACTAAAATTTAATTTTAAAAAAATATTTCAGTTTTTAACAAAATTTAGTGTTTAATTAAAGAGGAATTGAATACAGAACACCCCTCTCCCGAAGATTTAATTTATATTCTTTAATAATCTATTATAACTGGTGTCTGACTTCTGAAGTTTGACTAGCATTCTAGACTTATTTCACGATGTCGCCAGTTAAATTTGAAATTAGGGTTATACTTATTTAAAATTTACTATTTTTTTCTTTTTAGCTTCAAAAAAGGAGTAGGTTCCGAACTCGTCGAATTTGTTTTTTCTTGTACCATGTTCCATAAATATTCCAAAGAACCTGTATCGATTAGGAAAATTCTTTTTTTTTGTTTGAAACGGTATACTTCCCCGGCGGTCTAATGGTGATCAAGTCCGGGTTTGATGAAATAGAAGGCACTCTTCAAATATCATACTCACATTTTAAGCGATTTGTACTTCATTAATTTTGTATATCGTCTCACTTAGTGAACCAGTTCTTCTGTTTTTTTTATAGTGGATAAGGGGTGGTGTAACTTAAGTTCTAAATCTTTGATTGACCCTATTTGTCCTTTAGAGAAAAGTTATGGGTAAAAAACAATAAATTTCGTGTAATTTCCCTCACAAACGATTAAATATAAATATATCTATTGTTAAAAGAAATGCCATAAAACAGAGGTATGTACTTTTTTTTATCCATAGTTAAAGAAAGTACTTAAAAACAATATTATTAAGAGCAATCATAATGAAAATTTTGAATCAAGGATTCTCCGAAACAAACATAAAATTCTTTCTAGCGGAATTTTCTATCTTCATCTATAATGGGGACATCTGATGAAACATGCGACTTTTATCACGAGTTACATGACACGTATTGTTGTGTAACATAAATTACAATGTACAATGCTAAAATTTACATTGTTACAAGTTACAATTTTACAATTAACAATTAATTTGTAATTTGGGAAACCGTAAACATTTAAATGGTTCTAACTAAATGCTGAATCCAGTCTACTTTTCATTAGAAATGAGATGGCTCAATTGTTGCATTTCTGCTAATGCTCGTTCATCGTGAGGTTGAGTTAAAAGTTTAGAGGGTTCTAAATCAGATAAAGCTATTCCTTCAAGTCTTGACTCCGCTGAGAGCTACGTACACTCGTCCTAGAGCCGCTATATAGATAGGCCGACGTAAGTTTAACCATTTTGAGTCGAACTTTTATTGTTGCGCTACTAGGGTTACCACAGCTAAGTTTCGGATTTCACCAAATTCGCCGAAAATAATACTTTATTAAATAAACAACTCACGTGCCGCTAATAATTACTCACAGTAAACAATCACCAAACCCGATAACTCGCCAGAAAAGACAACACTCAAACACGCGCTCAGATCCAAAATGGCTGACCTGAAGCTGATGCGTCAGCTCGTACATATAGGGGCCTTAACTCGTCCTTTCGCAGAGTTCTTTTTTCCTAAATCTATAACAGCTCTATCGAGTGTTGTGTGATACGTACTGTTGTGAAATATAAACTTCAACTTACAATGTTTCAATTTTAAAATTTATAATTTACAATTTTACAACTTACAATTTACAATTTTAAACTTAAAGCGATTTCTGTCGGTTTTTTTAATGACTCGTGCATTTGCTTTCGGAAGACAAACTTTGATAAAGTCGAACTAATGATGAAGACATTTTTTTTTTGTACATAGTTGCGCATTTGAAAAAGCCTTTCTTCATATTCGTCGGAAGTTTCCGAGACGCTGTGGTCTATTTCTTTCTCTATCGTGCTCATTTTAGCTGTTTTCAGACTCATGTGCTCGTCGCTTTCTTACTGGAGATGCACGTAAGAAGGACTTCAACGTCACGTATCACATACTCTATCCTACGAACTTATTTTTTTTACACCATTAAAAAGCAAGAAAAATAAATTTCTTAAAACAAACCAAAAAAAAAAAAAAAAAAAAAAAAAACAAGAACGACAAAGACACCAATTAACTAAAAAGCAAAAATAACTGATTACACTTACTATTTCCTACCCGAACCAAGAAATGAATTTTATTTTACAATCCCAGTACAAAAATCATCTAAACTAAACATTCAATTACAAAATAAACACTGATTTTGATTACTATAAGATGAATTATTTTAAATACCTAACTAATTACATACGATCTATTAATTTTTAATAACATTTTGAAGTCGGGGCCTCCTATAAACTACCTCCTAACGTAACTGAGTAGGCTTAGTTTTTAACATTAATTTTGCGTTTAGTTAAACTAGTGTTCAATTCAGGATTTGGTGGGTTATCAGTTACGTTAAGTAGTAGTTTATAGGAGGCCCCGACTTCAAAAGGATATTACAAATTAAGAGATCCTATATAAGTAGCTAGGTATTTAAAATAATTCATCGTGTCGTAATTAAGATCAGTGTTTATTTTACTATTGGGTGTTTAGTTGAGTTGATTTTTGTACTGGAATTGCAAAATAAATTTTATTTCTTGGTTTGGGCAGAAAATAGTATGTATATGTAATCAGTTATGTTTTGCTTTTTAGTTCCTTGGTGTTTTTTGAAGGCGTTTTTTTTTTATTTAAAAGTAATTTTATTCCAAATATTGGGCAAACCGTCGGCATTTTCATCCCTCATTTGTTGTTCAACCACTAACACTGGCGTATTTTCCAAAACGGCACACAGTAAGTAAAATAATTCTATTTCATCGCTGTTACTTCGAATTTCTTGCTTTTGAAATTTTATTCAAGGTACAACTAACTGACTTAAAACTTTCAATTAGCATTTCGGAAGCACTTCTGAATGAAACGCACTTTTCCCTTTTCAGCTACCATTTCAGGGCAAACAAAGAACGTTTTGAGTAAAAAAGAGTGCTAAAGGTTGCTTATAGAGTTAAGATCCTTAATTTTAAGTTACATCTTCATTCAAATTCTTTAATCAATAAAGAAGTAAAAAACATGAAAGAACTTATTTAACTTTCAGATAAAAGAAGTTCATTTAAATCGGAACATTTCCGTTAAATTCTTTAAAGTAAAATCTTGTTTTGTGATTAAAACCAAATGATAATCTTACTTTTATTTTCAATCCAGAAAATTTCTTTCCCCATAAAGGGATTTGGTTTAAACTTATAAAACACTTTTAATTTGACTTTTTTTTTTAACTTGTTCGTTTATTCTAAAATTTAGGCAAAATGTGTGAATTGTTTTCAGAAAAAGGTATTTTATCAAATGTTTGGAAGTTCACCAAAATGACATTTCGTGACTGTAACATTGCATGATTTTTAAGGGAGTACTAAATTATTAATGTAGTTTTAATTATCGTTGAATGTTTTTTGCGAGGAATATAGGCAATGAACTTTCTCAAAAGATCAAACAACTTTTTTACTACAATACTAGTAGCTTTGATAAGTGCTGCTACACAACATGATTTAGAAAAACTTTTCGATGAAAACCTACCAAGGACCGCAACTTTTAACGCGTTTCGCTCAAAACTTGAAAATGTTCACTAACATCCCTTTGCTTCCCACTGCCTTAATTGGTAAAATATGAAATTAGTTTAAAAAAATTAAATTAACAAATAATTCTGAAAACAAACAATTATTATATGAATGAGGCATATTTTTTAAAAAAAAACCTAAGCTTTGAGATTCCATTAAATAAAATCTAAAAGAGAAATAGGGTTTGTTTCTTTAAAAATATTTTTAACACAACAAACGTAATAAAAAGAATAACGTGAAAAGTAAAAGAACCAAGCGATAAATAAAGAAAAAAGTCCATAAACATAACCCAAATATTGAACTATCATTAACGAATCATGTTCATTATCATAAAACATGGGCTTCAGTGCAGCGAAAATAATTGAAGTAAATCCAAGTTATCCAAACAACATTCAAGGCGCCAGAGGAATTCTCTTGATTGTTTAAAGCGGTGTGCATCATTTATTAAAGTATCGTTGCTAAAGAATGATTTTTACCAAGAGAAATGATAGGATTTTTTCCCACGCGTTTTTTCGAGATTTTTAGTTTTCGTAGTCTAATGAAATAACAACAGAGGCTCATTACGGTAATGTGTGTTCGGTAAATCAGAAATGATACAAAGAACTGTGCCTCATTTTTACAGGCGGGAAAAACAACACTTTATTAAGCAATAGAGCAGTGAAAGAAGATATTTCGCATTTATTTGTTTTAAAAAAAGTTTTTGAAGTTATGAAACTATTCAGGAAATAAATGTTTCTTGTAACGAGGAAAAAAAATCGTTCAGAAATAAGCAAGCCTGTTTTCTTGAGCATTATCATATGTTTTTCATGCTGTTTGTTTGAAAATATTTATGCTTCATTGAAAAAAAAAATCCCTATTTTTAAAAAAGTTTTGAAATAAGGTGAAAATTGTTTCCCCATTAAAATACATCTAAATAAGAGTTAAAATAACGGAAGTAATGATAGTGAAAAAAGTAAAATTAGTTGATAGATGAACAACTTAGTTCACTTAAAGTTTATTTGGTTGCTTTAGTTTTCATTCGTTGCAAAGTTCTGAAGTAAGCAAATGCAAGTTGGAAACTTAACTTTGAACTCGAAGAGAGTACGTGCGTCTATTTATTTATTTATTTACTTGTTATTGTCTTACTTAAAAAAAAGTTTATGGAAGAAAATATATCTGGCATCCGCTTTTGTCGAATGTTTTTCCATACGTAAGATCAATTCTTCGCTTTAAAAGAGAGATTCCTTATGACCCCAATACCCGTGTCTGCAACTACAATTGACAGTTGTAAAATTCAACCTTTGTTTTCTGTTAGTATATTAACAACATATTTAAGACTCCAGCGTTCTGCTTATATGTGCATTTCTGTGTTTTAACCCTATGTTTAACAACTAAATGAAGTCTTTCAGATCATTAAGAAGAGATAAAATGGAGGGAGTAAAAACTTTCCGTCGTGAAGCAGAGATCCCGAGACAGATTTTAAAGCAAAGCATTAGTCGAAATCAGGTTTCTTTCACTAGTTTCACGCAACACGTGTCAACCATTCGTCGTTGTTTAGTCACATTACTTGGGGCCTTTGCTTTAACTTTTGCTAAGCAAATGATTGAAACTGTTTCCTCCACAAACTAATTCCTGCTCTAAGGTTCAGGCATGGGGCATGGTTAATAAGGGAAGCTTTTTGAATTGGGAGAAAAAAGATTAACTGACTTGTAAATAATTCAGTTGTTGCTCTGTGAAGTAGTAAGGAGTGAAATCTAAACGTCTTTTTAGCAGCTACATGCAATCTTGCCCCATGTGTTGAGTAGGATCGAAATGGTTGGCATTTTTGTATTTGTTCCCAAAATAAACATTTTCAATCGAGGTTGATTCTGTTTTTAAATTCGAATTAAAAATAATTATCTTAGAAATCAGTTGACACCGATACGCATTAAAAATCGATGTAGTTGGCACCCGAACTAGTAGCTGACATTTATGAAAAAAATAAAAATAAAAATATAGATAAGCAAGATGAATCATAAAATTGCATAAAATCTGTGTATTTAGAAAATGGTTCTTAAATTTGCAATGTGACCTTTCAGCATATTCTTAGCTGATATTTTGGTGCCTCTAATTCGCTTGTCAATTGTTTATTTCAATTTTTTCTCTTGTCATTTTTCCCTTTTGAGTTTCAGCTATTAGTTTCGGTGTCAACTAATGGTCAAGTACTGTTAAAGACATACCTTATGTTCACATGTAAAGATTAATATATTAGTGAAAATTACGTGTCAAAAGTTACAATTAGACCGCACTCTACCTTTTATGTACATACTAGCTGCGTTGCCCGGCTTTGCCCGGTCTACCTTGAAAAAAAAACCACTGCGTCAAGTGAAGTATCTTCAATAACCAGGATTAAATGAAAGAAAAAAATCATCATGCAAAATTTTCTCGCCAAACAATGACTACGGATCCTAAAATACTTTTAGGAAATTAAAATAAAATAAGAAAGATGGATTTAAAAGACGTAATCATGGAAACACAAAATAAGAAAGATGGATTTAAAAGACGTAACCATGGAAACACAAAATAAAATAAGTTTAAGAATTGAAAATGAGAAAGATGGAAATTAACAATAGATTCAAAAAGCGTTACCGTGGAAACGCAAAACAAAATGGTTAAAAACTTGAATAGAGAACAGATTTTTGAAATTCATTTAATTCGCTTGTAACTTTTTTTCTAACGGAGATAGAGGGTTAAGCTTTCGACCTGAGGTTGAGATAGATCTGGAGTAAAAAAAAGCAGCTCTTTCCAATGCTGTCAAAAAGAAAACTGTGGGACGATTCCTTAACTTTTTAATAATGGATTTAATGAAGAATGTAGTGCTTAAATTTCCGCTAAGCCTAAAAATATTCGAGCTAAAAACGTAAAAACCTCCCACTACATTCAAGTTAGAGCATTGAAATTGCGTAGAACGCGGAAAATTCTACTCTTTCCAACGATATATAATATTAATATGTGCAAGTAATTCCCCCCCCCCCCATATTCAGGAATTTAAGTGAAAATTGGGCCGAAATTGGAATAAAAAAAGAACTATTCATCGAATTGTTTTCAAACTGGTCTGCAAACCTTCTCAGGACTTAAAGGAACAAACTGTGAAAATTTCAGCGCAATCGGCCGGGTAGTTCTCGAGTTTTGCGAATTCAAACACACAGACGCTTTTTGGAGACTTCATTTTATACTATGTAGAGATTACCGTGAAAGACCGAATTTGGAGATTGTTGACAGGTACGGTGTACTAAAGGGCTAAGTCAGTGGCATAAAACACGAGCAATTTGTTCGAAAAAATGCTCAGTTAGTATGGGAAACACAAACAATTTGTTTAGAAACCCGAGAAGTTTGTTCGGAAACACGTGCCGTTTGTTGGGAAACATGTGCAGTTTGTTGGGAAACAAGCCCAGCGTGCTCTAGAAAACGTGTGTTCAACAGCAAAGTAATCTATCAATATCATTTTTTTTGAATAATGTTTTGGAAAAAAAGTCAACAGAAAAATATGTGTGACGTTGACACTTTTAATTTTGCAAAAAATTCGGCGATTATATAAAAAGGGGACACAAATGAAATTGATACTACCGGCCACTGACGGCTATAGAATTTTCCCTAATTAGTGCTTTAATAAAAAAACAACATTGGAAAACTAGTTTATTATACATGATTTATTCTATATGGTTTATTCTATATGACTTATTATATATGATATAAGTGATATTTCGATATGAATTAGGAACATTGTCAGTGCGTCGGTAAGCTCAGTTAGCTGTGTCAAAAGTATGATTTTGATTGAAATCTCAGATTTTTAGATCTTAGCTGATTCGGCCAGTAAACAGTACAGACATGTTACTTTTTATAAATGAGATTTCTCAAAAAATGCAAGAGAGAAAAGTAGTCGCAACTAATTCGAAACTGAAGCTCAGGGAAGGGCACATGATATGACTTGAAAAAGGAAAAGTGCCTCACTTCTAACGCATTTCTGAAAGTAAGAGAATATTGTGCCAAACGAAATATCACAACAGTTTAAGTTGTTAAAATAAATGAGATTAAGTATGCTATTCAACAGCAAGGTTTTAACTAGTATTATATTTTCTCCGTCTTTGTTCATTTTATGTTCAACACTACATTTGCACGTATTTCTACTCAAGCTTTTTCGTATTTTGATACATATCGTAATTTACTGCTTAATTAACAAAGCCTAGTTTTAAAAAAGTGTGCTATTTTTGGCTTAACATGAAAAAAATATGTTTATTCAATTTTCACCAGCAATACATGGTGACAAACAGCGTATGGTGAGCAGGGCAGCGGAGTCTGACGGGAAATGGCCGACTCCGACTCAAACTCCGACTCCGGCTTTTTAAAATTATTTATTCATTTTCTTTTTTCATTTTCTCCTCTCATGTGAAGGGAGAAAACCCCTAAACAGAGATCTAAACATTAACTTATTTTTATGAAATTTTCGCGTTGCATTTTATGGTAAACCTAAGATGCGTACAACGGTAGAAATTCAATTTGAAAAATCAAATTTTCATATAGTCGTCATTTTGAAAGTGATATTGCTTAAAAATCCCACTTTTTAAACAATTTGAGAATGATTAATTTCCTTCCTTTTAATGCTAAACAAATAGATGTTGATCAAATTGTGTGCTTTCAATTTTTGAAACCTGTAACTTAAGAGAAAAAAAGCTTTTTTGGTAAGTCAAAAAAACCTTTCTTGAGAGTGGGTGTCCCACCCCGGGGGAAACTTCAAGTGAATTTTGGAGTTTACAAAAAATATAATCACTTTAATACTGAAAAATTCCCTTAATAAATCTTAAATTAGGTTTTATCTCAAAAAATTTCAACGAAAATAAGGCACTATATTGCGGGGAGAGGTCGGGTACATAGTGCATCTGAAGCAAATTTAACACAAAATACTGCGGTATACAGCTTTGTATGAATAGTTTTCAAGGGGACGTGAGACACATTGGTCCGCTTTTTTACTTATCATTTTTTATCTCATCAAAAAAATTAATGATCAGTTCGATTTTCTACAATAAGCTTCACTAAATACTTCTCAACCTCATATATTCTTTTGGAAGTGTTGAACTGATAAACGTTTTTTATATTAATTTTTGAACGGAACCTTATAAAGTGGACCAACGTGCCCCATTGGTGAGGTACATTGGTCGCCCTGGTGGGGCACGTTGGACCGCGTAAACTTAAAAAAACATTTGTTATAATTTTAGTGATAAATTCTATTAAACTTAGAAACTATCTTATTCTCTGTTGTGTGTAGAGTGAAAAATATTAAGTTTAAAGATCAATATAACATATTAAATTGATTTTTTAATAAATCATCTTTATTTAAAAACAGCAATAAGCATTCACCATTAGTACACAATTATTTTTAAAAAAACAGAAGAAAAATCATAGAATATTGTTATAATTATTGAGATTTAAGAGGAAAATAAAGGTTTCAAAGTTTCTGGGGTAGGTTGGTCTGGTTCAATGTGGCCCACAAAGAGTGGACCAACCTACCCCAACTTCTTGGCCTGAAAAAGTGACGTCATATTTCTTTTCTTTTTGACAAAAAATGAAAAAATTACCAATTATTATGAACTAAAGGAAGTAACTTTAAGGAAAGGAGTTCAATTTTTTTAATGCAATCTTGATGAAAACCATTGAAAAAACAATAAAATTACAGTTTTCTGAAAATTACTCAGGACAACCGAAATAACACTTTCTGGAATAAAATTTGTTTAATATAACTGTACCATGGGATTTTTTTATAGGATTTGTAGGACCATAGGTGCTATTTGTTGTTCATAAAATAAAATAAAAAATATTAATAGTATTAAAATAATTGAGACCGGTCCAACGTGCCCCACGGTCCAACGTACTCCACCTCCCCTATACATATCTATATTTCTTCTTTGCTCAATTTTTAATTTTAATTTTATTGGTCTCTGATTTAAAGATTAACTGCAATTATGGAGTGTTGCAACCAAGAAATCATATACTTATTTTATTTCATACGTTTTAGAGAGAACCAATCTTATATAGATATAGGGTTTAGATTTAAAAAAAAAAAAACATGTATTTTTTTAGATCCTTTGGATTCACGCTTTCGCGCCAACAATTTAACTATACCGAACGCCCTCAGAAGTTTCCTCCCGAGCTACGGGTCCTGACTAGCTCAAGAGATACATTCCCTTTGCTATTTTACAAATGAGATCGAAGTAAAAAATACATTTTCATTTGGAAGTGATTACTTAGAAAATTTTAGGTCAAAAAAACGGTTTGCTGACAGTTGCTATTAGTTAAAGAAAGTTAAAAAATAAGCAAACTAGGGGACGAAGCGGCGTAGGTAGCTGTTACAGAAAATTCGGTAAACAATCAAGCCAGCTGGTGCCAATGACAGTTATTTTCTTATTAGTAGGCCTTTATACATTGAATCGAACCAGTTGATAGTCAGTTCTTGAAAAAATACAAGGAAAGTATGAAAATTAAGGAAGAAAAAAGCCCGGAGTCGGAGTCGGCATGTTTCCTAACGACTAGGACTCCGACTAGTTTACCCCAAAATCAGTCCGATTCTGACTCCACAGCCCTGATGGTGAGTGTCGATACTCACAGGCCTAAGTCAGAAAAAATGATATTTAGCAAATATTAGAGGGACGAAGAGTAATGTCGTTTTTCTTTTTTTAAAGTAATGATATTTTGAAAAGTTTTGGATTGTATTTATTGACGTAATGCACATCATTATTAATTACTTTTACCATGCAGTGTACGAATTCTAAATTTTGGGTCGATAGGAATCATTCGGTTTCATTCTATATTTTGGATAAAAGTCAAATTATTATTATTATTATTATTATTTTTGTCACATAGAGATGAGGATAAAGTGAATTCATGTGGTGCAATGTCGGCTATGTATAACGGATGAGGTACATCACCGTAACAATTAAGGTTTTGTTTTTTCATGGTATGTCTCTGGCCATGTGGGTTTGCATAATGATGCAGCTGAAGTATCTGCCTCCTCTGTTGAAAATCACTGGAATACACCCTACCAAAGTTGTAGCTTCTGATTAATTTAACCTTTCTGATTCTGCTAATTGCTCTTGCGGGGAATTAAGTTCTCCGGAACATTACATTTTTTCTGCCCACTAACATCGCATTTGCATATCAGACGTAATCATAGTCTTTCACTCAATAAAAACATATTAATTGCTTTTTCACAACATGATACTCGCATTAGACTTAACTCGATTTTCAGTCTATTGGCTAATGAAGGCTTCATGTTTCAAGGCGTTGACTAATACACATATTTTTTCTTTTTTCAATAGTTAATACCGATTAAATTCAGACTTTTCTCTACACTTTAAAACGTTATTTTCTGTAAAGCAACAACTAATGTCGTTTATGTTTAATTGTCTCATTGTAAACTTTTATGCATTGGTTTTGTCTACTTTATTACATATATTAATGTTAAATTATCAAAATTTTTGTCAAGAGCAAATCAAAATTGTAACAGATAATAATGTATTTTTTCTGTATTTTTCTGTATTTAAATAAAGTTCCTCGAAGATTCACTTGCTCAGATTTATCTGAGCATTTAAAACCGTTAAACCGAGCAATTGGTAGGTGCGGGTGGTCTCTGAGGGAGTCGTAGCTTCTGATTTATCTTTTTCTTAATAGCTACAATGTTTTCTAAGAGACAAAAACTTGAAAGTTTGGCTGATGTAAAAAATGTCATGTTTAGGTGTTTTGCATCAAAAACGACTTATCTTTATCAGTTCAAAATTAGAAATTCGCACAAAATATTTGCACAAATGGATGTTGATAACTGGGATAGTTAAATTATTATTCCGAAATAAAACTGGTTAAATTTATGCTTGTTAAAAAAATTGGATTACTTTCCGGTCCCCTTAAATTTATTAGTTTGCTGCGTATTATTCAAATCATTTTTATGTGTGTAGTTATGTACTCGTATGCAATTACAATGATTTTCGTAATAATTATTCAAGTCAATAAATTTTCTGTGCTTTAACATTAAAATATTGCTTGAGGATTACACATTTCCATATCGTAGAATACAGCACTTTAGCGATAACACGAATGCTTGCAACTGAAGTGGGCTTCACGCTCCTACGCCTTCAAACTGTGATGCTTTTCCTTGAAAAGGGATTGACTTATAAATTGGAATAATTTATCTGCGTATTATAATTTTCCCATTAAAATGTCTACGGTAGGATTTTAACCAGGCAATATTGAAGAATTGCCTTTAAAATCTGAGCTACGCATTTTAGTTTAAATGAATGCGTCTTAAGTTAGTTGCCCAAGACTTATCCATTTTTCAAAAGTTTTAGAAATTATCTGAACTAGGGAATTTAAAATTCTCACCATAGTTTCCATAATAATGATAATAGATAAAGAATATTTTGCCAGAGAAATGTTCATTAAAGTAATTATTAATCACTATTACTCAGTGTAGTAAGTAACTTGAGTAGGAAGAAATTGTAAGTTCATTTGAACATGTGCCATCATGTACAAGGTGGGGCGCGGGAACTTCCTTTTTTGAATTTTGCGCGCAAAAAGTGTGGAGCATCACAGAGTGGTGGGGTAAGGCTTAACGAAAAAATCTGAATGGGAGGTATTGTTACATTATGCTTTCAGTTAACATCATGCTTTGTTTGAGATAGCATCGTGCTTTTACTGTAGAGGCGTATTTTTCTAACAGCCACTCAATTGGAATGGGGAGTTAAACTGGTCTGCACACTCGCCTGATTTAGCCCCTTGTGACTATTTCTTGTGGGGTCATCTAAAGTTTCGGGTTTATAACGATCGTCCACGAACCCTGAAAGACTTGAAGAAGCGCATCCGGGTCGAAACTGCCAACATACCGGTCGACATGCTCCAAAGAGTTGACCAAAACTTCCGGTTTCGACTTAATAAGTGTATTGATAATGGAGGGTAAAACTTGCAAGGTACTATTTTCAAAAGAGTGTAAAGCATAATCTCTCATTATTTGTGATAGGAAAAAGAAAATAATATAGAATTTTTAGGTACGTAAAATTTTATTTCACTTTTAAAAAAGGAAGCTCTCCCGTCCCTCCCTGTACATTGTACAGCAACCTCACTGACTAAAATCTAATAAACTATTCTTGGCTACTGCAGACTATTCTGGAATTTTCTTTTAGGAGACTCAAAACACCACGGTTGCGGAATCGGACTGATGTCGGTGCAATAGAGTCAAACACCTCAAACTTTTAGGAGTCATAGTTGGTTAGTTTCCGCAGCCCAACGAAAACCTAGACATGAGTATTGGATGACAGCTTATGACGAATTTTCAAAATTTTCGTACTGATAAAATATTGAGAGATATCGTATATTTATCAAAACGTATTTAAAATGTCTTAAAATTTAACTGATTACTATAAGAGTTTTAACTAGCGAATTTCATTTGTCGTCATATTAATTAATAGCCTTCATTTTACATAAAAAGTATGCATTTCATTTTCATTATCTTTTTAACAGTAACAAATGTACGTTTGGAATATTTTGCGGTCATACGTAGTTGGGAGAGAGATTTAGTTTACTTGAAGTTTGTAAAGAGGAAAGTAAGCTTGATTAGTTCTTGACGGGCATTCTAGTTAGTTTTACAAGAATCTATTGAATGTCGGAAAGATCGTAGCATTGGGAAATATGTTTCGGTGCGAGACAAGTAAATAATAATAATAGTAATGAAAAATGACAGTGAAAATAAAAGACATTAGTAAGTTAAGTTCCTCGCAAAAATACTGCAAAAAATGTTTTTACCTAAATTAAATTTAAGGAATGAATAAAATAAAATTACGCTGTTTAATTTGGGTTGTTTCAATCTGTCTGTTTGTATCATTTCATTGCGTCACATTTTTTTTTCTTTATTACTGCCACAAAGAATAGGAGAGAGTGGTCCAAAGCGGGTAGGTTTTCGAAGGGGTTCGCAGGGTTCTTGAACTTCAAAATAAAAAGTGATTTTTGCCTTATTTCAAACCCAGTATTTATTTAAAGTAAGACAAATAGACCAGTATTTATTTATTATCAAACTTTACAAACATTTGGAAAACCCGCTTTGCCCTACCAGGGACCCCAAAGCGGGTAAGCTTAACTTATTGTGATTTGATACATTTGCCTATCAAATATGAAGTTATAAATGATTAAAATAGTTCACTAGCTACCTGTCATTATAAAAATAAATAAATAAATAAATAAAATAAAATAAAAACATGAAACAGTTAAACTTATCCAATTTAAAGTCAGCACATGTGTTTATAAAATATAAAGAAATAACTGATTAAGCTAATAGACTAATTAATTGCCATCCTAAAAAATAACTTTTTAAAGTTATAAGTTATCCTATCCAAGTCAGCGCACGAGTCAAAAAATTATAAAGGAATAAATGATTAAATCTTATACCCGCTTTGCCCGAAAGCACGTTTTTTATTTCAATAATTTTAAACCTAAACTTAAAAAAGAAACAAATGAAATGACTA
Source organism: Uloborus diversus (assembly GCF_026930045.1). Lineage (NCBI taxonomy): Eukaryota > Metazoa > Arthropoda > Arachnida > Araneae > Uloboridae > Uloborus > Uloborus diversus. The sequence continues at coordinate 102,290,068 of NC_072732.1, forward strand.
TCGTAGTTTGTAGATGGATGGTGTCAGAATATCGTAATGTGATTGACAATAAAGAAAAAAATATGGTCTTCAATTAATCACAAGTTACAAAACTTCATTTGTTTTAGAAATGTATCAATTTTTTTTTCAAATTTCAATCCTGGTTGCGCCATGCCGCTTCACTGCTGCTTCGCTGGGGCTGATTAAAACTTGGGGGTGTTTAGCATACATATGCATTGCAGCGTACACACCATGGGGGGGGGGGGGGCGCTTTGGGCCGCCCTCTACTATTTAATTTGAATGATTTTCAATTTCATATTGAAGCGGTAAAGGAAAAAAACTAAATATGCTTTAAAAAACACTGAGATATTTTATTACTTTAAAGTTAACAGTCGATATTAGATCGAACAAAATAAGTTCTTTTACGCTTTTTGAGAAGAAAAGTCTTTATCAAGAAAAATTATTTGGGTTCTACTTATTGGAATAATTTCAAAAGCTTGAAAAGAGTTAGCATTAATGTCTCTACTTGAAATTCATTTTTTCAAATTACTACTCAAAATAAAATATTTCTATTTCTCAAAAACGCAGGGACCCGAATACGTTTTACGTTTTTTGTTTCATAAAATACGGGGGGGGGGGGGCGGATTTTCAGGGGAAAGTTGAAGGGGGGGAAACGAATTATTCAAGGCAGATATATATTTTAAATTATGCAATAACATTGTCCTTAATTCTTTAAGCAGTTTAACTAGTAGTGAATCTCAAATAAGAAAAATGGTAAAAATAAACATGAATAATCTAAAGAAGCCAATGCTCAGTTCCGGAAAAAAATAACTAATACTTTTGCATGAAAGTAAAAATAAATAAATAAATAAATAATCTTTTGAATTTTTGTCTAATTAGTCGTCATTTTTTTAAAAATAACCGTACACTAAAGATATTTCTTGTTTGGTTTTGCTTCTACTATCGTTTACTTTTCAATATGTCAACTGGCACCACTGGTTTTAATGGTGTGGTTTTGCTGGTTTTCTTTTAAGTCCATCATCCTGAACTACTGATTAAATTTATTTCTGTTATGGTTTAAACTGGTCAACTCTGGTTTACCTTTAAGTACGTCATCCAACACTGCTGGCTTTAGTAGTGGATTTTTTTTTCAATCCATAGGCATTTATGCTAATGATTTTTGCACATCAGTTGATGAACTAAAAAAAATCTAGTCATGAGTTTTCGCTAAAACAACCCTCGTAATAAAGTTTCCTACATCATTCAGGCTGCTGAGATTTTATATTATGATTGGTGCCTAAGTGCCTTAATGCGCAATTTTCAAAATTATAACAGTGTTTCTTTACTCTTAGTTATCACATAATTTTCGCTTTTTTTCCAGAACTTTTTTTTAAACTTGATTTAGTGGTTGAAAGACATATGTATCAGGTTTTAACATTATGCCATATGGCGTCAAAGTAAAATTTGTAAGTGGTTTTATTATTTTCCATATTAGTTTTAAGTTATTAAATTTCGTATTCATTCCTCTTCGTATTCATTAATTATTAAAAAAACGTGAAAGTCACTAAAAATTCATTAAATATTTTCCCATTGAATAAGTATGATAGATATTAAAATATATACAAAAGCTCTTTTTGTATGTAATATGGAATCTTCCAACGTGAGACGTTTTCAAAAGGGATACTATTGTATTAACTTAACAAGAGACAATATGTATTGTGTTCGCTCGTTACAAAAAAAAAAAAAAAAAAATGTGTGAAAAAACATTTAGTCTTTTTAAAGAAAAGTATTTAATTGATCTCTTTCTTATAACGCCACCTCTCCTTACGAAGATACAAGTTTGGTTTCGGATCGTTGATCAGAAGATTTGCAGTGATTTTTCTTAATTCGTTCTACTTCGCTCGTTTTAAAAGTAATTCCGCGGAACTTAGCACTTGGATCTGCCTTTTTTTTTTGTTTGTCTGATTCTCTAGACACATTTGTGCTTGCCTCATTTGTGTTTCTCTGCATTCGGAATAATAAAAGAGAAATGACGCAAGAGAAGTTTCAGCAATTTAAAAGCGTGAATTTGAATGTGCTTCGTGGAGAAAATACCTTCTTTTTCTCGATGAACAAGTATATCCAAATTTTTTTTTCAGCACGTTAAATGTTAATATTTTTTCCCGTTTAGGTTTCAGTGTTTTGTTTTATTTCTCTGATATTTTGAGTTAAACATTTTCTTAAAAAAGGAATCGCAGCAATGCTAAAGCAAAAATATGTTTGATATGTAGTTTAATTCAAAAAAAAAAAAAATCATAGAGTAGATTTGTCGGGAATTATGTTTTATTCATTTTTTTTCGTCCTTCAGTTTTTTTCAATTAATTTTATTAATAATAATAATAATAATAATAATAATAATAATGATAAGAATAATAATAATGATACTACTACTAATAATAATAATGTAATAAGTATAATAATTATTATTGTTATTCTTACCGTTATGTATTATTATTTTTGTTCATACAGTCATAATCATCGTAGTTCTAATTTTTTGTAATTATTGTTATTATAATTGATGTAGTTGTTTTTGTTATTAATATTATTGTTGTTTTTATTATTGTTATTATAATTGCTATTGTTGTTGGTGGTGTTTTTTATTATTATTGTTGTTCTTGTTACTATTGTTATCATTATTATTGCTGTTGTTATTATTATTATTGTTTTAACAATTTCAGTAATTCATTTTTTATTAGTAGCTTTAACACTTATGTATATTAAAACATTTTTTGTAATCTTGTAATATTGCGACTGAGCTTACATACAATTCGTTTCCATTAGTTAAGTCGATTCGTTGCTTTTCGATTTATGTTTTGGTAACAACGAGATTTAAAGAGACGTTCCTACAGGGAAAGTTCACCTCTAAAAGCCGCTGTCATTATCATTTCACGCTCGGTGAACCAGGCTCATAAAATTGCTTACACTGCACCGGGAGATAAGTTGGCGTTTAATTGCGTTTTGCCATTATTAAGGAGGAATAACGAAAGTATGGGCACTAAAGTATTGGTTTTAGAGGGCAAATAAAGCGAAATATCACTGATTTCAGCCAGTATTTATTAAATATAAATTTCCAAGAGGGAGACAGAAATTAATCTTAATAGTTAAATAATATCTGTATATGCATTTTATAATGGGAATAAATTTAGATTGCTCCAGATCAACAATTGGTTACCATAAACCGAAGGGGGGGGGGGGGAGTTAGTACCGAATCGGCGTTCCGGCACTGCTCTTCTGAAAACACTAATTCTCAATTTACATAAAATCAGCCACAATTCAGTAGTCAAATATTTCTACACGTAATTGCCGTTCCGGTACTGAAAAATTTAAAAGTTTACCTTTGCAACGTACAATCACGTGTCAATGTCTGATCATTTGGTACTTACTAGCGTAATACATGTTTTTCAATATCTACTTTGAGCAAAAAAAAGAAAAAAAAAATACATGTCGCACAAAGCAATGTGTACGCGTGTTTTGGATGTAGCAAAAAATATCTGTGTCAATGTAAAATAATGTCATCTTCGAGATGTGAGTGACATAAGTTTGACTAGTGCTAATCACATTGATTTTAACTAGATACCTATTTTTAGTTCACATTATTGACCTCTAATCCTTTTACTTTGAACCAAAAAAGGAAAAAAAAAAAACCGTTCAATAATTTAATGAAACACCCTGATTCAAGTTTTTTCTGCGTTTTTGTGAGCCTAATCTAGTACAGGATTAAAAACAAATAAGCAGCGGTTCTCAAATTGGAGCGGGGGGGGGGGGGGGGGAGGTGATAGCATTAAGTATGGGGTTAGATCTTAAAGAAACTAGTAAGTTGCAGCCATCAGGAAATTTTCTTCTATACAGAAATTACTACGAAATTCTGCTATTCGCAAAAGCGGGAAGATTTCGATAATTGTGAAATTGGCGATCTTTATTTATTGCCTTTACATTTTTGGCATTATAATTACGTACACAAAGAATAGGAAAAAACCTATTAAAATATAAATGTGAAAAATGAGCCAAGTTCGGCGAAATGAGACTCGGAGTAGGCGTGTTACCGACAAAAGAGTTCAGATCAAAGAGATAAAAAAAATAATAGGCACCAATTCGCATGGAAAAAAAAAGGTAACACACATACATCACCATCAACCCCGAGAGCCCCCTGTTCCTGTTAGTCTGTCACTTGTCGTGACTTACCCACATAGCAACCTTCGGGATCACACGCATACAGACATTTCCCGAAATGTTCAAAATAGACTCAGCACACCTGATTCACGTGCCATTTGAATGCAACAATGTTAAGGCTATAAAATGGGAGTATAATTAGAACTAATTACAGTAGTAAACAAGCGACCCATTTGCATTCAACCTCGGAGGAATTTTGGAGCTTAATGAGCCAGTCAAAGCATGCAACTGATCGTATTAACCTTCAAAGTTACAAAAGTCAATGATAATCAGTTGAAATGCTAGAAAAGCAATTTCAAAAATTCAGAATAAGGAGATTTGATGAAGCTAGTTATAATCATTTATCTATCTATCTGCTAATATCTCTCTCTCCATACATAAATGCTGTTTACTTGACTAGCCGCACAATCTTAAATGGAAAAATAATGAAATAAAAATTTACATTTTAGAATATTTAATTCGTTGTTTAAAGACAAATTTTAAACTCAAGAACGTTAAATCTAATGCAAAAAATAACTAATTTTTATGAAAAAATTGGTGCTTTTTCAATCAGTAGCCGCTACGGCTATTTTTTTTTTCTCTTGGTAGGTGGGGGGTGGAGGGGAAACTGCAATTTTTTTCTGTTATATGCCAATTACAATTATTGGTTTCATGTTCGGCTGTTATTTCGTATAAGAAAATCTTGCGTATATGCATCGAAGGCTAAAGTTTTAAAGGCAAAAGTTAGTACAAATGCAGTTTAATAACAATAAGAAAGATGAAATTACTTAAATGTTTTAAAAAAGCAAAAAAACTCAAACATGTCTATTTTTTAAGTTAAGAGTTCTTATTAGTAAATTAGAAAGTCCCCCGTTAAGCTATGACGGGTGAAAATTGCTTCTACATTTGAACGAAGCCATTGCCTGTTTTTTTTTTTTTTTTTTTTTTTTCAGTTTCACCAGGCGACTATTTTAGCATACTGGCGAATTATTGTAAATTTTTATGAAACTTTAAAATTTTATTTTTTCTTTTGTGTGTGTTTTTAAGGTTAAATGATGTTAATAAGGATTTTGTGGAATTAATGTCCCTACTTTAATGGCAACAATGGAGGATATTGTTCTGTCTCTTTTTTTTTTATTTGTTTTTTACGCCATCAGATCTGTACTGATGAAGATTTTTGGAATTAATCATGACGGAGATCTTCAGGACGGAGATCTATTTGAAAACACTGATATCATCATTCTAATAGAGACTTTAGGGAATGTTTCTCTTTACGAAATGAAAAGTTTTTTGTACCATTGTCCTCATTTAAATGGGAACTGAAAAAAAAAACTGTTGTGCTTACCCTGATTTTAATGGTATTTTTACTCCGAACTTTTTGGTATTTTAATCAGGACCCTTTAAGTTATTTTGAAACAGTTGATTTAATTCTGATGGGGGTTTTAAAGGTTTGATGTTTTCACTCTAAAGGGAAATTGTTTAAATCAGGATTTGTAGTGACTGTTAACCCTTTTATGGGACGATTTCTCCGGTAAGAAGCTATACAGTAATTTAGATAGCCGGTGTAGCGTTGAACATGATTTGATGGGGATTGGAATTATAAGGGAAATGTTTGCTTTTATTTAAGAATTGTTGACCTAACTCGAATTAGAGTTTTTGAGAATTACCCAAAATAACTTCTTTAGCAACTCCTGAACGTTTTCCTGATTTATATTGTGTGATTTTTGGGTGTCTTCCCAGTTTTGTCGAAATTTCATTTGCCCCCCCCCCCCCTGATTTTTGGTTTCAATTGTACCTTTTAATATATTAAAGGGGTGGGGCAATTTGAAATGTCGGCGAAACTGGGGACAAACCAATTTTCTATTTGACCTCTGTCTGTGTTGACTTGAACTTGAATCGATTGAAAAAAATTACATCAACATGAGTGAAGCCGCGGGTAAAAGTTAGTGAAAAATAATTCAGCAAATATTTTTTAAAAAAGTCGTTAAAATGTAAAATAATCCGCCATATAAGAAAAGAAACCATTAAATAAAGTGAAAAGCTCGATTCAAAAAAACTCCGTCATCACATAGACCACTTCGGTGATTTTTCGCTACAGGCACATGATGGGCGTTTTTTTTTATCCTTCTGGAGATTATTAGTATTTTATTATTTGCCGCCATTACTTGTTTGGCGATACCATACGCTATTTTGTCTCTTTATTGGACTTAAAAAAAAAGCCCTTCAAATGAGAAATCTTTCGCCAAATAATTTGAAATTCTAAAGGACAATATTTGAGTATTCCTGTAGTTTTCAAATTTTCCAAGAAAATGAAGCCACAAACGAGGAAGAGTGAGGCTCTACTCATGTAGAGAAATTTTTATCATTGCCTCACTTTCGATCATAAATTTGAGTGTTGAGACTTGCATATTTTTCTAGGAAAGTTAAATTTGAAATGACTTGAGTCGCTCTTTTCCTCGTTTGTGGAATCACTTTCTTGAACGAATTGAAAACTACAGGAATACTTAAATATTGTCCTTTCGGACCCAGAAAAGTTATTTTGTGCTTTTGAATGCATTATGAAAAGTGCTAAGTATTAAAAAAAACTGTTATTTTATTCTTTTTAGTATAAATGTATTTCAGAAATAGAACAATGTTATCATCACGAAATTTCACCACTTTTTTTTATATAAATGATTTATACTAAAAGGAAAAAAACCACATACGTTTCTAAAACATGAAGCATTTGGCACTAAAAATTAATCCTTGTTCTGCTCTAGGATTTGTTTGTGTGCTAACTTAATTAGAAACATTTATATTAAAGGTTTTTTAAACTAATTTATGGTTCACAACATACAAGTTACTCGCGAAAAAGATGTATTTCAGAAATAGAACAATGTTATCATCACGAAATTTCACCACTTTTTTTTATATAAATGATTTATACTAAAAGGAAAAAAAACCACATACGTTTCTAAAACATGAAGCATTTGGCACTAAAAATTAATCCTTGTTCTGCTCTAGGATTTGTTTGTGTGCTAACTTAATTAGAAACATTTATATTAAAGGTTTTTTAAACTAATTTATGGTTCACAACATACAAGTTACTCGCGAAAAAGATCCTAATATGCGTCTTTACTTAGCCCCGTTTTCGATTACTGGCATAGATAAGGATAAAAATCCTATGAAAGCAATAATGGATGATAAACTTCATGCTTGCTCCAGAGAAGCTTTGATTCAAAATTTTTATTATGATTACTATTAATATTGCTGTTGTAAGGCAACAAAACTTGTAACAATGGGTTTTATATTTACACATTTAATGGGGAAATTACATGAAATTTGCTGTTTTCCATCCTAACTGAAATAATAATTCCATTTTAGAATTGAATTTTTTAGCGTCAAGATGTACCTTAAGATTAAGCAAATCATTTAGTGAAATCCCGAAGTTTCAAAGTGATCTAGCTGGTGAGATGTAAGCAAAAGCAGGCCTAAGATTTTTCTGTGACAATCAAGTCAAGTGCCAAGTATAATAAAACCGCTTAAAAGGACTTTAAAATGTGAAACAATCCACCGTTTGATAGAATTACCGTAACCGGGTCGCGGCGATTAATATTTCATTCTGGCAAACCGCTACCATATTGGCGACGGAGCAATTTTGCTAACCCTACAACTAAGCGGATTTGCTATTTGTTTGACCAATCGACGCTACAAAAAATTTTAATTGATTTGTCTAATGAATCTTTTCTTCTTCTTTTTTTTGATTCCATAGAAATATATTTTTAATTTTCTCAAATGTGATTCTTTTTCTGAAAATTTGCAACATATTACTATATCTTTTTAACTTTTTGATCTAGAATCATTTTATAAAATTTTATATTGTGGAATGTTTTTCGCTCTTAACTATTTTAAGTTATAAATTTAAAAATTAGTCATTCATATGTTTTGGATACTTTTTTTTCATGTTTTATTGTTCAATTTCTAATTTAAAATTTATTAATTATCGTAATAACTTATTCAGTGAATTGAAATTTGCAGTTATGATAGCGTTCCTTGAATGGATCTTTTAATGTGGTTTAATTTTTTTAGCAGATAATTTTAAGTTTTTTGAACATTAAAGCTATTTAATGGCCTTTTCTCTTTACCTGAAGATTTATTTCAAACTTCAATGCCGTTTTCAATCCAACTTTTAATGTTGTTTAATTTTTTTAGAAATTTATGTTACATTTTAATGTTCCTTAGAATCTTGTTTTAATGTGTTTTGGTAGAGTAATTTAAATTTTAATGGAGTTGTTGGATCATTTATTTAGAACAATATTTTACATGTTAACAGAACTTTATTAATATTTTGTAGTATTTTCAATTTATTTAGCAAATTACATGTTTTGTTTATTTTTTGCTTATTCCGCTAATTGCTTTTTATGTATTTTGTTTGAATAAAATATGCACGCTACCCAAAAACTGCTTAGATTAAACTGTTTGCATTATATATTTTTGAAAATCTGTCAATTATCCACTCCGAGTATTCACCTCCCCCTTCCCTTTTTCTGAAGTATTTAATAGATTTCTCTCTAAAAAATGTCTAGCTATGCTCTATGATTCCTTAAATTAAGTTTATTAAAATGTTTCTTTGTATATTTTGCTATATCTGTACCTCAGAGTCAGACTGACGTAAGACCAAAAATTGCGATTTTCCGTTTATCAGTGCATTGTATGTAGAAGCCTACTCTGCATCGAGCCATGTTAGCGTAATTCTTAAAAGAAAATCCTTTTCAAATTTTTACCAAGAGCGCGCGTCTCATCTTTTGCATGCGCTAGAAATTTTTTTTCTCTTCTGAAAAATTATCATAATGTGACAAACATCCTTCTGTGTTTCCGAAGTACAAATATTGTCATCATTAAAAAGAGGAAAAGGAATTTTATTTTTTTTTCTTTCTTTACGGTTACGATCAGAGAAAGAAAAAGGTTGACTGACTCTTTGTCACCAAGGTGATAGTTCGAGTCATCCGAATCTCCACTCATTTTATTTGAGTCTATTCTCATTGGAGGATTTCCTTTGTTTACATTGTAGTACTTTGTTTGCATTGAGTCATAGGTGCCAACTTTGGCTGTATTTGAAAAAATACGCCAACGCGACCCGGTTACAGTAATTCTACCCGCCATTTAAGTAAAGAAAACATTTAATAAAGCTCAATGAAAATAGGTCGCCAGCTGAATCAAAAAATTAAAACTCCATTAAAATGTTGACTCATCAGTAAAACAAATAAACTGAAATAGAATTAGGGGAAACCCGGCTAAAGTGGATACCCCGGGCAAAGCGAATTTCGCCTATAACTCCCAAATAATTAGTTGGTCGGCAAACACGTCTTGACGAGTTCGCCTCACTCGACGCCAGTGAACGAACAAAGTATGTTTTTCGGGAAAACAATATTAGTTTACAGAGGTTAGTGTTTCATTTATAACTTTAATACTATTTGTGACAAGTTCTTTGTTATGAGTAGGATTTGATGCACGATTATGTAGTTTTCAATTCTCCTTAGACAATGATTTTAGATGCTCTGGATTTTTAGTTATTTGTGGTAACATCAAAAATGTACCTGAAGGGCAAAGCGGATTGGGCAAAGTGAATACCATATTCACTTTGCCCGGTCATGACAAGTCACTTCATCCGAACCTGGAAGTCCTTCAATATTAAGATCTCAAGAGAATACTACCATTGAAGACTGTCCTTACACTCCCATGGGATCTGAAACAAGAGAATAAATCCAAGGTAATGGTATTCCCGCTGCTTCACCCAAACCTGAATGTTCTATACGAACTACTACAGTTCTTAAGTTTTACTACCTATTCCTCAGCCTGTTAAACCAATAAAAACACGTAAACAAAAACTACAGAGATCTATACTCCAGACAAGTACTGCAGTAAAGTACAATCAGACACAAAAATCTGAAAAATCAAAAAAGACTGTCATGAAAAACCTAGATGATGTTTTGACTAAAGCTTCTCAGAAGACTATTAAAAAGACCAAGTACCAAAAAAACTAATCAAAAATCTCTGCTACAAAACATAGGACTGCATGAGAGAATGATAAGAAGAAGGAAGTAAAGAAACTTGATGATGTAAGGTGCATTTTCTGTGATGAAATGTTCATTGAAGAAGATGATCAGCGAATGAAAAACAGGATACAATGTCGTATTTGTACTCAGTGGTGTCATAAAGAGTGTTCAGCATTCGAAATGGTAATGATTTTGTTTGTGATAACTGCAACGATTATTACTGTAGAAGAAAAATGTATTTTTTAATATGCTCCTAAATTTTAGTTGTTGACTTTTTTTGAAAAATTTCTTTGCTTGTTATAATAATTACTGCAATAATTAGCATTGAAGAAAAATGCTTTTTAATGTAGGCCTCGATGCTTATTTCATTCTTAAGTTCATTTTCTTTGTTTGTAATAACAACAATAACTAGCACTGCAGCAAAAAAAAAAAGGCTTTTAAATATGTTCCTTTTATTTTCGACGTTTATTTTATTTTTAAGTTTAATTTCTTTGTTTGCAATAACTACAATAATTAACAGTGTAGCAAAAAAATGTTTTTTGGATATGTTCCTTTAATTTTTGATGGTTATTTTATTTTTAATGTTTAGTTTCATGACAGATAATGTTGCTGTTCGCTTTGCCCAAGTAACGAATCCACTTTACCCGGGGTGTTGGGCAAAGTGGATATTCATGCCATTTTTGAAAACTGGCCTTACATCTAAAAGTATAATTAATATTAAGGACAACTGTTATTGAATTACGCAAGTTCATTAAATGAAGACTGATTATAAACATTTGTTTCAATTTCTAATGTTATAAATAAACAACAATAATCAAGAAAAGCTTAAGGTATTCACGTTGCCCGGGTTTCCCCTAACCGTCGAATTGTACAACAGCCGCCAAACAATTAACTTAAAATCTTGTTTGTTTTGCGTAAAAGAAGCTGGGTTTGAAGTAAAACTCAAACGGTCCAATTCTCGCCATGCGAATATATGATTTTACTGGTTAGAAGATAACATGACGTAAAATTAAGCTTGTCATTATTGTTCCTTTAAAACACAAAATATGATGTTTTAATTGAGCATTATGCCTTGGGTTTTTCAATTCTGAAAAATACAGAAAAAGTGATATCAATGCAAAAAGCTGTGATATCTCCTCAAAAACAACCCTGTTGTAAAAATTTCCCCACCAAAATAATCTTAAACTTCTCAAAAAAGAAGGCCTCCCTCTTAAACCCCAAAACTCTTAGTCTTAAAAGTTATGATATCTAGTTTTCCCGCCAAATATCTGCCAAACTACCATTTTCCGTGTTTTCCTCCTTCATCCTTCATCACACCTACTCTAGTTGGAATCTGCTCCCATTGCCAACTCCTCAGATGTGTGGATGGATCCCTTGGCAGGAACCTTTTTGCTTCCCAAGCAACCACCTCACTTTTAAAAGCCTCCCGCCAAACAGGATACACAATTTAAAAGATCTATCGATACTTCTGAGGAGTTGGTAGCTTGGGCAGGTTCCTCCGAAAGTAGATGTAATGAAAGAGGAAAACAGGGAGAATGGTAGTTTTTGGAATATACTTGCGGGAAAACTAGATATCATATCTTTTTAAGGCAGAGAGCTTTGGGGTTTTGGATGAAGGCCTTCTTTTTTGTGAAAACAGTTTAAGGTTTTCTTGGTTGAGAAGTTTTTACCACAGGGTTGTTTTTGAGGAGATACTACTACACGAGACGCTGCAGTTTCAGACCAAAGGCTGATAATAGAGACAAAACGAAATCCCACTTTTTTACACATGTCTTATCAGACACCTGCCTTGTCCGTGCAAAATTTAAAATGTTTTACCGCTTTAATTAATTACTAAATCACCGCAATGGGTTGTATTCATAAGCTCTTAAACTGCAAATTAGGCTGACATTCATTTTAATCAAACTACTGGCAAGGCTGAACACGATGACCGTTTTGTCTCGATAACCGAGAAAAAACAGTTATCAGGTTAAGCCTTGCTAAGGGGGACTTGCTTTACTAACGTGAATGTTTTGCGAACGTCGCGTAAAATTTGAACATGAGATTTATTTTGAATTGCAAATTTTCAATAGGACAAACCACAACGTAAAAAGCCTTTACATCTCTCTCAATATTCATTTTACATGTTTTTGGTGTATATTTATACCCATGTCGTTAAATAATTTACATATCGATTGGCAGAACATCAGAAAGTGTTTTTTTTCCGATGTGAAGCGGCTATTTCCTTTTCTATATGCCACTGCAGTTGTATTTGCTTTTACCGCTGACAAGCCAAATGTGTATCAAAAGTATCATAACACCTACCTGTTGTGGTTTGAACTTATTCAAGGAACAGTTATAAAAACCATGTTGTCAGAATCAATGTTTTACATCAGTTGGAAGATATTGACTATTGTTGGAGATACTACTGGGAGTATAATTTACATATCCCTTCTCCACGTTCTTTCTGTCTATATCACGAAGGTTATAACATGTCCGTTTCTTACTAAAATTCAAGCGATTATAGCTTTTGTGGAAATGTTATGTTTCTTTCTTTCTCTCAGAGTAATTCATAACTATGCCACTTTTCTGTATGCGACTTGCATGAAACCATTGAAGCAATCTATTTTATCAAGAATAAGCTCCATGTCAAATACCGTTCGCCGTTCTGAAAGCAATTCTGATTATTTATTACGAAATGAGACTCTTCTTCAGCCTTCAGAGCAATGTTCAACACCCAGCGGCGCAGCACAGTGTTTCACACATAATCGGGGAGAGTCATCTCATGACAACGGAAGAAGCACAACACCAACACGCCTCTCAGATTTTCTTTTTACAAGGCCGTCCACATCTACAGATCAGAATGTTAATACTGTAAGGAAAAAAGGAAAGAATGTCCCTATCAGTCAGCTACCACCCATTATGACGCGATCTTCTATTTTAATAAGACAGGAAGAAAATAACATCAGAGAAGTTAGAAGAAATTTTGGATAGTGTAAAATTCGCGACTCATATTTTTCAGTAATGATTCTACTTTCTTCAAACTATTTCTTTATTCATTGAAAACCTGCATGTTTGTATAAAGAATCTTTGAAATACTCAAAAAAACTTTTTCATAGATGCTGTATTATCAGAAACTAATATTAAATGTAACACAAAAACACATTTCAAATAAAAAAAAAAAAACTTGAAAAACTATATGCGTTTGCTTTTTTTATTACATAATGTGAGACATATATAATGTAAACTATCATTGACAATTTTTTTGGGAAAAAAACCTTCACCAAGAGTATAATAAACGCGGTGCTTTTCCTCGCGAGCAGTATTGAGTCATAAGAGTAATAAAAACTTCAAATGGCACTAAAATACGCTAATAACTAATCCCACTAGCTGAAATATAATCCCGAATTAAAAATATTGCTAATGGTTGTTTGTAATACATCACACAGCGTGGTTTAGGTTTTATATTTAGACACACGGCCGTGTGTCAGCCAAGTTCGGAAATCAGGAAATAATCGGTTGACGCATCTGCCAGTGTATACCTTACGCGAACCATAAAGTACTTTCGACCTCATTATTTCAGAAATACTATTACATCTACGTGATTGAAATTTTTTATGTCTATTAGAGCTTTAAGAAAACCTATATTCCATTAATTTCATTAACTTACCTCTCATAGTTATGGAGTTATTAAAATCTGAAAAGTGTCCTTTTTTACACTGACTGATTGACTCACTCATCAAAATGCTTGCGAACTTCCCAAATGCCTCACATACTTGAAACTTGGTATCAAGATATATTTTCAAGCATATGTAAAGAGAAAAATCTAAAAAGTTAAAAATTCACATTAAAATAGCAAAAAACTACGCTATTTAAGTACTTTTATTAAACTTGGCCTGATTGTCGCGGAGAAATCTGAGACCTGGTTTTGCTTATATCTCTGCAACTAGACCACTTAGCGATTTCGGGATCCCACCAAATTTTTTTTTCTTAATCTTAAGGTACAAATTAACGCTGAAAAATTAAAACTCTAGAACAAAATTATTATTTCGGTTAGGATGGAAAATAGCAAATTTCATGTCATTTCCCTATTAAATGTTTAAATATAAAACCCATTGCTACAAATTTTGCTGCCTTGCCACAGTAACATTAAAAGCAATCATAATGAAAATTTTGAATCAAGGCTTCTCTGAAGCAGGCATGAAATTAGCAAACATAAATCCTAGAGACGAACAAGGATTAAATTTTAGTGTCAACTGCTTGAAGTTTTAGACATGTATGTAGTTTTCTTCCATTTTAGTACCGAGCATTTATATGAAAAAATAAGGGGAAGTTCCGTGAGGGTAAAATTATTCTATTTCTGAAATACATTTACAGTAAAAAGGATAAAATAACATAATTAAAAAAAAATACTAAGCAATTTTCACAATGCCCTCAAAAGGACAAAATAACTTTTCTGGGTCAGAAAGGACAGTTTAAGAATTTCTGTAGGCGAAGGTTCCAAGAAAATGACATCACATACGAAGATTAAAGAAAGATTATCAGAGAAAGTAAAACATTGTTTTCTAATTGAAGTGAAGAAAATTGGAAAATCCAACATCTATGAGGAACTGCTTTGGAGCTTGGTACCCATTTAGATCTGAATTCTTTTGTCGGTGACACCGCCTACCACTAACCTCATTTCGACCGAACTTGGCTCTTTTTTCATATTTATGATATGTTGTTGTTAAAAGTTCAGAAATACACTTTGGTACTTTCAGTTTACTTGAAGTCAGTCCTTTGCATCCAAATGACAAATACATTCACAATATCGAGCCAAAATTTAGCCATAAATGTATTGTTAATAGCTGACCTGGCAGACCTTGTTCTGCCACATAAATTATTTCTAGGATTCAAAAACTCTGTTGGATAATTTACAGCTTCGTCAGAATCGCAAACTGTATTGATCGATTCGTATGATGCGAAGTCATCAAGTCGTATTTTGAAGTTTATAAATCGTCAGCTTCCACTTTTTTGCTGCCAAATATGGCTCTTTCTGCCAGCCACGCATGATGCTTGTATTGTGTGTGTACATCGCGGTCAATGAGAACATTTTCTCAAATCAACGATGGTGTTGAAATCCGTGAGCAATTTTATGCATTTAAAATTTTCATAGACAGCAAAGTTTCATTTGACATTGGGTCCGAGAATTTTTAGCAAATGGATCTTGTAGCAGTTGGACGAACATGTTTTAGCTGGATCTTTTCAATATTACGATACAGTGGCGAGGATTTTAAGTAAACTTTAATCAACAACTTTTGAATGTAGAATGACGGAAATGTTTGTTTGAAATCACTTGAAGAGTGTAACAGAGTGCTTCGTTACCTTTTGATGTACACTGCGTCTGGGTTATTTTGAATATTCAGTGGCAGCTTAAATGCTGAATGAGCTGTTCTGCATCCATCCAGTAAAATTACTTCAATGCCAAATGATGCAACGGATAATGCGATTAATGCGATGCCATCATTAGATCATATTTCGGCAAGAATCGGCAAAATAAGAAATGTTTTTCTAGTTTGACATGGTGCATCCCCCCCTCCCCCGAAAAAAAAAGCACCTTGACCCGCTAAAACTGCCAGATGTATAATCAAATTGTCACTATCCAGTTTTTTTTTTTTCTTTTGACACTTTTTTTCAAAATTGAAATTCAAAAAATACATATAATCCCAAAGTTTCACCCTTCCATTCTTTAATGGCGAATTTCCCAATTACAAAAATATCCTTACAAAAGAATCAAAGAGCAAAATTGAAAATCATTGCAAAAGCCTTGCTTAAGTTACTCAAACACGTTATTTGCTAACAAATAGCAGATGGCAACAAATAAAATTTTTTAAATCTTTGAGAGTTTTTTGATGTTTTGCCAAAGCATCGCGTCAATTTAACGCTTGGTAGCCAAAAAATTCTAGATAGAGACACACTAAGTACCTATTAGTATGATACATACATTACAACCAATTCTCATACCTGCCGCTTCGGAGAGGTTCAAACGCAAACACCGTGCCATGACAGTTTTATGTATTAGATTTTTTGACTTTTGTTTATATTTCCTTTACTTGGTGTCTAAAATACCTATATTCCCAAAATTTACTTCTCCTACCCACCTTTCCATTTTTTAATTGCAAATCTCTCAATTATCAAAATATTTCCGCTAAAGATTCAAAGAGCGAAACTGAAAACCACATTTTATTTGTTATAAATAGAAAATGGCAATAAATAAAATTTTAAATCATTGCAAGTTTTCGAAGCGCCATCTAGTGGGGCCATATTCCGATATTTTGTGGGAGCGTCGCGAAAAAAATTCTAAAAAGGGACTTCCTAATTACCTAGCGATATGAAATATGCTTTATGTCCTTTTCTCATACCTAAAAAATACACATAAAAAATTTCAAAAAATCGGTCGAGTCGTTTCGGAGGAGTTCAATAACTAACAACGTGACAGGAGATTTATATATATTAGACTAGCAGTACCCGCACAGCGATGCCTGTGCTAAAAATTTAAAGAAAATCCGTTGAATTAAAGAAAAACAAATTATATCAAAATTACATTTGTAGTAGCTTTCAAATGTAAAAAAAACACCATTATTCAGCGCCAAATTCGCCAAGCGACACTCAAATTAAAAAGAAAATGAATTAACGTACACACAATGAATTTAAAATAAAGTAATAACAGTAAAATATACATCAGCAACAAAGGCAACTTCCTCCAAAATTTTTTAAAAGAAAGTAGTTGAAAAATTGTCTCGAAAATGGACATAGTGTTATAGTTAAAAATTGTCTGGAAAGTGGACATAGTGTTATAGCAATTTCTCGAAAGAGAAGCCTTGAAAATTGGCTCAGTTAGAATCGTTTATATCTCCTGTTTTAATTAATTGGGGAAAATGGAACAAACATTATCCTGTTTGGGAAGGAAAACCCTTTCCAACGATGCATAATGTTTCGGGGTGGGGGGATTTTTTACCCCTAATTAGCCGAAATTTAGCTTAATTAGTTAATTAGAAAAACGGGCTCGGGGTACGTTCGAATTTTTGTGCCAAGTTTCAGGGCTGTAGGTGCTATGGGTTCTTCTAGCTATCGGGTACAAACAAAGAAACAAAGAAATACCGTCACCTTAATATTTATAGATATACTAAGAAACTTAACATATACTGCTTTTTAAACCCGGACAATTCAAACAATTAAATAGAATCATGCTTCACAATTCAATTCAATAGGCGCCACAGGCAGCACTTTGATGCTGGTAGACGATAAATTCAATTAATAGGGAACTGTTTTTTAAATTCGCTATACATTTTAAAAGTACAGATGATCTAAAAAACAGTTTCATTATAACTACAGTTGATAAAGCTGCTAACAATTTTGCCATCATGTGCAAACTTTTTTTTATAAACTTATGCTGCAGAAAGACTATACAAATGTAAACACATACATAAAGGTCAATAAAGATGAGTCCAGTTTGGAGAAAAAACACTAGCATTTGACAAAATTCTAAATACGCGCCTTCACAATTTTAATACGGTCCTTTTTATAACTGTCAAGTTTCATAAAAATCCTTTAAAATTCAGATTCGTTAGTAGTGGCACATACTCCTACAATAAATCATTTGGATATAGTTTTTTTCGAAAAACTTAAAAATATCCTAGCCGAAATAGCAGAAGAAAAAAGTTTCATAATTTTGCACAACCAGAAAGTTCTGGACTTCTTAAATAGTGGTATATACGATTTTCAGAGTATTAATACTTTTGATTTTGAAAATCATTTCACTAGCATTCCCCATAATCTCATAATAGACGTTTCAATTAGGCTTTTTGAAAAACATGGAAATTCTATCAATCTAGATAAACACTCTTGGATAAACCTGGTTAAATTTTGTATTTTCGAAAATTACTCATACCATGGTTCCCCGGTTCAAATTACTACAGACAGAACAACGGAAGCGCAATGGGTACATCTTTTTCTCGTGCATTTGCCAATGTCTTCTTGCATCACTACGAATTTTTTTTTTAACAAACAACACTATTGAAGCTTTTAGATAGATAGATGACATCATCAATTTCAACAAAACAGATTTTCACAATTTATAGAAAGAATTCACACTAATGAACTTTTGCTGAAGCAGACAAATAAGAAGAACTCAGTTAATTTCATGGATCTCGTTCTGATTTTAATTCAAAGCTTATTCATTTATTCATTTTCACAGCTGTGTTAGTAAAAATGTGTTCAGAAATATAATCATCTCACAATTTAATAGATATAAAAAAATTTGCAACCATAAAACTATTTAAAGACAGCGATTCAAAATTTAACTGCAACCTTAACTGATAACCGATACCTTGTTCATCTCTACTAGAATCTCATTTACAAACTTATGAAAGAGTAGGTAGGTCTTTATGTTTGTTCCATGTTTATGTTCTTTCCATGTTTTTCTCTTGCAAATGAGTTCATTTGTGTTTTCTTGTAGTTTGAATTTGTTCTCAAGGTGCTCTAATTAATATCTGTGATGATTGTATTTTTTTTTTGAAAATGTACTTATATTTTACTTCCGTTGTCCCTTTTTCTTGATTGTGAGACGTATGGGTACTAGTGCTGTATTTTTAGGCTATTCGCCTGCAGCACTCACGAAACATCTCAAGGTTTTTTCCCTACCCTCAAGGAGTAACCATTTGATGAAGTTCCAGGGTGTTTTGGGATTTTGATTCAATTTTACATTCCTTCTTTTTCAAATTTTTTATTGCTATTAAATAAAAACTTTGATTCACTCTTGTTAAGAATCATACTTTTAAAGGTTGAAATTAAAAAAAAACTCAAGTTAAGATAACTTGCTTATACATTTCTAGTAATTATTTAAATAAATTACATAAAAATTAACTGCAGATTCAAATAATAATATTTGCATAATTTTAATTTGTCGGCAAAATAAATTATAAACACTAAAAAAAAGTATTATTTCACAACCTGACGCCTAATTTTTACTTTCTTCTATATCTAATATATAGAAGAAAGTATTGGATTCGTGCAAATTTTCGAATTTCGAATTTTGAAGGATTCGAACGTTTTGAGGTGTGCTGAGTCCATTTCGACTATTTTTGGAAAATGTCTGTCTGTCTGTGTGTGTGTGTATGTGTGTGTGTCACGTCTGTCTGAGACTAGTTTTTTGTGGCCGCTCTACAGCAAAAACAACCGCATGAAATCGAACGAAATTTGGTACACATATGTGCCCCTATGTGAACTTGTGCTCATTGGTTTTTCGCGCGAATTCCTCCAAGGGGGTGGGGCAATGGGACGTTTTTTGAGTTACGCGTGCTTGCTATTCCTCAGGAGGTAACTGGCGGAATCAAACAAAATTTGGTCCATATGTTGACATTAACAGGAACAGGTGCTGATTCAATTTTGGTGTCAGTAACTCAAATGGGAGTTGAGCTATAGAACGTTTTTCGTCGTCAATTGTGACTGCTGTATCTCAAGAAATAATGAACGGAATGAAAGAAAAATTTATCGGCAAGTAGTCTTTAGTGGGTATAAGAGCTGATTTTATTTTGGTGTCAACAGCTAAAAAGGGGGTAGCGCAATCGCCCGTTCTTTTTTTCCATTGTGAGTGCCCTATCTCAAGAAGTAATGCTACGTTCTGGTTGAAATTTGGAATATATGTGAATCCATATGTAAACAGGCTTTGGTTCAATTTTGACGCCAATCGCTCCAAGAGGTGTTGATTTTATTTTGAATAAAAATAGCTTTATTAATGCAACAAGAAGAAAGATAAATCGCAATAGATTGTTGCTTGCGTATTTCTCGTGATTTTAATTGTATGGAAATGATCGGAAATATTATCTCAATGATTTAAAATTTTTAACTGTTGCCATCTTATGTTTGTTAACAAATAAAATATTTGTAATTAATTCAAGCAAGGCTTTTAAAATAACTTTCAAATTTTCGCTCTTTGCTTTGCTTTTGCAATAATCCAGACATTGGGATGGTCGTCAAGTTTTTGCATGTGTAATTTTGTTTTTGTTGGGAATATTGCTTCCTCGTCAAGTATGGGGAGGGATCAGAAAAAAAAGAAAAATATAGAAGAAAGTTTTGTGATGGCCACAACATACTAGTAATTTCTATTTTAGTACTTATAAATTTGCTCCTTTTTCTTTTCTTATACGCTTCAGTATTTTCCTAATAATATTTTTAGATTACCATTTTTGCAATGGTTCACAAAAACATCATTCTACTCTTCCTTTTTCCTCCACAGCTTCAGTCATCTTAGATTATTAAATTTATCTTATTCTTATTGCGTATATTCTGATTGGCACAGGAATATTGGATAATATCGAAGCAACAAAAATGTGGAAAAAACATTACTCTTATCTTTGTCCGTCCAGTATAGGTATTATTAGCTTACAGAAATTTGTATCTAGGTGCAGAGAAGAAAGCATAATTTGAAATAAAAACGAATACCATATTTCCAAGATTAACTGATAAACCTTAAGAACTTCTTTTTAAAATAATTCGTATTATTTTGGAAATAATAATTGGAACCAAACATAAATTTTTATATTTAAGATCTTTATTTTCAAATAAAAACGCGTGGTATGCTGTACCTATTGAGTAATTCTATTATATAGTTTTGTTTTTCTAAGTGCACGAACTTGAAAGATCTGCGAGTTAATCTTCCTCTGCGTCAAAACTTTAATTAGCTACAGACATTAATCAAATCATGTAATACAATATGTAAAAAATAAATTGCAAAGGGATGCTTTTGTGCCCATATGACTATATATCTTTTTAAAGAGAAAAAACGCAGCCTAAGTTGCATTTAAAATACTAAATTTCTTTGTGCACATCGTTAATTAAAAATCCATTGGCATTTGGTAAAAATTAATAAACTAGATGGAGCATACTTGAGTGTCGTTGCAAATGTCCCTTACAAGGAGACCTTACGGTCTCGGAAATTCAGATCTGGATGAAATTCAACAGATTAGTAGTAATCCTAAAGAGTACTCACACAGTAAAGTAATAAAGCGCACTAGCCAAAACATAACGAGAAAAGACTCTAAAGTTTTACACGCTACTTATATATACTAGTAGATATTTCTCACCAGCAGCAACTCGGTGACTATGTGGGCAGCGTACTGGATTCCGGTGCAATCCATCCCGGGATCGAAATCTCTCGAAGAACTTTTTTATATAACTTTAAAAAGCGACTGTTACAGCTAATTGAAGTTTGAATTGAATAAAATACTTTATTTTTAAATACGTAATGTATTTTTAATGGAGAAAATAGAGATAAATTCAATTGATAATAAATTATAATTTGAATTACCACGTCAACAAAATTAGGGTAGAACTTGTTAATTTATGTATAAAATTTAAAAATCTAATTTTAATTAAGAATTATGTATTTATATACATACACCAGGATGATAATTATCATAAAAACATGGAAAACAAAAACTGTTTTGACATCTTGCACAGTGTATAAAGGAAGATTGTTTACATGAGCAAACTTTCTGTAGAAGATTCGTATGAAAACATACCTACTGCATTAATATTCATGAAAATTTCTTTTTTGTCCGAAAGTTTGGAAGTATACCAGGCACTTCGAATGATTTTATTAAAAATTGGCGATGACAGTTGATGATGGACTATTGATTGTATGTTTATGCAGTGTTCACGGGTATTTATCTTTCTATTATTTTCCACGAGATACGCACAATTTTGTGTGCGCTATATTAAATTCTTTACCTGTCTATGAAAATAGACGTCGCAAGGTTGAACAAGTGAGGTACATTTTGATGAAAAAACGAATTCTTCAAGAAGTATCGAAATCGGGATGGATTGCACGGGAGTCCAGTACGCTGACCACACAGCCACCGAGGCTGCTGGCAAAAATCTCTACTGTTATATAAGTAAGCGTGAGACTTTAAAGGCTGTTTTCTCGAAAAGTTCTGGTTAGTGTGCTTTATAATTTTACTGTGTGGATACTCTCAAGGGTTACTACTAATCTGCTGAATTTCATCCCGATCAGAATTTCCTACAACGTAAGGTATGCTTGTAAGTACTAAATTTTACGGTGCTTAAAAAGCAGTAGCTTTCTATAGTGCATTGACATTTTGTTCAGTTCTCAGCTTTATCTAAACAAAGTAAAATTTTGAACAATAATAATATTAACCAAAATAATAATAAAATTAGTAATAAAAATAATAATAAAAGTAATAATATTAATAATATTAATGATTATAATAGTAGTAATAATACTGCTACTACTACTACTACTACTAATAATAATGATGATATTAATAAATATAATAATAATAATAATGATAGTAATAATTGTTAATAAATATACTAATAATATTAATAATTATGAAAGTAATAATAATAGTAATAATAATAATAGTTATAATAATGATAACTATAAATATAAGTATAACCATGGTAATTATAATAATAATACTAATACTACTACTACTACTACTACTACTACTAATAATAATAATAATAATAACGAAATACAAATAATATTGGTATTAATAATAATAATGATATTAATAATAATAATAATTAACTAAATAGTAGTGATGCTAGTAATAACGTTAATAATAATAACAATAGGCTTAATAGTAACATTAGAAAGCATGATTTCAGAGGTGAAGAGCATTGAAAGAATTTTCTGAAAGAATAATTAATTAAACATCTTTTTAACACAACCACTACATAACGAACATGACTGAACGTGTACATAGTAACAATAATAGGTTATTCATATTTGGACGATGCCATTTTTAAGAAATAAATTCCCAAATAATATATTTTAATACGTAATAAACATTTTTTCTATAAACTCCTTACTTTTTTTAAAATCGATTTTTAAATGTGAACTTTTTTTTGAGACACCATGTATATGTATATACCGAACCTATTTTGTAAGGGTTTTGACCTTACTGATTGCACTATGATGAATCACGGTGAAATGGGGTTCATATTTAGCCTTAGACTACTCAGAGGAAAATTACAATGTTGCGATTAATAGCTCGAAATTATTAAGCTTTCCCATGAGAGTCGAGTTTTCATTACGCAAAACGAGGGGACATTAGGTTTATGTCGAAATACAAAGCAAGTAAATTTCCGGAACTCTGCCGTTTTAAGATATGCAAATATATTAATGTGAAACTGAATTTTATGGAGGAACATCATGAATAGGAGGGTAGACAACACTTGCCTTCATTTAAATTATGTGTGTTTCTGTTTGACTTTAGGGCCTTGCTTGAAAACTCTAACATTCTTTAAAAATTGCCCTCTGCCGTATAAGAGACTTGAGCTATTTTTTAATTTCAATGCCAAAATGGGAAAGGATTACCTACGCCACATTTCAATATAAGAAGAAGAAAAATACTTCCTTAGAATATAGAAACGTAGCACGAGGTTGTGTTAAGTTGTAGAAAATATTTAAAAATGAAAAGTAAGAATGGTATGCGAACGTAAACACGTTAACTGTAGGTAAATTTTCTTAATTCTGAATGTTTGGACTGTTTTTAAAGATTGTAGAGAATGTATTAGGTAATACATTCATCAATTCCAAATTGCCGATTCCAAAAAGCATCAAAAATTTATTGAAAACGAACTGTTTTTCGACGGCAGCTAAATGCAACGTGTTTCAACTTACACAAACAGCAATATTTAGTTATTTTCTGATACAAAAAGAAAAAAATGTTACATTGAAATAGAACTTAAGATTAAAAAAAAAAAAAAAAAAAACTATTGAAGATCTATAAAAATGTGTCAATCAACTACTTTTGTTTCATTGTTGCTCAAAATTTATGAATTACATCTCATTGTTCTTTTATTCGTAGTTCTTTTTTTTCTTATATTTACTACAATTTTTCTTCTTCTTTTTTTTATCTGTTTTTTTTAATTGTAATTTTTTAAGCCAAAAATGAAGTCACATGATTGACTATCAAAATCTTTTACAGTCCAAACTGAGTACCCACAAAAATTATTGCTATATAATACTCAATACTACGATGAACAATTTCATTGAAAGAAAAAGAAAATCATTTTACTTTTGTATGTTTTAATTTCTTTTAGAAATGGTATATCAATGCTACGGAAGACGTAAAATATGCATGAAGACTAGCAACAGTCAAGATGAAAGGTTGATGATTTCATACAGTTTCATATAAAGAAAATTAGCTCAACAATGAGAGAATCAATCAATAGGCTCATATGCCTTAGTTGAACAACTTCATTCTGATTTGATATTTTAAAAAGAAATAATATGTCTTGTGCGGGATTTATTTAGAAAAAAGTAAATCAAACCAAAAACATTCTGTAAAAAATTAGCCAAGTCTCGATGGAGCTGCTTGTTTATCTCTAAAAAGTAGTGAAATCTAGACAAAGTCATGACAAGTCTAAGGTTCCTTACCGCGATTTCTTTATTATTATAGTTAATGTTGTGTGACTTGGCAGTTAGACATTCTTTATACCTTAGTGGGTACAGGTCAATTTTGTTTACACGTTTTCCAAGTGGCAATTTTCCATCGTCAATGGGCGGTTCTGACGAAAGATTGGTGCAATGGTGTCATGGAGCACCTGGTTTTGTACCCTTGTGTACCCTTTAACGGCCAAGTCACACAACATTAACTATAATAATAAAGAAATCGCAGTAAGGAACCTTAGACTTGTCATGACTTTGTCTAGATTTCACTACTTTTTAGAGATAAACAAGCAACTCCATCGAGACTTGGCTAGTTTTTTACAGAATGTTTTTGGTGGGATTTCACTTCTTTTTGTAGAAACATTTAATTTGTGTAATGTTCGAGTAGACTAAAGTTAGGCTAGATTAAATTAGAAGATGTGTCCCACTACGCTGGACTTTTGCAATGACAGTCGATTTTTTTATGTACCAATAGTAGAAGTTAGCATTACCATATCTCTAATACACCTGAGGGTTCTTCATTAGATACTTCAGCTTTCGATTTTTGACATCAAATGAAGCGGCTCGCCAAGTTGAATATTTTTTGTAAAGGCGGTATTAGGCGGGTCATTCCATAGTGACTAACGTAACATTCGCAGCTGATTTTCAAACTCTTTTTACTTACATCGGGAGTAAAAATAAATGTGTTTTCGTTTAATATACAGATTTAAAATGTACAAGGTGATTATTTTTCATTTCTACCAAGAATTTGAAGCAAAATAAGCGCTGGCAGGTGTTTTTTCACCAAAAAAGGCATCGTGACTAACGTAACATTTTTGCAACCCTGAGAAGCAATGCTTATGTTACGAGGCAAATTTTTCTGAAACTTACGCAGACATTTAAAATTGGCCGATATATTTGTAAGAGGTAAACAATCTATTTTTTTAAATCGTACTACAGATTTGTTACAGACGAATCTTTTTTGGCCCTAAATGGTACTTTTCCGAAAAACTGTGTGTGACTAACGTAACGTGACTAACGTAACCATCGATGAATGCATATAAATGTTTTTATATGCAATGAATGCATATAAAAAACATTTATAATTAATTTCTTGCTCTTATACTACTTTTATACTTTTTAGGAACCTTCTTTGTGTTGTATTATGGTTATTTCTTTACTTTTTTTCTATATTAGTGTAAAAAATTGAATGGAAGGATTCAGTTTAATTAACTCAATTTGAATGTGCGAAAAAAAAAATAAACAAATAAAAAAAATTAATTTTAAAAACTAAATAACATCATTCTTGGACTAATTAAATCCTAAATATCTATCTTTTAAAAAATTAACTTTTTGCAAGTTGCTAGTTTCACTGAATTCTAGTTTTCTGCTGATGTACTAGTTATCGTTATAAGAAACTCCGTAGTACTTTTCAATGGCATATTATTTTTTAAGGTTTACTGATTCATCGAACGAATAGTGTTGTGCATCCTTTTGAATTAAAATGTAATATTGAGAAAAAAATATTCGAGCGTTTTTGCAGAATGCATTTTAATTCCAGATATCACCGCAAATGTTTGAATTTTTAAATGATCATTCTTGTATTTTCTGAAATATATGGCACCAGCGCTTATCTGTCTCGTCACTGTATCATGTAACATCTTTAAATGTTTTCCAACGAGCAGCCGTTACTTCATTTTAATAATAGGTGGAGATGTATTTTCTAAAAAATAGAGACGTTCTCCTTTGTTAAGACTGTATTTCTATTATCTTACTTCTTAAACTTGGATTCTTGTGTTGAGTGCACATTCAGCAGAGTACTCATTTTGCTTTACTCACTTTTTTTCTTTTTTAATAATTCTTTAAATTGGAAGCATCCTTATAAAGACCTTTAAAAAAGTATTTTTCTAAGTAAACAGAAGGTCTACAATGTAATATAACTGGTATTTTTCACCCTTTATATTTTTAATCAATATAGAATGCCTACATATTCAAAATTGCTCATGAAAATTTACATTAAATTAAATAAGTTTTAAATATTAGCAGTCATTTTTAAAATGTTACATTAGTCACAGGCAAACTGTTACGTTAGTCACAGCTCAAATGTTACGTTACTCACACTAATTATTTTATATCTACTGATACTAAAATAAATATTTTCCACTTTTTAAGTAGATATGACACAGATGTAAGAAAATAAAAAGTTCTGTTTGGTTCAATCATCTGGTTTAGTTTTTAAGCAGAAATTAGTACATTTTCGTGACTAACGTAACGTAAATATTTTCATTGAAAAAACCAAACTAATTAAAAGACTTATCTTATAATGTATGCAAAAAGAACTGTCAATTTTATTGGGACAACATCTATTCATTTAGAATAAACATAGTTCTTTTAAAAATTTGCAAAATATTTTACATTACACAAGAAAACGTAGACGCATGTTTTTTGCACATGCTAAGACTTTTCTACAACCTCGCACGTTTAGAGCCAGAAGAAAAACACCGAATGAAATGTTTGCAAACTGTTATTGGATTTATGTACTAGAAAGTATGCTGAATGAAATGATAGGTCACAATTAAGGTTTTGTGGGAAAAAAATTTCGGAGGTTGAGGTTGACATTTCTATGGAATGACCTAGGCGGTTATCTAATAGTTTGGTTGGGCTCTTGTGTTTTCTAATCAGGGTCACTCCAGATCTTAAATTAGCCTAGTTGTTATAGTTTTCCCTTTATGTGGCCATCAAATCCTAACTCTGTACCAAATTTCACCTCTCTGAGTTTATGGGAAGTACTAGTTCTATTTTGATGATCATGAGTAAGTGAGTGTCATAAATGCGAAACTTTGCTTTCGCTTAACTTCGGAACTAAATGACCTACAGACTTGAAATTTCGGATTTTAAGTATGTGTTTATAGCTTACTGGATGACGAAAATTTCTGCGTTCTAGTCTCATCAGAAGGTTTTCAAATAGGGGCCTGAAAATGCGGCGAAATGGTTCCAGTAAAGGATGGTACGGCAGTGTTTGCTTCGCGCTCGACTTGGCGGGGGCACTGCCGTGCCCCCAAATAAGTATGCAATACATAAATATTTAGCCACATTTCAGTTTTTGGAGAAAAAATATATTTTTAACCTATTTATTTTAGATTTCTCAGAAATATTATTTGTTTAATAGTATTACTCAGTATTTTAGCTACTTAATTCCAAAAAAAAGGGAGGGGGGGGGATATTTTAGTTATTCAGTTAAGTCTTTGCAGTAATTTTTTTATAATACGAATAAAAAACGCATTTGGCGTATCATTTTTATTATGTAACTTTTCTTTGCTAACACATGTCGCCATCTCAAGTGTGTTCTTTTCTAATTAACCTTGTCAAACTTCAAGTTAATGCAATGCTTCCCATTATTCCTTTGAAGTAGTTTTTGTGATCCTTAAAGTTATTCTTTTTAAAACTTTGAATTAATGCAATCCATTGTAGCACGGTTGCCAACCTTGGAGAAACTATTTGAAGAGCATCTGTGGTCATTTTTAAGAAACATTTTGAAATATTGCGGAGCAGCTCGTTATTTCATATAAAAATCAATATAAAAAAAGCCTCTTATCTAAAATTGTTTTCGCGCTTTCATAATCTTTTAAAGCTTTGGCATAAAAATAATTATTTTTTAATTAATAAAACAGCTTTAAACACTATCTCATGCTTTGAGTATAAGCAAAATATTATAAAAATAAATTTAATGTTATTAAAATCTTTGGTAAGCCTGGTCAGAATTAAGACTAACGGAAAATGCGAAGCAAAACTACTTTTTTGCGGAGCTGCGGAGTTTCACTATTTTTGCGGAACAACTCTGCAAAATGCGGAGCAGTTGGCAACCTTGATTGTAGTTAAATGTTCAATATTTAACAAGTGAAAAGCCACGTAAACTGATAGTCAATTCAGAACGCACCTAAATCCTAATTAATTCTGTAAGAAGCAAGGCGACGTAAATGGACATTTTAACATTTTTAGTTAAACACATTTAAAGTTCAAATCCTACGTTGACTTTCATTGATTTTTTTAAAAACAATATTGTACAGCAGCACCTACCAAAACTACCCTTGCCTAAAACTTAGGAGAGGCTCTCTTACCATTTGTACTGGTTATCTCCATTTTCTTTTTAATTTGGCATTTAAATCCCTTTGCTTCCCATCGCTTCAATTAAGGATGAAATCACTATATACTGCAAGGCGAAACAAGTTACCAAATTAACGCATTACAACATCAAATGAATTTTTTAATAAATAAATTTTCACGTATTTTCATAAACATAATCAAGACACAATTTACTAATGAATATTTAATTTGTAGATGCAGCATGTTGTAAGTCTTATTTTGAGCACTAATAGAAAATTTCTTATCTCTAAGAGTAGTAAATTTTCAGATAAATTATACTTCCTTTGGGATTACTATGGTGAATGTATGAAATTTAGATTGCATATTAAAGTAATGGGTTTTTGATATCAAAATTAACTCGAAAATGTCTCTAAATCCGTCGATTAAGTAAATAGTAAATGGTGTATTTCTCTTTTACAGCTCTTCTGCATGCCATGAGACCATTAAAACTTGGGTGAAGAGAAAGAAATGGAGTTAGAACGATCGCTTAGCATGTGCTAGACGCAAAGAGAAAAACAGTATTTTGTGATATACATCCAGTTTATAATTTTTTTTTTCACTTTTATAGACGATCTCACATATATTAAAATAATTAATTTTGTCTACTTAAAAAGGAGGTATATTAAAACATAGTATTAAAAATAATTTTTAAATGAATTGTTTCTACATATTCGGAAAAATGCATAGCCTGTAAATAAAATTAATAAAATTTAAAGCCGTCAGAAATTTATTAAAATGGAAATGTGTTTGGACGGCTGCTCACTGCACCTATATTTTATTTCACATAAACTGCGATATGTTTAGTTAATTTCTGACGCCAAAAAAAAAAAAAAAACATTTCTACTGAAGATCTAAAGAAATGTCTTAAACAACTACATTTTTTGTTTTCTCTTCCTTCTTTCTTACTATCTGTTTTTTTAATTTTCATTTTATAAGTCAAAACTGAAGTCACTTTATTAACTATTAAAATCATAAGCAGTTTTTACTTAATATCAGTAAAGATAATTGATAGATAATAGAAACTCCTCACAAAACATGCGAATGCATGCCAGTGCTTCTCGCGGGACAGGAAGGTGAGTATCTACTCTCTAGTTTCGCAGGCCGGGTCCCGGCTACAGAGCCGACACCACGCCCCAGTCAAGGGGATTACCTACGATGAAACCAAACAATTTTCCCCGTCTGGCCGCCGTGTGGTGGGTATAGATCTAACACCGTTGCGGACGGGGGTAAAAATTCAGAGGAATAATTTCAAACCATTCTGGTTAACTTTTCGCCTTTAAAAATTATTTAACCGATTCGAATAGGTGTGCCACCATTAGTGTTGTTACTATTGCTGTGTGCTGTTTACAGTTTCAGTACGTAATGTTTAAGAAAATTGATCGGTCCACCAATTTTGAATTAAGGTCTGTGGTTCGGTTTTCGTCAGCAAGAACTGTTTCATAGGCAAAAACTCATCGGCAGATAAGACTGTTGACTTCTGGAGTGTAATTGTTGCCTGACAACACCAGACTCCACACTGCTAAAGAAACCCAATCTCTCATTAGGTCTTTCAGATGGGAGCAGATAGATCCCCCACTATAGTGTCCGGACTGGCGCCGAGTGATTTTCACTTGTTCCACGGACTGGCGCCGAGCGATTTTCACTTGTTCCACGGACTGGCGCCGAGCGATTTTCGCTTGTTCCACGGACTGGCGCCGAGCGATTTTCACTTGTTCCACTCACGAGAGGAGTTTCTTTGCGGCAAGCGCTTTGCCACAGATGATGAAGGGAAAGAAACTGCTCAAGATTGGTTATCTTCACAAGCGGCTGATTTCTATGACTTAAACACTCAAAAGCTTGTTGAAAATTGCAATAAATGTTTAAAAAAAGTATTTAAATTACGTAGAAAAATAGAGTGAGATATAAACAATGTAAATATAACAACTGCTTTAGAAAAAAAAAAGCGTTTTTTTTTATAATTTTTTTTTAACGGAACTTCCTTTTCGAATAGCCTTCGTCCTCCTTCAACTTATTCCTAGCAAAATTGCTATTCCACTTTTTCTATATTCCACAATATTGAAGAAAGAACAGAAAAATAAGATTATTTCTCAAACTTTTTGGATTTACCTTGCCTCATTGAAAAATAGCAACTTTATTAGCAGTATTTGATTTGAGAAGAAATAGCATAGGTTTCGTTGTCTATCGTATAATGCGCGCGTGTGTGTGTAACAGAATGTCATTAGTATTAATAAATATAATTAAATCAAAATATACCAGGTTTCTTAGAAAAAATTTTAAGAGAACTAATCATAGTTGGCATTTAAGCAGCTGATTTCAAGACATTTAAATTTTCTGAGAAGAAATTATCGTACTTGGTTATTGCTGGGGATTGAGGGCATCGTTGTTCTTGAGGGAATACGCATCCCTCTGATTTATTTTCTCATAAATACTTCTTGCTGCACTATCATTCATAGTATATGGTTTGATCTAACGTCTTTTATTTAGTTATGACATTAGGTACTTTTTGGGGGGATAAAGTAACTTTTCAGAAGTACAAAATGTCAGGAGCCAAAAAATAATTTCTTCTAAAAAGTTGTATTCAAAAGAAGCAATATTGGTGAAATAAAAGAGTTAAAAATTATTAAATGTAATACCTTTTATTTTGAATGTTATAAAATGCTATAAAATTGATATACATTTTCATAATTTTGTTTTTTTCATTTAACAATTTTTTTTCATTGTTGAGTTCCTTTTGAAATGATATCTGAAAAATGGGTTAATATTATAAAATTTTATGCTCATAAAAACTGAGAAAGATAGTTCCGAAATATTAAGCAAAAGTATTCTGTACGTTGCAATCAAAAAGTAACCAATTCTTATTTTAAATTCTGATTTTTGAAAAGCCTTACCTAATCTAATTTCTGAAGTTGTGTTTTTACTTTCTTCTTTGCTCTTTTGCCAAGGAGCTTTGCCATGCACACAATTTGATTTAAACTGCAGTAAGTTGAGCGATTCGTTTTCATGAAATGTTTCGCAAATCTTGATTCAATTCCTATTGATTGCCATTGTATGAATTATTGACGGAAACTGACGCCGCCATATGGCGACGTGAGACAAACATTTTTCTCAGTAGGCAGATTTATTTGCCCAATAGCTCTGTCACACTTCAACCCGTTAAGATTTCCATTCAGAAGAACCAAGGACGGTTAAATATATCAATCTAACAAACTTTTACAAACTTAGTTTATTTCAAAATAACGATAGTAATAATAATAATTAAAACAATTTTATCTACTAGCGTCTATTTTTCTTCTGTGTATCACCATAAATTTTAAGCAGAACATAATTAATTAAAATACAATGCATTTGCATAATTTAAATGTCTTTTTCCTGCATGTTAAAATAATCGTTTAAAAATATTTTGAAATGGATTTAACTATTTTAGTTTTTGTTTACTACAACGTTGAGCAAATGCCTGAGTTATATTATGAATATAATTCTTTTAATTTAGCGGAGTGTATTTAGATTTTCACACTGCAATATTCCTGACATTTTTTACATTGCTATTCTTAAACGGTTTGCAGCTGCCTGCCTTTCAAGATTTTCTTTTTTTCACTTTTACACTTTTTTTTAATTTTAGTTATTTTAAAAGTAGTAAGTGCTCTTGGTAAATGATTACCCACTTACCTGTACGCAGAGAGAAGACCGTTAAAAGCCAATTTAAAAATAAACAAAACTACGAAACATGTGCACAAGTATACTTTTGAGCGTTTAGAATTTAAAACTGCTGTTAATAAAGTTACGTATTTGACGAAAAAATTCTGTATACTGGCCATGACAATAAAGAGCAGTCATTTTGTACCGCACGGTACATATCTTTATTTATTTCTGAAGCACGTTACAGTGCTGGCCAAATTATTAGACTAAAACTGTTTTAAAAGCAAGTTCTTTATTGATTACATAACTATAGACACATTAACGAACAGTGAAATAATTATCTAATATTTAGTATGCATTCCCTTGTTCTTGATGAGCATTCTTTCTTTTTCAAGCAATCATTTTCACTACTCAAATGCAATGAACCTTACACAGATTAAAAAGTATTGGCGCAGATTGGGGGAGGGGGGATCTCGACTCCCATGACAATCCCTCCCCCCTCTTTGTATCTATCACTTCTTTAATACTCAAAAAAAAGTTAATTCAAAAAGACATTAATTTTTTCTCATGGTTTCGACATTTTTTTTTTCAAGAAAACATTTAAATACTACCGCAAGTTGGGTGGGGGGGGGGAGGGGGGTCATGACCGCTATGACCCCCCCCCCCCTCTCGTATCCGTAATTGCATTAGACCTACAAGGACTAGTTGCAACCTCATGTGGTATTTATTCCTATTCAAAAGTTCAGTTTTCCAAAACCAACCACAGGAATTTTTTTTTTGTCCCAATGAATTTGTTTCTGTTTCGTCCAATTACCTTTACTTTTGTTCCCTCTAAGTCTCTAGCGATTGCATCGCTATTTTGCACTTCAAAATGAAAGGATGGAAAACCTTACTTTTTCTTCGCACAGAAATAAACAAAAGAAATTTTCGATATTCCCAATTTCTCATCTAACCTCGTTTTAAGCAGTCAAATTTGACATCCAGATGACATTAAGACGGACAGAATTGCTTAAGGGAACCCAGTGGAGCAACCTGGCAACCAAGTTGGAAATCCCCGAAAAAATATCTTTGTCCTGATTCGAGATGAACACAGTCCGAAAAACCCGGAAAATTTCGGAAAAAAAACCGTTTTTTTTTTTCGAAGGGATTTATTTCCGATTCGGAAAAATTGAAAAATTGAATTTTTCTAACTTTTCAGGAAGTTTTAACGGAAATTTTCAGCAAAAAGTAATAAAATTAGTAGATCTCATACTTAATTTCTGATGCTATTTCCTTCACCCCCCCCACCCCTTCCTTATATGTTAAAATACTGTCTAACTTTGATAATGCAAGTTGTAGTATATATATAAAATATTTATCCAAGATAAAAAATATTAAGATAACCACCAAGAGGTCTAAAAAATTTATAATTCTCTTCAAAAAATTGATTTTTTTCGATTTACTATTTTAAAAAATACACATACAATTAAAAATCAAAATATCAAGTTCAAAAATTATTAGCGAACACAGTTCCAAATCAACAGTTGCAAATTAATAATAATAAAAATAGTATATTTAAAAGTATGAAAAATGTAACTCAAAATTGGAAAGATCCATATTTTGAGTACCATGTCGGAGATAAATATTGCTATTTAACGCTATTATCGACTTTATTGTTTATATTTTTTTTATCTTGATAACTTCTTAAAATTTACCTTACATTTTTAAAAATATATAGAGAAATTAAATCAATTTTTTGAAGAAAATAACCAATTTTAGGTCTGCTCGAAAACTAAATATTTTTTTGATTTGGATAAATATTTTTGTGGTACACTTGCGACTAGATTCAACGTTTTATAAACATGAAGTTTCAAACTTCTAAAAAAAAAATATTTTTTCGATTCGGTCTAGTCAACAGTGTTGGTTCACACTTTCAGTCGCATGTTGGCACGGATTGCCATTATTCAAACCTTATGAAACTTTTTAAACTTTTTTTTTTTTGACCTAAAAGGAAAAAAAAAAAGAGGGTGTGCGACTTGAAAAATCGACTTTCGCTTTTGTTTGGGGGAGGGGGACACCCTAATATCGATTTTATTATTAACTCTTATATTCCATTGAACAAAACCCTACTTTTACATAACACATAACAAATTTTAAACTGAAATAAAAAGTTTTGAAAAAAAGACAGAATTAAATTATTATAAATTCACATAGCAGTAAATTAAACACCACTTAAAAAAAAAATTTGCATACTCTACCGTGCTAAGAACAGAGGTAAAATCTGCAGTTGAGCTCAAACTGAGATAGTGCGTTTAAAAGTAGTCTTCTTCCATTTATTTGATTCAGATGACTTTTTTTTTTTCAGAGTTTTTCTAAAAAATAGTTCCCGATAAAATGACACACACTAAAACATTTCATTTATTAAGCAAAATGCGAAACAAAGAACAACTTTGGTTACAATTACTCAACTTTGTCCAAAAGTGCAGTTATGACTACTTTTACTACTGTGCTTACCACGGCCGTAAGAGTTAACTAAAACTCCTGCGTGAGTTTTGGTTCAGCTTTAGAAACTATTACGCAGTTTTGGTTTGGAGTTTCTGTTGGAAAAATAAAGAAAAACCAATTTAGTTTTGATTTGGATTTAGAATTTGGATTGGAAAAAATCAAAACTCAAAAGCTTTCATTTTCGGATAATAAAGTTACATTGCAAGGGAGGGAAATCATACTTATTTTTCTTTCAAACAATATCCATCATGTTTGAATGTCAATGATTGCTATTATTATTTCAAGTTTCAAAGGCAATCTAAAATAGAAAACCTAATTGTTATGAGTAGACACACCTTACCCAATATTATTGGTTGAACCACGATTTGACTTATTTCTCGTGTTTGACCAAGAAAGCTCTCGGTTATGGAACAAAAAGCTATTTTTTTCTATTGAAACTTACCTTTATGTGTATTTTTGTCAAGCAGAAAAAGAGATGCCTGCATTGCATATGTTTTTTTAATGCTTTACCCTTTATATATTCCAAGAAAAAATAAGAAACCCTATTTTTATTCATAAAAAAATAAATTTTCCATTTTTTCCAGAAAAAAACCGGAATTTTTTTTTCCACCACTTGAAAATTTCCATAAATTTTGCATCTCTAGTCCTAATTAATTGAAAAACAATAGTATTTTTCCTTACCTTGCCATAAAGGATCGATTATAGAAGATCAGTGATTGCATCCGAAAGTACCTGTATTCAAACAGTATTCTTCGGAGAGCTGAGGCTGTTGGGATCCGGTAACATCTAGCTAGACTGTCCCTGTACTCTTAAACAGATTCATCAACTGCAGTTTGATTTAAAAAACTTGACTTTTATTTGAAATTTTTAATAACAGCCAATGCAGCTTTTCGGAACAATATTTACAACTCAATACTTTTGCGTTAAATAAAGAAGTGTGTCTACGGGGATAACTTCTTTAAGATTGTGTAGAAAAATGTAAAAAATCCCTCTCAACTGCCCAATTACAGAAGAGATGTAACAAGTAACATAAAAAAAAAAAAAAAATAAGGGTTCAGTTTTTATAAAAGAGTGAGCTTGCTTCCCATACTTCAAATGCAAAAGCATTAAACAACTTCGCCCTCAAATGTACTGCGTATAAAAGTTGTTTGTGCTGGGTTTTTAAAAATTTATAGCGCAGTTTTCTGTGCATGAGTACTAAAGAGTTTATTTAAATGTACAATACTACTAGTTGATCAAAACATTTACTTTCATATTCCTTAACAATTCCCAGTAAAGAAGACAAATAAATTAAATATAAAATTTTCATACAGGAATTTTCCCTCTAAATATTGTAACTTACAAAAGCAAGATAAAAGACCCGACACATAAAAATGTATTGTTGTATCATTTTCTTAGCAGCGGCCTACAATGCCTTTTTTTTTACAATGGATGTTTGGAAAGCTCTTTGGAAAAATAACACGTATTTCCAAGATGATTTTCAAAATTTTTTTCTAGAAAAAAAGAAAAAAAAAAGGATATTGGATTTGATGCCTCTGTGTCGTAATACTTCAAAGTAGTTTACACTAATCCTAGTAAAAGCAGGAAAACTATGATTTGTTTTCTTTTTTTTTTCTTTAGTAAACATTATAGTGTTCTTGAGACGCTGTTCAAAAATTGACGCTTGCAAAATGTTGATATTTTCAGCCCAAATTGACTAATATACATAGTCTGATCCTCTTACCGCTGTTAAAGGAACATATTGGAGTTTTGTATTATTTTAATCATGCGTTTTTCATTACTTTTTACTGTATTTATTTGTTTTTTAGCCCTAATTACGTGATTTGATATCTACCTATGTTGTTACATTTTAGAAAACGAATTAAAATATTTTGGCTGAATTTCCGAAGCACCGTAATAGTTTTTTTGAGATGCAAAATGATGATTTGAAGAATTTATAATAGAGTAGTTTTCCTTTCACTCATTTATTTCAGGCAGTTAAATTCAGTACGTATTTGTGCAGCGATCCCAGATTATAGAAGAGCTGTCCATGAACAGGTTCCGATTTATATGTAGGGGAGACCGGGGCAAGATGACGAGCCGGGCAAGATGACGAATGCTTTAATTATTCCGTTTAGACTAGGTAACTGCATCAACTGTATGCTCTCCTATCCGCCGTACGTTTAGCAATAGTATAGAGACGCTGAAATCGCCATATTTGTGTTAGTTCTGAAGCTCTAATTGTTTACCGTTGCCATGGTATAACTTTTATGTATGTGTAAATAAGCTCTGCTACAGATACATATAGGATATATCGTGTCTCTTTAGTATTTATGAGTAACTTACTTTAAATACTACCTATTACCATGAATAAATGTCAATTAATCGCCTTCTCTTATGGCAATGGAGAAGAATCCGTTCAAATAAGCAGTCTGGGGCAAGATGACGGGCAGCAACGCGGGGCAAGATGACGTGCTCGCCTATTGCCCGTGTTTCGGAATTTATTAAACTAACTATGTTGTCCATTTTATTAAATCCTGTAAACGCTTATTTGTCTATGTGTTTGTCCACGCGACTTTGCGCTTCTCCTCTGGGGCTAAAGGACACATTGAATCAAGGGTGGTATCGTTCGAAAGCGGGTGCCCAGGGTCTATTTATAAACTAGCTGACCAAATGACTAGTTGAATGAATTAAACCAAGCAAAGAATCTCCTGCTCTGTTTATAATTGACAATCATAAATCTCACATAACTTTGCAGACTATCTTATATTGCAGTGGGAAAACATCATTCATGGTTGGGTTGCCATTCCACACATCCCATCGTCTCTACCTCCTGATGCGTCATTTTTCTGCCCATTAAAACCCTACTATAGCCAAGCATGTAACAACTTTATTATCATTCATCTAGGACAAACTATCACAGACAAAAATATTGGTGAGCTTTTGAGCACCGCTTACTTCAAAGCAGCTACAGTTGGAAATGCCAATAATTCTCTTGTTTTTAGCGAACTATGACGCTGTTGGCGATGAAACTGAGAATAATAGTGCTAATCCTCAGACCTTGGGAGTAGAAAACCAACATATAAACCCTCCACACGAAGCAAAAGTTATGGCAAATGCTGATTTCAGTGCACCAAAAAAGTCTGTTAGTGTTTCTAATTTCAATGCATTGCCTAAAGCAACACAATGCGAGAAAACAAAAAGGAAAAGCAGAAAACTGAGCTCAAACATTCTTACAAGCACAACCCATCAAAGAAATGTCAGAACAAGGAGCAAAGTGAAGGGAAAAAAAAATGGATTATTTAAAAAAACAGGCAAAATAACCTCGTTAAGCAAAAAAGGAAGTAAAAAAAAAACTCAGACCAAGTTCCTGTAGGCCCAAGTCTATATAATTCATGCTAAGCAACCCAGTTGCATCAACTTCAAAGAATTGTGTTCTAAAATGCTCTGCTTGAGAGACGAATATTGTGACCCTCCAAAGAAAAATGGATCCAGAGTTGTAAAAGAAAATAGTGGTGGCATGAGGAATGTTCCAATCATGAAAATGGTACTTTTATTTGTGTCTATTGTTAGCTGTCCTACTTAACACTTGAACATTACGCTAAATTTGATACTTAGTAAGATGTAAAAACACAGTTATCATTTGTAAAACTAGGTAACATAATTAAAACATAAAATATGTTCAATCTTTTTCAACGTTGTCATCTTGCCCCTAGGTCAAAGTCATCTTGCCCCAGTACCGGGGCAAGATGACGATTTGTTAAGGTTATGAAAAAATAAAAATATCCTTCGTTATTTTTATTTGAAAAATTAAATGGTAATATGTTTAATACAACAAAGGACTACTCTAACAGCTGATGTAAAATTAATTTTACTATCCTTAAAAATAAATTAACAAATCACGAAAATCGTTAGCATAGTCATCTTGCTCCGGTCTCCCCTATAAACATTTTTCTGCACAAAACATAGTTTTACGTGAATTTCTCAAACTATTTTATGATACTATTGCCTGAATTTTCTGTCATTTTTTTGTTGCAAAAACTTATATATACCTTCTATAACTGTTTCATACAAAGATAATGCGTGAAGGATCCACTGTTGAAAACAGTTTTTTTTTTTTGCATTGTGAAGCGTCTTTATCTATATCCAAACTTCAAGTTCAACAACGACTGGTAGCTAGAAGGTGTTAAACTGCTGGTGCTCCTCAAAAATAGGTTAGGAGTAGTTCGACTCTTTGCCTTAAATGTACGGTCTCGCACCTTCTGATTTTGATTTGTTCTTAAACTTGAAACATATTTTAGAGGCACTTGATCTGACAGTGAAGAGGTTGCAAAACACATTATTCAACAGAAGCCATCATCACTGGTAGAATCCTTCGATGAAGAGGGCATAGGAAAGTGGGTTTCTCTCAACCAAAATGTCTGAAAAGTGGCGCAACTATTTACAAAGATAATTTATGAAATGCTTTTTCATATAACACTGAAGTTTTGAAAAAAAAAAAAATGTTTTATGTACTTTCTGTCACATACAACTTACTAACTTAAACAGGACATACTTCCCAGACAACCATCGCATAATTTAGTTTTAAACTACGATAGTATACAAGAGTACATTTCAGTGACAATAAAATGGTATTGCTTTACAACAGTTGTGTACGAACTCTTTCACTGATGCAGTGTTTTTTAAAATGTTTTCATTGAGCACAAACTGTTTCGAAATGTTATATTTTTTTCTGATTATTGCATAACAAGTCGAAGTGATTATATATCAGAATTTCTAAACCATCATCAGTAGTTTAGAGTTCTTAGGTTAATTCCTCTGCTGGCAGGAAATCAGTGAACTCAAGACTATCCGTGGGGCGGATTATAAGTGGCCTTTCACACTGCTAAAATAATCTTTTTTTTTTTTTTTTTTTGGAGACATTTAACTTAATGTAAATTGCACTTAACAAGTGCAAAATCTGGTTTTAGAAATTCCCATTTCTTTCTTCCCCTACTCTTCTTCCAATGACATCTATCCTTTCATGGTCACCGCTACTCGACTATTTAAAACTTCATTTTTAGATCTGCACTACTTAGTGTCTTAGATCTACACAACTTACTGATTTTCTGATCCACCCTACTTGCTAATTTTTAGATCTACACTAATTATGTGAGTGAACGAGTGACCGTGCCAACCTTGAAAAAAATATTTGCCCCTTTGGTGTGAATTTAAATGTATGCAAGTGCTATTGTTTCTTTTTAGCTATTATCTTTAAGCTATTAAGCACTATCATTGTTTTTACGTGATTTAGATTTTGTCCTCGAATTCACTTAGCCGCGGTGACCGTGCCAGCCTATTCCGCGGAAAGTCGAGAGTTTACTGTATACTTTACTTACATGGATTTAGACTGAGAACCAGTTACATAAAGCGAGACTAATCCTTACACGTATTTTTAACATAATAAGTTTTCAGCGATAGTTATTCATTTGGAATATCATATAACATTTTTATTAGCTGATATTCTCTATGTCAGTGGCTTTCAACCTATGAATCGTGGCATAGGGCCCGCGAAGCTGATCCATGTAGATTGCTGTTGTACTCGATATCGCATATGAAAAATCACTATCAGAAACCTTTCAAATACAAACAATTATCTTCATTTATTTTCAAGAACAAATTACAAACTTGGATCAAATTCAATTTATTTCCAAAAAAAAAAAAAAAAAAAAAACAAATACGGTAGACCCTCGTTTTACGCGGGAGTTACGTTCCACGGAAATGCCGCGTAAATCGAAATCACGTAAATTGAGACCTAATACTAGTGTTAAAATAGGGGTTTGGTTCCGTAGATAACAAAATACTTCGTTCTAGTGATGACTAATTGTACAATACGTTTAATGTGTACTTATATCGACTTTTATGCACAAAATGCATAAAGAAAACACAAATTAGTTTCGTGTTCTGTTTATACAGAGGAGCTGCCTATGAGAGTCTTGGCAGTCATTAAGAAATTTTCTCTGTAATTCTTTGCACAGAAATAACGAATCCATGATCACTTGCGTCATCTCCATGATAGAATCTTCCTTCATTAACAAATCAGAAAGATCATTTCTATTGTCTAGGAATGACTCAAAATTTTCAATGTGAACGTTTTCAGCTGTGCGTCACCGACGTTAATATCCTCGTTGGTTTTGGCCTCCTTTGTCACTCCTAAAAGCTCTTCATCCAGTGAGTTCTGAACTGTGTGAGTTTTATAACTTTACATCGGGAAAGAGCTGTGGAATCATTCGCATAAAATGTCTCCAGTGGCCCAAGCTCGATTATTAGCACGCCAAAATGCGCCTGATTACGCGTAATCTGCAATATTTAGGTCTTTGGCTTTTGAAAGAGAGGAAAAATTTTATCAGTTTGCCTTGCCACATCCACTTAAAACCGAAACTCATCCGCGAAAATAAAATAAAGGTGTCAAATCTCAAACCTTGTGTACTCGAAACCGCGTAAAATAAACCCGCATAAAACGAGGGTCTACTGTACAAACTTCGCATTTATGAAACATAATAAACATCAAGTAATAATAATACCACACACTTCTTGATTTCTAATTTTCTTTCTTTCTCGGTGCTCTCTCATGCTATCCAGAAATTTTTAAGTGTATTTGAATCATATATATGTTCTGTCCAACGAGGTTCATCTTCTTATGATCTGCTGGTGAAAAAGATTGGACATCATTCCTCTACGATATTTCTGTAGTTCCAAGTATTTTAAAATGTTTTTGTTTAATCTTTAAAAATCTAGATGTAACGGAAGAATTCAAGGTACATTTCGTATTGAGTAATTAGTTGGTATATCAGTCTTAGCAATTGAACTCATCATGTCCAACTTTCTGGAAACAACAAAATTTACAATTTTTTGATAACATTTCTTTTTTTCATTTTTTTAAATGTTTTTGACACGCAAAAACTAAAAGCTTTTGGTATATAAGAATAACCATTTTAATCTTAATTTGATTAGGAATGTCGAAACCGTGCTGCCTCATAAAATTGATCGAACACAGACGAAGTGTAAAATCTGTAGCAATTTATTCACGGTCATTAATCTAATGAATTCTCAGCACACACTATACGCAGCGGCACAAAAGCAAGCATTAGAGCTGCTCAATTTATTCCTTAATTACAACACTGGAGTAAGGGGAGCGAAAAGTTCTTGCAGGGGTGGGGCCGGGGGAGTTAATGCTGAGATGAGAGGGAAGAAAATAGAACTATCTTAAAAGATCTTCGTATTTGGAAGCAATTGAGTCTCACCATTAAGTATTTGTTTCATTATAAAAGTAGAAAGCGTAACATATTACGGTTGAAATAATTCCCAAATCTCATATTTCAAGTGAAAAGAAATTTAAATAGACTGATTGTACAGATTTTTCAAACACATAATGCATGTGTTCAGGGTATTTTTAAAGGGTGGTAACAAAACAAATGTCATCAACCAACAGCTAAGAATTAACTTTTTTAAACATATTCTAAAATACCGCGCACTATGTTTTGTGTTGTAGATTCCACAAAGCATGTTCCTCAAAAGTTTCGTTATCTTCGTTTGAAAGTCTTGTTAGTTATGAAGTCTAATTTTAGCTATTTTCTTACACTGTAAAAAAAATTCCAAAACGTTACTGCTTATTTCCGAGGAACGTTTCAGGATTTCACAAATTTTCGTCCACTTCCTTGAAAAATCAAGTATTTTTATCAAAAAGTTTCCTGAACTGCGAAAAGTTGCACAATTGCAGACTTCTCACCGTTGAGAAAAATATTTTTAGCTTCCAGTTTAAAGATTAGTTGTGCATGTTTATTAAGGGGTCTAGGGACTCTTAACCGCTCTCCGCAAGTGCAAAAATTCACCCTTTTTTAAACCATTACAACTTTTTAATAAAACAAAGCAGAAATTTAAGATTTTAACTCCCTAATATGTATACATATTTATATTATCTCCCAAATTTTCAAGTAAATTTGATAAAAAATATTTGAGTTGTAAAGAAAAATAAATTGAATACTTTTTCAAAGTTACGAAAATCAATATTTCACCGAGCGCAGGATTCTGAAGCAAAGAAATGGTAAAAACTTACAAAATTACTTTTATTTATTACAAAAATATTCATTTTCAATGTTATACTAGCTTTTTAAAATTTTTGACCAATTTTTTTTTTAGATTAAATAGTTTGAGAATTTTTGAAATTTCAAAAAAAAAAAAAAAAAAAAAAAAAAACTCATTAAAATTCCCATATTTTTTTATGTTTGTAATTTTCATTAAAATTGATGTATAACTCATAAAAAACCTTCATTTAAACATGTGTGTGAAATTTTAAACAAATATGATAAATGGTTTTTAAGGTATCTTGCGCTGAAGCTTCAATTTTCAGTTTCGAGAAAACCGACGTTAAAGTTGAAAGTCATCAACAAAAAAAATTAAGTGTGCACACTGACTTTAAAATGCTCCAGAAGCATAAACAGTCCCCTCCACAAGCTTTAACTGTGCAATTTCATCAGCTGCCTTCAATTTTTTTGCTTTGCGGGCTTCAGAGGATGCTTCAGTAGCTCGCCTCTTTGCCGTCTCGACGCGAACTTTGTCCACACCAATGCAGTAAGCAATGTTCTTTTTATTTATGTTCAAGCCCAAAGCATGTATTAAGTCAATTTGGCTTCTATGTCCATCATTGAATTCGCATACAGCCATATATGCAGCTATTTTGCCTATCTGTAGGCCCGATCCAATTACTTTTGGGCTATACTTCCAAATAAGTGAGTTTAGCGACTCATTGGTATTCTGGGTTTTTCCGCCCAAGCACTTACGCAACAATTTAATATGCGATAACTCCTTGAATGTAGCTTTTATAGCTTCGGCCACTGCTTTAGGTAACGTGTTTTTATGCCGAAAATTTGTAACTGTATTATTTTGCATAGAGAGAGTATATTTGCACCAGCTGTCGGTTCCTTCAGGGCAGAACCAATGCTTTGGTTCTTCATCGGAACTCGACATGTGAGCCCATACTGCCCATATTGCCTGCCTCATTTTTGGAACGCTATGTGCATTAGCTCGGATAGCGTTACCATACTATTGTGTCAGCTTTGTTATCATATTATTCGTTAAGCGACCTATTCCTCGTATCGTTTTCAGGTCGGATAGTTTTTTCTTTCCAAGTGAGAGTTTCAATTTGCGTAACCGGGTTCCCATTCGCTTTTGTATGTGTCCTACACACTCTACTTTTTCAATCGTGAAACTGTCACCATATGGCTTGTTGCTTACTAGTGACGAAAAGGTTAGAGTCACCATCTCCGATGTACTGCTGGTATTTCAAACCATACTTCTGCTCGGATCGGCAAAAAATTTGCTGCATCCCACTGACCTCCATAGCTCTTGCGGATCCACTATGATTTTTTCTGCACGACTGTCTATGCTTCGCCATAAAGGCACTATATTTGGGTCCAAACTTTGGTCCCTTGTATGAGTCACAGCCTTTGCAGTGAGAGGACATAAC
The DNA here is from genome assembly GCF_026930045.1 of Uloborus diversus. Classification (NCBI taxonomy): domain Eukaryota; kingdom Metazoa; phylum Arthropoda; class Arachnida; order Araneae; family Uloboridae; genus Uloborus; species Uloborus diversus. The sequence goes on from NC_072732.1 coordinate 102,334,436, forward strand.
TTCGATGTCCAGTGCTTTTCCACAGTCAGCTCCATCAAAGTGCACATACCAATAAGCGACGTATGACCGCGGGTTTTCCAGGTCCCGTCACCGCTTACTGCAATAGAATTAGTAGTGCCGTCAATGATAGTCTCATCAGCCGCGGCTTTTTTCATCGAGGCATTTGCAAGCCTTTCACTCGCATCCACAATATTTTCATTTATCTTGTTATATGCCTTTCGAGACACTGGCTTGGGCAAACACATAACTGCGCAAAATGTCTCGAGTGAGGATAACCCCTGTCCTATATATCGCATGGCCAACACAGACCGTCGATTAATTTCTGGAATGTTTTTCCTTTCTCCTATCATTTCACAGGAATTTAGTTTCTTCTCTACTTTACATTGCGAACAAACAATGCGGAATATCGATGACAATCCTACTGTTGATTTTTCTGTAATTGTGATTTTTCCATGGCATTCAGAACAACAAATACATTTTGCAATTTGCTTAAAAAATAAGGACACATCAAGTAGTCTGTAGCCTTGAAACGAAGGACACATCTCATTTTCCAACGATTTCAAAACGTCATGTGCACTCGGTAGCTTTTTTGCAGATGCACTTTTGTCGGGTGTAATTCGCTCAAAATTTACTGAACCATCTTCAGATTTCGATTTCTTCAGGTATCTGTTTCCCTGAAATCTTTTTTCCCTAGGTCTTTTGCCCGATGATCGTTTTTTCACAGATGTATCCATAACAAGCTAATTTCAAATGATCAAAAACCTGTTCTTATAACTTTCAAAATCGCAATGTAAACAAACTAACGTGCAAGATCAAGAGAGATGAGTTTAGTTGTTTCTATGCTACTACATCATACGTTATTTTCGTATATTGAGTGTGGCTTAGCTGCAATAGTATTTCGGTAAAAAGCTAAAACTGTTTGCGTAACGACTTGTCGGCTGTCAAAAGAAGGCGTGGCCGTTCGTGTTTTTGTTTACGATTCGTAAGTATCGTTTTAGTTTTTTATGAATAACTCTGGAAGTTTTTGTAGTATCGGAAAAAATTTGGTATGAAATGGTTCAAAAAAAAAAAAAAAAAAAAAAAAAAGGACTATAACATATAATTTTTTCAAAAAATCGAAAATTTTGAAATTTAAGGGTCCCTAGACCCCGTGTATCGGGTTCAGTTCTATTGCGGCATCGTGATTGACTGAGTTCTCAATAGTAGCGAATGGATTCCGTAGCTTTGCTAGAATTGCAAGTGAAATAGATTCTTGACACTTACTTTATATTCTGTCTTAGTTTGGGCCATGTTAACGATAATGCTTTTGGAGCTTTCTTGGTAAATCAGGAAGGCGCAAAGCTAATATTTTAAGCCTACCTATGTTTTCTCTGAAGGTTCTAGAAATACGACTAGTTTTAACCGGGAGAGATTCCAGTGCAATTTCTGGAAGGTTACCGAAATAAAGCGGAAAACATTCCTGTTTTGTGCAAGATATGTTACTTGCAGAAATTGGGCATATTAGCTGCCCATTACTGTCCAAGCACATTTCTGAATTGATTTTACAGTGTCGATCACCTTCCTTCATACGTCAGATGTAGGAATTGCAATACCGGTATTCGTTTTTTTTTTTTTTTCTTTTTTTTTTTTCTGCCGTGATATCGGAATACCGGTATTAATACCGGTATTAAAATTTCCCAAGAAACATTCAAAAACATAATGTTTCGTTGTCATATTTTATTATTTAGTTTAAAAAGTGCATTATTTACTTATTGTGAACAAATATAAAATGAAGGAACAAATATCATGATAAAAAAACAATCTTATTTTCACTGAGCCTGTACTGTAACTAATATAGCAATAATAATTATTGGTACTGCTAATAATGCACGTCCTGTAGTTGCCTGAAAGTTCTGCATCTTCAAATACTTCGGTCATTAACTTAATGGTTTTGAAAAAATCATTTTTGTCAGTGTGGGTGTTTCTTTTTTATTGTGGGTAGGGTTTTTTTTATCATTATTATTTATAGCCAATTGTGACTGTTCGTCGAGTGAGAGTTTTTTTTTTTCAGTATCAACACTATCATGAGGGATTTCCTCTTGATCAGAGTAGGTCTTTGTTTGCTTGTTATTAACCCTTTGGTTTTGCAATTTACTACGAATTTCATCTTGTCAATTTTCTTTTTCGTTTTCTTTTCAAAATACTTTACAATTATGTAAATATCGGAAAATATGTTCCAACTGGTTATGCCTTTTTTCTTTGCAAATGTTTAAGGCATTATATATACTATCTCGCTTAATTTAAAACTGAACAGGAAGACAGAACAGCACGCTAATACTGATGACAATAATTTACTGTTTGTTATACTAACAAGAAACAGTTTCTCTCAAAATTAAGTATAATCGAGACAAATATTTTTTTTTCTCTAAAAATATCATAAAGTATAGCTGCAATTGGCTTTTAGAATAAACTTTTCTTAGCGCAACACTTAAACATTTTATTCATTTAAAATTAATTTTCACAATAGGGCAAGTACAAAAAATGGAGATTTTAAAAACGTTGTTCATATAAACTCACGAAAGTACGATTCATCGCCCCATCTAGTATTGAAGATATCATTATGCAATCTTTCCGCTTCAGCCAAATTTTTACTTCAATAGATTGATTTTGGTACTGTGCCTGATCAAGAACGAAGTTAAATTTTAAAGTAACAGTACATATGCAATTAGTTAAATTGAAAACTCTTTAATTACAAACTATTTAATATTTTTTGCTAATACCGAAAATACCGGTATTCTACCCCATCAAATACCGGTATTCCGAAATTGCAAAATAGCTCCAAATACCGGTATTCGTTATTCCGGTATACCGGTATTGCAATCACTAGTTAGATGAATCAACTGTAAAATAGTGCAAAAGAAGTGAGCTTTTATAGGAAAAGATATTCGACTGAAGCTTTTGTCTGATGTCATTTGCATTGAAAAAGGGGTTTCTTGTAAGCTTGGATCACGTGTTTGCAACGGATATACACGTTTTTCAACAAAATCTGTGTTAACGTCATAAATTTTTAAATTATTCGTAGTCAAATTAATTTTTTCTAACCATCGTATATTTACTTTACAAAATTTCAGACATATTTCTTGAATACAGGTTAAAATTAATGTTTCTAGCTAAAATGGAGTGTGATAACAAAAAACTCAATTAGGAAAAATAAAAATAACACAATTTTATCATAGTTTAGAAAATATTCTGGAACAACGTCTCTGAGTATTCGAAAATTAACGAACAAAACAAGCAAAGATTTTTTGTAGAATCGGGGATTATACTAAGAAATGCCGAAAGGTTTTTGATCATTATAAACTTAATAATCCTTGAAAGAAAAAGATAGAGTTTTAAGCTTTTGCATAAATATATTAAATTTCGTGTTTGGAACATTTTGTTTTATTGCTACACTTTTAGCAGTTTAGTACACTGTAATGCTAAATCATCTATATAGATAAAGTAGTTTGCCCTGACAGATAATCAACGCACAGCCAAAACTACTAAAGATAAAAAGCTGAAATTTGGAACATAGTTTTACATTAAAACGTGCTAAAAAATTTAATGTTAAAGGGGAAAAGGGGATGGGGGAACTTTTTCCACTTACATTCAAAATGCTCTAGAAAAAGCTGGAGCTCAAGGTCTCACCAGATATTAAAACATTTGAAAATTTTCGAGGATCATGAATTTCTCCCTCTGTTCTAGATAGAACCTTAATTAAGGGAGAAATTAATTTTAAAACATATGCCGAGAAATGGTCTAATCTTCTCTCATTTTATACCGTTTAAAAGCATGTAAAAAATAATTCGTTCGAATTTCTCGAACGTTTTAACTTTGAAGTGTATAAAATGAATAAAAAAAGCTATACCTTTTTTTAAATAAAAATAAATCAATTTCTAACAGCATTTTAATTCTTCTATCTTCTGCGAGAGAATAATTTAAGCTTGAGTATTACGTTTTCATTGCATTTTCGCAAAATAATATTTGAATTTTAAATTTATTATTTTTTGTGCTGCCAGCAAGATGCTTGTCGATGTGCAGCCGACAGATGATTAATGTTATAATTTTCAAATTTAATGAATGTCTTTACTTAAGGACTGACTAAAATGTCTACAAGGTATTTAAGTTGTAAAAATATAAAATTTAAAAATCAATAGTTTTATACATCATTTTGCCTGAATTGATGAAAAATAATGGATGTTAAACTTTTTTCAGTACTGTTTATAGTTTGGCAAGATTAGGCTCAAATTAACATCATACTGGCTGATATGTAATTTTGTTTTTTCCTTTTTATGAATTCATAAATTGAGGCAGTGAGAAGCAAAGGGATGTAAGTGGCAAAATTTAAAAAAGTGGAGATAACCAGTACACATATTAGGTGAACTTTTCCTATGTCTTGGAGCAAGAGGTGATACTGGTAGCTCTAGTAGTTGCTGCTATACTGCATGATTTAGAAAAAAAATCAATAAAAGCCTACCTAGGATGTTATCTTTAAACGCGTGTGACTCAAAACTTGAAAATGCCCACTTACATCCCTTTGCTTCTTACTGCCTCAATTGTAAAAACAGCGACAGTCGCAACAATGTGCTCCCTGGTATATTCCTTTAAATTTCACCATAGGCAAAACCATGGTGGGTAAAGCTAGTATTTTATAAAACATATTTTTAAAAAAAGTGCTCCACAGTTCATTGCTTTTAAGTAAGTAAAACCATTTTAAATTCGAATCCTTTTCTAACTACAAAGTAATACGATTAAATAAATGCATTTTTAGTAATAAAATGCGCAAATTTACATTTATTTTAAAATCGTAGTCTAAAGTACTATTATAAATTTTGTGAATGTGAAAAAATAAACTTGTTTGATAATTACTTATTCAGCTAAATGTAATCGTGATTCTTTAAGTAATGCAGAGTTTAGAAGTTTCAGGACTTGGCAGTTAAAATTTGATGAACTATTTTGACGTACCCTCATAAAAATGCTACGTATAAAGTGACTTACCAATTATAATTATTCTCAGTTGTATACAGTTCATATAAATTTTACATTAGCATCCGCGAACATAATCATTTAGAAAATACCAACCGGACATTTATTTTTGTATATAAAAAATTCAGAAATTAATCTACAATGAATCAGATTGATTTTTTTCAAATATTCAGTCATTTTTATATAAATAATGATAAAAATATGAAATCTACCACTGCAACATACAAATGAAGGGAAATCATTATGCAAAACTATAAATCTCTCTCAAAAGTCCCTCTCAAGAGTATTTTACTTGTTAAAATTTCTCAATGAGTTGAGCTTTCTGCTCATCTTAAGAGCTTCATATATTCTACGAAAGCGGAATCATCAATCTTTTACCAAATATCTGATAAATTGCTCTGCTACAAACTATGTCAGAAATGTAGCAAACAAGTAAGGATGTATTCCATTATTTCTCATTTCTCTTGAGCAGTTGCTGTAATTGCTTCTTCATTGTCTAATATTCGACAAACCTTACGTAATACCCCAAAGAATACACGAAAAAGCATAAGCTCCGCTTTCTAGAAGGTTCCATTAAGACATACAAAACAGACATTGAGTTCTCCGTTGGTAATATTTCAATTAATTTGTGCTATTCCTAACTTAAAAGGTTTTCGAATTACGTTGTTTAAAATACATTTCAACGAGGGGGCAGATTTGTTATTTTATGAAGTAGCTGCATGAGACGTTTCTCGATCGAATCAAAAACTTGAAAGCAATAAATCTTAATCTATAAATTTCTTCTGTGCGGACGTGTGTCACCATTAGGCTTTGAAATCAAAGGCTTTTTTGATCATTTTTTTTGTATGTATTTAAGTTGTGTCAAGCATGGTTTATATATATATACATGCACACACACACATACACAATTATCTATCTATCTATCTATCTATCTATATATATATATAAGCGCGATGGATCGATCTGTTTTACCTTTATCATTTTCTTAAACGATATCCTTCTGATTGTTTTAATCTTTTTCATATGAGTGATGTTTGAGGGTGATTTCCCGTTCGTTCTAGATGGGTGGTTAGTTTCTATTTACACTTAATATCTGAGAACGCTTTTTATCCTTTGAGTTTGGCTGAAGGAACAAACCATAAAGTACGGAAGAAAAAAATCTATACTAATAATATAAAGCAGTAGAGTTTGTTTGTTATAACGCGTTAATCTCCGAAATTACTGGTTCGAATTGAAAAATTCTTTTTGTGGTGAATAGTCCATTCATTGAGGAAGGCTATAGGCTATATAACATCATGCTATGACTAATAGGGGTGGAGCTGCAATAAAAAAGGTTATGAAAACTGGGAAATAAAATTCTAATATAAAATGTTTATAACGCAGGATATGCATAGCAACGGGGGCTCGATCTGGAAGTGCGCGCCTCGTGATTCAGTGGGCTTAGGTTCGAGTCGGCCATGAGACCAATCCCAAGAGTATCTCTCAAAGAAAGTCACTAAACGATGCTAAAAGTGATTTGTAAACTTATATATATATATATATATATATATATATATATATATATATATATATGTATGTATCAGTGTCTTATTTTTCTTATTAATCTGTACTAATAATAAAAGCTGAAGAGTTTGTCTGAACGCGCTAATCTCAGGAACGACAGGTTCGAATTGAGAAACTCGTTTTGTGTTAAATAGTCTTTTTATTGAGAGAGGCTGTATGCTATAATTTACATTGATATTTTTATTAGAAAAAAGTTATCTCATCTTTCATGTTATTTTTAGCAGTTTTTAGTACTTTTTACCCCATAGACCCCGAACAGATTGCGCCAGAAAAATATTTTCTGTACTAAAATGTAGGGTATTTATTTTTAAGTATGATGGAAAAGATTTTTTTTTTCAAATAGAGCAATTTTTGTATTTTTCATGTGTGTTTGAAAAAAAAAAAAAAAAAAACTTTATTTCGCATTTTTTCCGAGGTTTAATTTTTTCTAAACTCATTCCACAAAAAGGATAGAGGCCTGTTTTTTGAAATTTAAATATGTAATAGTCAAGCCATTTCAGCTTCTTCAGAAAAAAAAAAGTTTTGAAAGATACGCAATACTTATTTATTTTTTTAAACATTTTTTTTTAATGCGGAGCATTGCACGACTTTCAAGCATACCCGAAATATTGTCAATCTTCAATTTAGGATGGTCATTACGTCATGTAAATGACGTCATGGCCACGTGATCTAACTGTAGCGCTTGCTTTTGCTTTTTAACCGACTTCAAAAAGGAGGCAGTTATCAATTCATACCGTATGTATGTTTTTTTTTTTGTTTGTCCACTCACAGCGTATCACCTAGTGAACCGATTTTGATGATTATTTTTTTAATGGATAGGGGATGGCTCAACTTAGGTCCCATTACTTTGTTTGACCATATTTTTCCCTTAGAAAAAAAGTTATGGGCAAAAAACAATAAATTTTATGCAATTTCCTTATTTAAATGATTAAATTTAAAACCTATTGTTATGAAAGTTTGGTGCCATACGACAGTAACATTAATAGTAATTGTAATGATAATTTTGAATGAAGGCTTCTCTGAAGCAAGCATCAAGTTTCTTCAGGGGGATATTTCGATAATAATCGGGAATCTGGCGCTGTCGTCTCATTTTTGGCGTAAATAATTTTATTTTGGTAACCTTGCTGATTTACAGTAACCCTATTTGAATTATCGAAATCTTCCCTTCTTCAGTGCTATTGCTCCATAGTGGGGGTAAACCTAACCTAGAAGCGAGGTGATGCAGTGATTAGGATCTGATTAGCCTTCACAATGCTACCATTAGGTTTGCCTCAACTACAGTAGTATTTTTTTCGTTATCATCTATGCCAATAACAGATGATGGGGGCTAAGTAAGAAAATACAGAATTGCATCATGAGCAACTTAAATGCTGTGAAATGTAAATTAGTTAGGAAAAACGTAATACTTAAATGGTTATAATTAAATTAACTAGACATTAATTCCAAAGAGGAACAAATATAAGTTTTTAGTGCCAATCGCTTAAAGTTTAACGCGTGTTTATAGTTTTTTTTTTAGTATAATGGAGCATTTTTATGAAAAAAATAAGTTGAAGTTTCGTGATGGTAACTTCTTACTATTTCTGAAATACCTACATTTACACTAAAAAGAATGAAATAAGAAAAAATTTGAAAAGCAAAAATAGAACCGACTTCAAAATTGCTCTAAAAAGTGAAAAATAATTTTATTCTTTAAACACCATCGATAATGCTTTTAAACATAATTTTTGAAGTTGGCGCAAAAACGATAGTTAAAATCATTCACAGCCATAACTCAACTACAACTATAAATTTAACCAGGCCCAGTTTCTTCACTATCACATAAATTATGCATTGATGACAACATATTTGAATAACGATATAAATGTTTCGTTCGTAACTTTGGATGCTTTTCTGAAAAAAGAATATGAACGAAGCATGGTTACACTGGATTTTACGTTTTGTTTTTGCGCCAACCTCAAAAATTATGTTTAAAAGCATTATCGATGGTGTTTAAAGAATAAAATTATTTTTCACTTTTTAGAGCAATTTTGAAGTCGGTCCTATTTTTTTTTCAAAATTTTTTTTATTTAAAAATGTCCATTCACCAATTTTATTTATTTCTCCCCCTCCCCTCGACGCTTTACTGTTATTATTTAACCTGAAAAATTTGTGTGCATTTGATTCAATAAAAGCAGTGAGTTTTTTTTTTTTTTTTGCACACTACGGGGAACAGACTTATTTTTTTCTTTTTTTATGCTATTTTAATTAAATAAATAAAGCGAGTTGTTTTTTGCATGATCTTTGTGTCATATATACTCGTACATAGAAAAGGATTGTTAGTTATCATCAGAGGTATTATGCATAGATAGATGAATTTTGGTCGATAAGGTAGATGGTGAGTAAGAAATAGTTAGGCTTGTATTTACGGAAATTCAACGGGTGATGAATGCCCCCCCCCCCGACTTTGAAAAAATAAAGCATTCACATAAAAGTGGACGTGGTTTTTGTTATTTTTTGGCAAGATTGTTATTGAGAGTACACCTCCGCCCTCCCCCTCGTTTCGGACTCTTTTTTTTTTTGTGTTTAGGCAAATGTAGTTTTCAGTTCAAAAGAGATTTTAATATGTGTTTTTTTTGGAAAGGTGTGTACGCATTTTAGTTGTTTAATTTCACGTGAGAATGCGGGGGGGGGGGGGTATGGGCTTTTTTATTCAACGGACCTCCTTTAAATTCTTAGCACGAGCAACGCTGTGCGGGTACTGCTAGCAGTTAATAAAACAACTGCTCAGTAGGCATTAGATAAATCAAGTTGAAATGTATATGCGCATTCTGACACCAAGCAGCTTAAAACCATTTTCCTTCTACATATTTTTTTTTAAACAAAATGGTTCAAACGCTTGATAGTTTATTGAATTTTTTAAATTTTTTAACGGCTGTCGGGTCCCCTAGTATATATATATATATATATATATATATATATATATATATATATATATATATATATATATATATATATATATATATATATATATATATATGTTGCTCCGCCCCCCCCCATACTCGTTGGCATTCACCAACCCCCCGAAGATTGCTTATTTAAATCGCAATGATTTGAATCGTCTATTAGAAAAAATTAGATTAGAAAACGTGTTTCGAATTCCCTTCCGAACAAAATGAAAATATCCCTCCCATATAAAAAGGAATTTAAGTAAAAAACTCACAATTATAACATAATCCCGGTCCTACCCAAAGACAAAAAGAAGTTGATAGAAATGGGTATAATCACGGTAGTAAACGAAAAAAAAAAAACGCTTTGAAAAGCACTACTTTCCCAAGTTCCAAACAAACTTTTACCAACTTGCACAAATATACTAAATGCTAGGTGCCCTGAGCATTGAAGAAGTAGTTTTGTATGTTTGAAAAACCGCTTTAAAATTTGTGGTCTCTTGTAATGTATTTTTCTCCTTTGCTCCGAATTAGGAAACAACCCCATTAGAGTAGAAAAGTAAAAGTAATGTCCTTCTCTCTCAAAAATGTTAAAACTAAAAAAGTTAAGAATTAAAAACACTCTTAACTCCTTAAAGAAAAAAACCAAGATCAGGATTTTGAGATGCGGAGATGTGACTTTCTAGACCTGTTTTTCAGCCATTCTTAGTATTTTAATTAAGAACTCTTATCATTCCAGTTACTTTTAGATTTGAACTATTACTTCCTTTTACAAAATAACGGAAAAGTATTGTATTCACGAAAAAATTTTGACCCCAAAATAGGCCTTAATTTCCATTTTGCTCGTGTTGCCAAACTCAAATGGTGTTATAATTTGGCAAAACCTTGGCGACATATCGCCAAGCTTTTGGTTGCCAAGTTTTTTACCAAATTGGCGACTAAAAATTTCCGTTTATATTTTTTTAAAATAAAATTGGTATCATTTTGACCACTATTGGCGATATTTAAAGAGTTAACCATTGAATGACATTAAAATTTCCAATATTGGGAAAATTAAACTGTATAAAACGTTCTTTTGCTTCAGTTCGCAAGAAACTTGGGGGGGGGGATATTTAAACTGTTTCTTTGTTTACTCCAAGGCATCTATAACTGTTATGATTAAATTGGCGTAAAAAGAAGTCATGTGATGCATACGTCAGCTCGTTTTTTTTTAAAATTCTGAATATAATAAAAAAGATAAATGAAGAAAAAAAGGGGGAAGGAAAACTTATCATTAACATGTATTTTGAAACATTCATTTTTATAAAGCTTAATTTTGAAAAGCTGATTTGCTTTGAACATACTTGATCAAAGTATTATACTACAAAGCATCTCTGATGAAAAACGCGTGGGACATGAAAAATTGGCTAAGTTTCCCTTGGGTTACCTCTTGAACAGCTTATAAATATTGAATTCTAGTGCTTGCGAGCTAAAATTTGAACCCTTTTAACTAAAGCAAAAATAAGTATTAATATAAAAGTTTTGCAAGAAAAAGAAGAAGAAAAGAAATAAAAGGGCTTTTTTAAATTTTTATAATGTAAAAAGAAAAAAAAAGCACTTACCGAAGCGTAATTGAAGAAAAAGGTATTTCTTTTTGAAGTAATAATGAATAAAGTGATTTCAAATTTAACAGGTAAAACCTACGAGAGTTTATAACTTTTGTAGTTTTGGTTTAAAAAAATAAAATAATAAAACTAATTACATTCTATGGTTACACAAACGGAACTTTTGCGGAGACCTCAAGCAATTAACGAGTTTTAAATTGATCACTGACCAAAAAGCCAAGATTCTTCAATCAAAAACTTCTTTTCTTTGAAAAGACGGACCGTTGATGGATGAAATACGTGACTTCTATTCTTGGGAAACTTTTCAGAGGAACTGATAAGGGACTGAAAATGAAAAAGTAAGGCAAACACAAATTCCTCTCAGTTCCAATCTCATACCACTCTTGATGTAACTGGCCAAATTACGCCATCAGTTTCGCATTAGTTTCAAGAGAGAAAAATGTTTCACGAAGATAGTTAACTTTATGCAGATCTGTATGATTAAAACGAAGTTAATTTTTGCTTATGGTACGACGAAATACATTAATAAAGTGATGTATAATAAAAGCTTAAGAGCTGTTAACAAAATGTTTCTACATCAACTAAAGGTAATTTATTTATTTATTTATTTTTTGAATACGTTTTGCTTAATCTGAGATTCTGAACTAAATATTCATTTAATTATGATAGTTTATATGTTATTACAACTTTAATAAAGCAAAGCCCCGGCGTCGTCTGTAAAAAACACTGAACAATACTTTTAAATAGGGTAAATAAAATGCACTAAAGCTGCCCAGTATTCGAGTCTTTTCTTGTTAATAGATAACAGTACTTAAAAAGGAATATTTCATTGTCATATTTTTATTCATAGCTTGTTTGCTATCAAATGAAATTACCATTTTTGGGAAAAAGAAAAATTAAACTACTTGCGTGTGCATCAGGAAATGTCACTATTTTGAATTATTTTTGTAGTAGAACAGTATTAAAAATGCTTTTGAAATTAAAAAATATTGTGTTTTTCATGTGAGTTTACCATTTTCCACTCAAATCTCCTGATTTAAAACTCAATACTGTTTTAGTATCGCTCTACCAAGAGACACTAACTTTCTCAAAAATAAAAACTAAGATTTTTTATGTGATAAGAACCAACTAATACAAGTTTTTAAAAATCCATACTATTAAAATCTGTTCGTGTCCGTCTGTCTGACCATCTGAAGATAGATCTTCTCGAGAATCACTGCGAGTCGAGAGTCGAACGAGATATCGATCAATTCGAAATTTTCCTAGAAAAACAATAGAACCAAACTCGCAATTCTACGACTTTAAATAGCAAAGATATTAATTAAAACAGTTATTAACATTACGTTATTCAGGAATTTTTATTTATTTCCTGTTGCCATGTTGCATATGGATAAGCAAATAATAAAATTATAATAATTGTTTTAAAAGAGAATTTTTTCGCTGCGGTCCAAATCCTAAAACTACTTTTTCGCCTGGAATTTATTTTAAATAGGGTTGTTTCTAAAATTTTTAAGTATTTTTTTCTGAAAAAACATGTTTAAAAACATTGGATCTGACCATTTTTTAAAATAATTTGACTAAGCTTAATATTAAAAAAAAAAAAAACTTCAATCGGTGCGCTTTAATTGTTTACGTTTCTGTCGATGACATCACAAATGATGAAATGCCATTCACAGATGACAATATTTAATTTGCATCTTTACTAACGTGTACTGGCAACGATATGGTTGATAGCAAGCGTTGTGCAATATTTAATTGGCTTCTTAATTATCATAACGTGAAAACGCAAAAAAAAAAAAAAAAAAAACAGATGCGCCAAAGCAGTGGCGTCAATTAGGGGCGGGGGGGGGGGTAAGAGGGGGCAGTTGCACCCCCAAATTTTTATCTAAGAATAATAAAAAATGGGTTATTTCAATTTAGATAACTTTGAAAATCATTTGTTTGCAGAAAATACTGATGGAGAATAACTGTTTGCCTTAACTAAAGAAGTAATCTCTTCATGTGGATTAAATATTTCAAAATTTTGTACTCTATGTTATGATAGTGCATATTGTATGATATGTCCGTAAAGTGTTCAGACTGCACAATTTTTACGCGTAAACTCCATGTTATTTTACATAAATTTTTATGCTCATATTTAACCTAATATTTATCTAGTAAGGGTTCATTGATGCCTTGCACTAGAAGCACATTTTAGCAACTCGATGTATATATTTTCACGGAAACTTTTTTCAAAAATATGCTATTTTTTGAAAAACATCCTACATCAAAAAAAAAAAAAAATACTTTCATATCAACAAATATATCTTGAAGCTCCTTACTTGACAATCTCTCAGGGACATATGGTATTCAAGAATTGAATCTATAAAAGAGCCTGGAAGAATTACTGGAAAGCGACCTTTTCATTGATAGAAAATCTGAAGTCATTTTAATAGGTATGACTTTGTTTGAATTTTTGTTTACTTTATATATACATCAGAGCGTTTTTCAAAAAATGCTACACACTATAAAAATTTAAATCCGCTAATCTTAATTCTTGGATTGACAATTGAAACTCTTGGTAATTTTCGCATACTTGAACCAAGTGTGCAACTTTGTGACAGAACTTTCCGTAGCAGTTTTTACAGTAGACCAATGTAAAAGTGGTGACAAAACTAACATGAAGTTTTAGCCAAAATATTAAATCAATATTTTGAATAAAATGATCAGTTCAATTTCTCGAGAAATTGAGTTAGGATTTGATGAGATATATTTATCATTGGTCTTTTTCAATATTATGCAGCTCGGTTACAGAAAACTGAAAAGAAAATATTACGCTTATAAGTAATAGCATGAGGTAAGAACAATTGTTTTGTGAATTGCGACTATACTTTTTAATGACGCAAATAAATACTAGCTCAATTTGAAATGCATTCTTGGTTATTTTAAAGAGAGGAATCTGAAGGAAATGTGTTTCTTGACATAAATTTCTTGCTTCCATTGTTGTTTTACTGTTTCAATCAGGTCATTCGTTTGAAAGGTGACTTTTGTGAGTAAATTGAAAAACCAACGTAAATAAAGCACAAATTAGCACGAAAATACATCATACACCTATTTCAAGGCTACAATGGAGCCTTCTCATCAGTGCAAAAAACTCAGCGCACAACCAGAAAGTTGTGGGAGAACTGAACGTCAACCAATGTTGGCTTTTATGTGTGAGGAGGTTACCTTCGAAGCGCAATCAGGCAAGCAAGACCTTCATCTTTAAGCTATACTGGAAATAAAGCAAAACACTGGCTATTGATTAAATATAGTTACAAAACTTTCTGTTCTTCCTGACTCCAAAAATAGAAGATTAAAACTTTACTAAAAAATAAAAACTAGTACCGAGTTTTTTTGTAAGATAAATTAATAAATTAGGGTGGGGGGGGGGGGTGAGAGCCGGATTTGTATTTTTGAAGTATTATAATTAAGAGAACACAATTACTTTAGTGTAGAACATACTACATTAAAAAAGTTTTTTTTCTTCTAATTGAAAAGAATGAATCTGTCTAAAATACATTGAAAAAGGTAATTGTTCTACTTGAAAGAAATATTAAGTTGATAAAATATTCTTATTCATAAAGAGCTTTTCCATTTTTGTTTCCATAAAAAACCTGTATTGCGTTATTTTCAAGAAAACTACATTTTCAACTCACCAATCTGCACACTATAAACTGATACTTCGTCAGCTTGCTCTTTAGAATAATAAAAAAGTGAAAGCATCTCAAAATTCAGCACCCAAACAATCAGAATATTCAATAGGGAAATTCGCTCTATTCACAAATGTTTATAGGATACTTTTTGCTAGAGGGATGCAGCTACATTTTTGTTCCTTGTAGGCTTTCCAATTCTTTTAAAAGATGGAAAAACGGAAAGCATCTTGGAGCAGCAAGGTCTTTCAGCGAGATAAAGTGACACCGCATAAATCCTATCACTTTGGTTCTGATGTTGCCTTTGGGTAGCATTTCAAATCCGGAATGTTTCAGAGATTTCTGAATTGCTAGAAACGCGATTGTGTGTGTGTATGCTTTCGGTAATGTTGCTTTGTATTCAGCATCGTTTACAATCCTTTCTTCAAAAGAATCACACACCAGTTTGAATTGTATTATTTTGACGGTATTTTTTTCTTTTAAAAATTCATATCATGTTGGAAGCTCAAATCATGTTGGTTTTGGAATTTGATTATCTGTTTTAATGTTGTTATAAATTTACTTTTCGTGATTCTGTCGTTGGAATTTATTGCTATCCCATCCGTCTTTTTTTTTGTTTGTTTGGAAGGTAAGTTTACAACTTCATTTCTAGTTTATAGTTTTCTTAACTTTCCAAAAAAAAAAAAAAGTTAGTGATGCGTAGATACACTTTGGTAATGTACTTGTTTTGGTTTTTGAATTCTTATATGCAATTTCAGCTAGTGGCTAGAAGGGACATGTGGGCTTGAATGTCACCTTTTTCTCTAGAAAACAAGAAAGAAAAAAAAGAAAAACTTTTGACGCGATAAACATTGCTTTTGAATGGCACAGTTGCTTAGTCTAAGACTAGGATTATTTTCCCGCAATTACTTAAAACACACTCTAAAGCAAAAAAGAAATGTACTAACGCAAGTTATGCAGATATAATAATTTAATTTTTATAAAAATGGGAGAAGCTGGTGTATTTTGAAATTTGTTGGAGTTTTGGATGAGGCAGTTTATGTAGAAAATTCAACTTCATAGTTTTATAGGCGAGTTAGCTTTTTTTCGATTCATTGTGTTACAATTCATAATTTTTTTAGTACTTTTTCAATGAAAAATTATAAAGTTAAGATAAATGTGTATTAACTGCGTTTAAAGAATTATTTTTGAACAAAAAGCTTGACAAAGATTAGGAAAATGAATGGAAAAAGGCCAAATATAAGAGAAAACTTTGTATGATCCCTAGAAGTTTTGCAAATAAGCTAGTTAATGAAATTTTAAATTTTAATTAAAGTAAAAAGCATTAATGAAAATAGAAAAAAATCCCAAAGAAGTAATTTTTAAGAATGAAGAATAAGTGTAAACAAAAATATGTGGATAGGATAAGAAGTCAAAAGCTTCACTAGTAATCTAATATGATCAAAACTATATGTTACAAATGCATTGATTATAAAAAGTCATTATTTTCAATGTATTATTTGATATTCGTTTCAGCTACAGCAAATCATTTCTTCATTGAAATTCAGAAATTATATGTTTCACTTAAAAAGAAATCTTACTTGCACGTGTGGTCATAATATGAACTGCCATGGAGTAAAATGTATTTTGCATTGCATTTTTTTAGAGATATAATTTTTGGGCAACATTCATGTATTGTATTACTTTCTCTTCGGTATTTTTTTTTCTTTTCTTAACAAGGGACTGTTCTACAGCTCAAAAGCCTAACCTAATGTTTCGCAGGATTTACCCTTAGGATAACACATTCCTCTCTTAAGACGGCCAGGTACAGTTTCAACTGACAGTTTAAACTGCTACATTTAAGCTGCAAGAAACTACGTGCTGGAGACTGGATTGAAAAAGATTGAACTGAAAGCTATGCACGTGGATATACATCCCACACACTCAGCATTCAGTTGAACATTTCGGTTAAAAAATTGAAGTTTCACTCGCTTCAATTTTACTTTACAATTGAGTTTATTGGACTTCCGTACACCTAGAGGTTAAACTGTACGGTTTACCTGTCAGTTGAACATAATTTCTAGCGTGGTTCAAAAATACATGTAAAAAAAATTCTCCTAGATACCAGGACACCCCTCAGTATTTTTAGACTTGTGAATAGCAATGTACTGGAAGAATTTTAGCTTTCTATTTCAACTGAAAGTAGGTGTTCAACCCCCTCTCCCAAACTTCATCAGTATGGGAAGGGGGGTTAAAAGATACATTGAAATGAAAAAACAACGCTATATATTATAATATATACGAGCATTATGCATATACATTGCAATAAAATAATTATTTACAAAAAAAAAAAAAAAAAAAAAAACAGCTGGGGAAATTAAATGTTTCTAAATTTGTGACATTTTCTATGCTACGGCTAATGTTAAATTGAGGGGTCATTGAGCACCGTCTTAAAATTTGAATCAGAAGCTAAAACTTTTACAGCATAATGCTATTAGTAAGTCTAAAAAAGTTAGGGAGTGTCCTGGATTCCAGTTAAAAAAAACGTTTTTTTGAACCACCTTACTCAACACGTGTGGTCGGTCTTAAGCAGATGTAGTTTTCGGAAGGTACTTGGTGCTATGCGTGAATGTTTATTCGGTTAGACTATCGCATGTACAATGTCAAAATATATAAGAACAATAGTTTCTCCATTGTGTTGGATCATTTTTGGATTAACCTGAATAAATCTCAAAGCCATTCTAAAACTCAGAGAACTAATATTAAAAAAAAAGAAAAAAGTTATTAATCTCTAAGACAAAATTCCTTCTAAAAAAAAAATTAATTTGAACTTTGACATCTTGAATTCAAATTATGTTTTTTTGCAATCACGAGTGTGTGTGCATGTAGGCGTGTTTGTGTGTGGGGGTATGTGTATGTGTGTGTAGTCATGTGTGTTTGTGTGTGTGGGTAGTTGTATGTATGTGTGCTTGTGTGGGGGGTATATTTATGTGTGGGTAGTTGTGTGTATGTGTTTGTGTGCGTATGTGTTTGTGTGTGTATGTGTAGGTGTCTGTATGTATGCGTGTGCGTATGTGTGTAGATGTATGTGTGTGTGTGTATGCATGTGTTTTGTGTGTATGTGTTTGTCTGTGTATGTGTAGGTGTCTGTATGTATGCGTGTGTGTATGTGTGTGTAGGTGTATGTGTGTGAATGTAGGTATGTGTGTGTGTAGGTGTACGTTTGTGAATGTAGGTATGTGTGTGTGTGTGTGTAGGTGTATGTGTAAGTGTAGGCAAGTAAGTGACGCAACCTGCAGACGGTTTTCGCTAGAGGAAATGGGTAAAATTGTGAATCTTTTTGTTTTAGCACAATGTCTGAAATCCTCCTAAATTTATTTTTTATTTATGCAAAGTTTTACTTATAAACCCAATAAGCTTTCACTCACATTTTATACAGTGGCTCCCAAAGGTGTTCGTACACTTTGAAATTTTTTAGTAAAACCAAAATATCTCGAAACTGAATTCGAATATGAAGTCCAATATTTTTTCACTTCATTCCTATGTCATTCTAAATGCAATCCATTGGTTTCTTAAAAATATTGATGAATCTTCTTTTTGAAATGGGTCAGAAAACGAAGAGACAGAGAAATAACACGCCACAAAAGTCATCGTACACTCAAATATTTTCGAATAAATTCATGATTAAAATTATCATATGCCGTTTTATTAATATTTTTGCATTGTGTTGACCCTCATAAGTCATTTGGCTTTAATTTTTTGCTTATTTATTCCTTAATATTGTGCTTATTACTGTAAAATGGCTGGTATTCGTAAAAATACCGCAAACACCATTCAAAATTTCAATTTTTTTCCCACAGTAGTGGTAAATTAGTTTGAAATCTCTCTGAATTAGTTAATGTATACCATTCTATAGTAAAGTGCGTAATAAAATACTTTTGAGAACGGAATCAGATCAAAAGCAAGGTTAGAAAAAGTCAACTGGCAAGGCTAACAAAGCGTGATCGGAGATTTACTGTTAAAAAAATTATGAAAAATACACATTTGAGTGCTGTAAAAGTTTCTGCAGAATTTAATGAAAAATTTCGTGCTTAATTTTCTCCTAAAACTGTTCGCCAAGTTCTCTGATTAGCTGGATCAAATGGGACCTTTTCCCGAAGAAATTTTCTCATTCTTGCGAAAAACAGAAAGCTTACGCTTTCCGCTGCAAAATCAATGTTAAATAAGCTCAAAATGTTTTGGAATAACGTCTTACTTACAGATGAAAATGAATTCAACATTTTAGGTTAAAGTGTTGTAATTGTAAATAGAAGAAAAAATGAGGAATTTAATCTTAAAACTTAGTTGGATCAGTTAATTAGTATGGTGAAGGTGTTCTTGTGTGAGGGTGCATATCAGCATTAGGACTTGTTAGTTTGGAATTTTTTGATGAAATAGTGAATCATGCTGTTCCTTTAAACATTTTAAAAACCAATTTTGAACTCTTAGCCAAAAATTTGGTTATTGGAAACAACTTTGTTTTTTATCAAGATAACGATAAGAAGCATCACGGTTTTCAACGTTTGCGTCTAGTGCCTCGAAAATTGTCCTAAAGTTTAGAAAATACCCCCTCAATCTCCAGATTTTAACTTAATGTAACGTATTTAGAGAGATCTGGAGGCTAGATTACGAAAATAGGGCTTTAAAACGAAAATAGAGCTAGAAACAGTACGACTCGAAGTGTGGTTGAACACTTACTCAGAAATTACGCAAAAAAAAAAGAAAGAAAAAGAATGAAATCTATTCCCAGAGGTTTAAAAGATGTTATGAATACTATACGATATTCTACTAATTAACAACTTAATCAAAAATTAGATTATTCAATAATATATAGACATTTTGTAAAGTGTACGAAGACTTTTGTGAGATAAAATTTCCGGCACTTTTTGGTTTTTGATTTTTAAAAAATTAAGTTTTAATATTTTTTAAAAACTTTTCGTGTAGTTTAGTTAAAAGTTGATCATAGATCTTATAATTAAATACCTATTCCGAAATATTTATTCTAACCAATGGATAGAGGCCTATTTCGTTGAAAGTCGTAGGTGTACGAAGACTTTTGGGAGCCACTGTAAATACAAAATTAATTTAATAATTTGGTTATTTGGTTTAAGAGTATATCAAATCGGAATTTAAAAGGAAAAAAAAAGAAACTTTAAGCACCTTAACTTATCAGCAGATAAACTAATATAAAATACTTAAGTATCTACCATGCATATTCTTCAGCAATCGTAATAACGAAATTATTCCTAGAGAAACGTGTAAAACAAGAAGCACTATAAATTACTTCTAAAAGCAATTCCATGTTTAAATTAGGATTCGTGTTACTTCAAATGCGCACTAATTATCACATCGTAAATTAGTTAGCGAGATGTAAGCTTTTAAGAATGAATTAAGCGTAACAGTTCTGCACAAATGCTGTTATTTTTATTTAGCATGCAATTTTGTTTGTTGTTTAGTTTCGCAGGAATTCGACTTTTGTTAAATAATCGCAAATCTTTCAAGTAATTTAAGTAATCAGGAATGTAATGACGCTACCAAATCAAATGAGATAATTGTTTTATTGTACTTGCTGCGTATAAGTACCATATAGTTAAAATTGAAATTTATTACTGTGCAATTCAAAACTTGATCAGTAACTATTGATCATTTTGCTTACTTGTATAGTTTAAAAATATTCCTCAGCACGGTTTTGTTGTGGGGTGAACGCTGCCAGTAGGTAGCTACTATTCAGTGTTTTTCATATTGCTTCTAGAAAAACTCAATAAATTAATGTTTCTCATGATTTGGGAGGGGGAGGGGAATGGAGAATTTATTTAAAGGTTACTAAACTACCATTTCTAAATTTATTTAAAACTATGTATTTATGCACTCTTTCGAAAAAAAAAAGGGTTTTAATAAAAGTGTAACGCTCTATTTTCTTTTCAAACTTGCTGTTATCTACATGTAGCATAGAGCGGACAAAATATCTTTGGGATTGCATTTAACATTTCAGCCATCATTTCTTTATTATATATTTAAACAATGGGGTCATTCCATTTTAAATCAACAAATGGGGTGCGCATCACCATTTTTTGATCTTGATGAAAATTTGCATGTGCATTCCTTTTATTTTCTATACCTCAAAAAAATAAATATTTTATTTTTAAAAAAATTACCCTTTGATATATAGGCCATTTTTGTTGTTGGCAACAGCAAAAATAGAGCATTTTCATGCTTCGTCTTATGCGCAATAACTTTTTTTTCTATCAAAGCTTTTGAGCTCAAATATAGCTCTTTAGAAAGCTAAAAAAAATCTTTTCATACATGATATCTATAAATTTCAGATTTAAAAAAAATACCAATTTTTCCAAGGTCAAAGTTCGCGATGAAAACTATTTTTTTTACCACTTTTGAAAATTAAAAAACCGATGAAGGGTTTAGAATAACAAGCCCTATTTTTCATCATATATTTATATGCATAGTTACTTATTGTATTAAAAAAATTGGCTTGTTACTCCGCCCCCTTTATGAGATATGCTCCCCCAAAGTTGCAAATTTTCAAAAAAATCCAGTTTTCAACGCTAAAAAAATACATGTGGGGGGCAAGATAAAAAAAATTTTATTTGGTATTTTAAGTACTTTTTATCAGCTTCCTAACAAAATAAAAGTTGCTCTGTTATTCAAAGGTGTTTGGTAAATATAAGGGTCTGAGTTTTCAAATAATTGCACTGAAACAACGCAATGTTTTTTCACTTTTTAATCTTAGTTTTTTACTGAAATATGTGCTCCCCTTGCAAGAATTATAGGTTAAGTGTTGTGAAAAACTTGGAACACCTGAAGAGCCACAATTTCATTGCCAGTAAGCAAGCAGAGTTTTTAAAATCAAAAAAAGACGATCTGGATAAGGGCATGGGTGCCTATAGGCAAAATTTTAAGGGGGGGGGGGGGCTCAGATATTTTCCTCATGAGTTAGCAGGATATTTTCTCTGTAGAAACCGGTTTCAGTACCAATTACAGTTTATAAAATTCAATTAAAAAAAAAAAAAAAACTTATTCGTTAATGGCAAAAGAAGAAATGTTTTTACATTTTTGCAAAGAAAAAAGCACTAAAAGCAAGGAAGTTCTCATTTCTATGGGGGGGGGGGGGGTTGTTGAGCCCTTACTTGCCCCTCCCCCTCCTCTCATATGGGCCCTTTTGGATAAGGTAGAAGTTTTGGTACTTGGAGACTTCTCAGAAAATGTTCTTGTGTTTTCCAAGATGAGATCCAGACCTATCACTGGTCAGGTAATCAATGCACACTTCATCCTTTTGTTAAATACTGACAAAAAAATGGAAATATTCAAGCTGAAAGTTTTTGCTTTGAAAGTGATTACCTGGAACCCCTTATCCCTACCGCAAATATCCTTGTTGAAAAAATTAAGGCGGACCACTCTTCAGTTTCAAAATTAACTTACTTTTCAGATGGGTCTGCTGCACAATATAAAAACAGAAAGAACTTCATTAACCTCAGCCACCTTAAAGAGGACGTATATAAACACATAGTGGCATTTTTTTTGCTATGTCTCATGGGAAAGGCCCATGCGATGGGATTGGTGGAACAGTAAAGAGGCTAGTTCGAAAGGCTAGTTTACAGCGCCCAATTAATAATCAAATCTTAAATCCATTAGATGTACATGATTATTGCAACAAACATATTAATAGTTTAACATTTTTCTATGTTTCTTGTGATGATGTTAAGACATTAGCAAAGGATCTTGACAAAATATATAAAGCATCATTGCCATTACCCCCAAACTCTGTCTTTTCACAGCTACATCCCTATCAACAGACATAACATTCATGTGAGACGCGCGTCTGTTCCTTCAGATTTTACAATTTTTCAGGACATGAAAGACGAACCTGCTGAACAAAAAGCAAGAATCCGAAAGAAATTATCAGATTATGTTTGCTGTGTGTATGATTATGACTGGTGGCTAGGAGAAGTGTTGGAAGTAAGAGTATTCAAAGGAAGAATACAGGATCCACTTGTTCATCCCAAATTGCCTGGAACATCATTTAAAAAATCAAGTGATAATGACCAAACTTGGATTCAGTTGCAAGACATTTTTAAAATCTTGATTGCATCAGAACTATGGTCTGAACAAGGAAGAGGTCACAATATCACACCTGTGATGAGTGATTATTTATCAACTCTTCTCCGCGAGAGAAAATACTAAAGAAAATAGCATTGAAAGATTTATGACCCTTACTGTTAAAACTGTTAAATTGTCTTTTTAAAGTTCAAATTTAATACGTCATAACTCATCTTAGTCTTTTTTTAACCGTTTAAAGCAAAGAATAAGGTATATAATTACATTTCAATAAAAAACTAAGATTAAAAAGTGAAAAAAAAAAAAAAAAAACCTGCGTTGTTTCAGCGCAATTATTTGAAAATTCAGACCCTTATATCTGCCAAACACCTTTGAATAACAAAACAACTTTTATTTTGTTAGAAAGCTGGTAAAAAGTACTTAAAATACCACAAATAAAAAAAAAATTACCTAGCCCCCCACATGCATGTTTTTAGCGTTGAAAACCGGATTTTTTTTTGAAAATTTGCAACTTTGGGGAAGCATATCTCATAAAGGGGGCGGAGTAACAAGCCAATTTTTTTTATACAATAAGTAACCATGCATATAAATATATGATGGAAAATAGGGCTTGTTATTCTAAACCCTTCATGGGGTTTTCAATTTTCAAAAGTGATAAAAAAATAGTTTTTCATCGCGAACTTTGACCTTGGAAAAATTGGTATTTTTTTAAAATCTGAAATTTATAGATATCATGTATGAAAAGATCATTTTCTTAGCTTTCCAAAAAGCTATGTTTGAGCTCAAAAGCTTTGATAGAAAAAAAGTTATTGTGCATAAGACGAAGCATCAAAATGCTCTATTTTTGCTGTTGCCAACAACAAAAATGGCCTATATATCAAAGGGTAAATTTTTTAAAAATAAAAAATTTATTTTTTTGAGGTCTAGGAAATGAAAGGATTGCACATGCAAATTTTCTTCAAAATCAAAAAAGGGGATGCAACAGCTTTTTTGAAAATTTGTTGATTTAAAATGGAATGACCCAATGTTATACCAAGCACCTGCACACGTGTTTCTATTTAAATTTCGTGAAGCCAAATGATTACGTATATATGATTACCTATACATATACATATATATATTAATCTTGGCAATTATTTTTCATTTTATTTGTTGTCGCCGTGTTTGGTCTTTTAGTTTCAATAAAATTAATATTTTATTGTTGTCTAATATAGTTTTTAGCGAATTATTTTACCCTTTACTGAAACTTTTAATGTCGTTTCGTGGCTTTTTTCATTTACTGGGAGGATTATTTAAACTTTCAATAAATATATATGCAACAAAAATCTATGTATTAAGGCTTTGGATGCTTTTTGATGACCTAATTTATTTATTTCGTAAAACTATACATTGTTTTGTCTTTTTTGTGGAGTTTTAATTAAAACAAAGTAAACTCATATTCACCACATAAAAAACAACCGTCTAAAAATATGAAAATCTCGTTAAAATATTTTGCCAAATTAATTTTGAATTATCCATTATCAAGTTACATAATCAGTTGAATAAATAAACAAAGTCATTAATTGAAAGTTTCCATAAATTTGTAAAATTAGAAAAGAGAAGCAAACTTAACGGCGATGTAAGCCTATTTTTTCAAATTTCGCCGGCCATGATGTAAGTATAATTTTTAAATTTTTGCCAAGGTAGAGAGAAAACAAATGATCTAGGGAAGTGACATACTGACATACCTATAACGGGAAAATATCGTAAGAGAAAATGTATTGAATTCTAACCGATATTGTCAGAATAAAACTATTCTTGTCGACATCTTCCGATTGCGCCATGCAATACTTCCTTTGAATATTCAATAATGCTATAGAAATATCTATATACATTAAATATCTCAAAAATTTTAGTCGTAAATCCCGAAAAATGCAAATGCATGCACTTTTATTCAATAAAACATGGAGTGCTTCAGGGATGAATTTTTACTTTAAAGATTAAAAAAAGATCAATTTTTACTGCAGAAATAATTTGTTTACCAATGTAAACAAAGTTTTTTCGGTTATACTACAGCGCTCTCTTGCGGGCAATTTGGAGCCTTTGATCTTTTGAGAAATGACTGTGCCTGATAAGACGCGTAACGAGTGAAGCCTCACCTCCCCTTTTTTCTTCTATTTATCTTCATTTTTTTTTCCTTTTTTGAAAATCTTGTTTTTATTTCATTTCTTGTGCGTTTTTTTCTTTCATGCTGCTTTCCCTTTCTTGCGGTTCACGGTTATTGACATTGTCTTTTTGTTTAAACTTTAGTTTAATCTTTGTCCAATTGGATTCATTCTTTCGGATTTTCCTGTACCTCAGAGAGAGCTCTTGGCCTTTGTTTGCATTCCTATTGGTTAATTATTGAGCTAATCCGTTATTTTTATCTTTTAAGCTGTGTGCTTATCTGTTCTCGGCTTTTCTCGGATGTCTTTTCATCCATAAGGTCTTTACTTTTTGCAATGAAATAGGCGTTCCCTGAAACGCTGAAACACGTGTATGCAATAATTCTGCAAATTTGTGCTTTTTTGACATTGTTTATGTTTACTTTACAGTGAAGCTTTGTTTATACATATCAAGTCTCAAATTACTGCATGTTACTAAGAAAAATGCTACATTACTTTTAATATTCGTTCAGAAGAAAAATGACTTTTAAACGCCATTAACTTGTTAGCCTTAACTTTTATTTAGAAGTAGTCAAAATAAATGGCGTTGCATGGGCACATATCATTAATACAACCCTGTGCGAATTAATGAAATAAAGCTTTTTTCTTTTTTTTTTTTACAAAATCGCCTTTATTTACATCATTAAATTATAAAATCAAAATCACCATTTAGTATGCCCCTTCCCCTTTTTTTGTTCAACACCCTTTTCACTCTACTGGGCTTAGAGTCAATTAGAAATTCGCACTTTTCTTTAAATTCTTGATCTCTAAACCATGTTTTTAGCAAAGCACAAATCATTTTTTCTTTTGTTGTGCGATCAGATTTCCACTCAATGTCCCAGTGGCCTGCTTCTTCCATGGAGAAATATCCATGGCTAACAAAAAGATAAAAAATTAACCGAATTGAGAAAAAACAGTAAAAATGAGTTGAAATTTTTAACACTTAAACAAAACACAATATTTATGACAAAAAAAGAAAAAGAGGTTTTAGTGCCTAATCAACTGGTAGTTTAAACAGCTGTTATAAACATAGATTGAACAACCTAAAAATTCCGAAAATTAAAAATTCCCAACTTTATTACATTAATTGCACATGGGTGTAATGCTGAAAACAAAGGAAAAAGACAATGCATATTTTAGCACCTGTTCAATAAATTGACATATATGTAATACTGAAAACAAAGGAAAAAGAGAATGCTTGTTTTAGAACTTGTTCAATAAATCGAGAAATACGACAAAAGTATAAACAAGAGTTAAACATGATCCGTAATTTCTTTTATATTGTGATGTTGCTGCTTTCTTTTGCTCACCAACCGTAAGTCTAATTAAATCTGAAATTGATCCATTAAACAGTGTTCATTAGAATATTTTCATACACTCGGACGAAGTAAATAACAGAATATTTAATTTACCAAGTTTATAACATTTAGATTGCAGTGCAAACAAGTGTAATCGTCTCAATCAGGGAAGAGGCAGTAGAACTAGCTTGCATGCAGGAGCACGATAGACTATATTGAGGCAAACCTAACAAGACACTATTGTGAAGCTTACGTAAAACCTAATCACAACAGTACGACGCTTCCAGGCGAGGTTTTTCCCAAAATAGGTGTAAACAAAGTAATTTTTAATTGAGTATCGTCAATCACTTGTTTGGCTTAAACAAGAGTACTTTGTTCAGTAAGTTACCGCTCTATAGCCAGGGCTAAGGCAGAAATACATGAAATGCACGGCCAACTCAGTCAATTCCTGTCGAAGACTGCAGTTTCGTGCTTATTAGCACACATCAGCCCGGCATAGGAGTGACTGAGCTGGAGGTGGAAAACCTCTTAAGGAAGCCAAGAGTGCCAAACAAACTGGTAGTAATACAGAATTAGCACCGACCAGACGAGTGAATAAAGCAATGGTTCGGTACAACTCTAATATTGAAGGCAAGGCAGGTGTGTTCAGTAAGTTACCGCTCTATAGCCAGGGCTAAGGCAGAAATACATAAAATACACCACTAAGAGGTTTTCCACCTCCAGCTCAGTTACTCCTATGCCGGGCTGATGAGTGCTAATAAGCACGAAACTGCAGTCCTCGACTGGAATTGACTGAGCTGGCGGTGTATTTCATGTATTTCTGCTTTAGCCCTGGCTATAGAGCGGTAACTTACTAGATATACCTGCCTTGCCTTCAATATTCCACTTGTGCCGAACCATTGCTTCGGTCACTCATCTGGTCAGTGCTAATTCTGTATCAGCTACCAGTTTGTTTGGCACTCTTGGCTTCCTTAAGAAGTTTCTCACCTCCAACTCAGTCACTCCTATAACGGGATGATGAGCGCTAATAAGCACGAAACTGCAGTCCTCGGCTGGAATTGACTGAGTTGGCGGTGTATTTCAAGAGCACTTTGGTTCAAAGCAGATGGCGTAGGCGAATCGTATGAGTTACCTTTTCTAATTAAGAAAAATGCCCCCCCCCTCTTATTCGTAGCAAACCTTTCGGAAACCTGTTGTTATTTCAGGTCGGACATAGATAAATTCCATTTTTTCTTCCTGGGTTTTGGAAATGTAAATTGTTGACGCATTACTTAGTGTATTTTGTTATCTTCAAACATAATATATAGCGATTGTGTGCACTATTTGTCTCCTCTTCTAGAGAAAATTTGAATTGACGGAGCTGACAGAGGCAAAAATATATACAGACAAACTTTGCAGTAAAAAAAAAAAAAAAAAGAAAAAAAAAAAAAAAAACAAGTTACTTCAAACTAAGAAGCATTATATTTATATGTTATAATTAATAATGTATAGCAATTTGAACTGCTTATAAGTACAAATTATTTTTATTCTATTTTGTATGATACTGAAAAAAGTTTGAATTTCAGCAAACACATTTCAACACTGCAGAAATATGAAATGATTTATTTGGAAAAGAGTTCAATACGGAGTGTAAAGTAAAAATTGAAATTTCTTTCGAAATATGTTGTTATGCTTCCGCACAAACTGCGTACTAGCACGCAATAATTTGGATATGTTTGATCATTAACTACAATAGTGTTTCTGTTATTTTTAATAACCAGGCGTAAGTTCGATCCATATATTTAATGAAAGCAATGATTATATACAGTGTAATGAATATATTTGCATATGAAAAAACATTTTGAACTAAAATATATAATACATAATCGCCTACCTTTGGTAGTGCGTAGAACGAAACATGTTGTATAGATAATGGCTGACTGGAGAGTACTGCGCAGTTCGATTCGCTAGTGTTACAATTAATATGATATAAGTGCGTTTATTAAAGACGCTTAAGGCGACATCTGGTGATCTGAAAAATAGTGAAAGGCATTAAAGTTCTGCATTAAGTTTCTGTAAGCAAAAATGTTCTATCATATCCCCTGGTTTTGTTATAGAAACTTAAACCAGGTTCATTTTACCCCTACAATACTGGTATTTTACTTTAGGAAGAGGTTTAGTCATTATATCTGCAAGCATCTCATTAGTTGGAAGATAGTCCAAGTCTATAATGTTTCTGTTGAACAAGTCTTTGATGTGATGATACTTTGTATCAATGTGTTTGGTTCGTGAACTGAATTTCTCAGACTGCACCAGCTTTATTGTGGATTGGTTGTCTTCAAACACTTTTACTGGCAATGACTGAGAAAGTTCCAAGTCGTTTGTGAGTTTTAGCAACCATAAAAGTTCTTGCATTGCTTCAGACAGAGCTATATATTCAGCTTCAGCTGACGATAATGAAACTGTAGTTTGTTTTCTCGATGCCCATGAAATTAGTGAGTTTCCGAGAAATATCAGGTATCCAGATGTTGATTTCCTGTCATGCTGGTCCTGTGCAAAATCTGCATCCGTGTAAACAGTTAAAGTTGGTGCTGATTTTGCTGTTAATTGTAAACAAATTTCTTTTGTACAGTTTAAATATCTGATGACTTTCTTTATTGCGTTCCAGTCCTTTTGGGTAGGATTATTGCATCTTCTGCTTAGTATGTGAACTGCTGAAGTTATATCTGGACGTGTAACAGTTGAGATAAACATAAGACTTCCAATTGCTTGCCTGTATTGATCATTCGAAATTAGAAGATTTTCTTCTTTTTGCAAACTGTAATAATTCGTTTCCATTGGTGTGCTGGTTGGTTTAGCATCATCCAATCCAAACTGTTTCACAAGTTGATCAATTTTATTTTTCTGTGAGAGCATAAAACTTCCATCCTTTTTCCTGTTAACTTCCATGCCTAGAAAATATTTGGTTTCTCCCAGTGATGTTATTTTATAACTTTTCTGCAAATCACCTATTATATTCTTAATTAACTTTTCTTCTTTTGCTGTAATCAAAATATCGTCAACATAAACGATTAGATTTATTCTATCTTCATTAGTTCCTTTTGTAAATAAACAGGGGTCAGCTTTGCTTTGTGAGAATCCGAGATTCGTTAATGTCTTTTCCATTTCAATATTCCAACATCTTGCAGCTTGCTTTAAACCATAAATTGATTTTCTTAGCTTGCAAACTTTGTTTTTATGATTTGGATCTTCAAACCCTTCTGGTTGTAGCATATAAATTTCTTCGTCTAGTTTACCATTCAGGAAAGCTGTTTTAACATCTACTTGATACACTTTTGCCTTGTTAATTGCTGCCCAACTAAGAAAAGTGCGAATTGTTGTATGTCTGACGACTGGCGAATATGTTTGATCAAAATCAATTTTGTACTTTTGTGTAAAACCTTTTACAACAATTCTTGCTCTGCATTTCACTTCTTGACCGTTTTCGTCATATTTAGTTTTGAAAATCCACTTGTTTCCAACTGCACGTTTTCCTTCAGGTAGTTCGGTCAGTTCATAGGTATCATTTTCTTTTAAGGACTGTATTTCTTCTTTCATAGCTGTGAACCATTTTTCTTGCTCCAATTTTGGTAATCTCAGTACTTCAACAAAAGATTGTGGATCTCTATTTTCATGTGACATTGGAAGATTTGTTTCAGCCTTGTATATCAACCTTTCTGGTGGAATACCTTTTGTTTTTCTGCTTGATCTTCTTTGAAGATTTTCTTCTTCCTCTACTTCTACTACTCCTTCATTTGTTTGCTCATGTTCTTTTTCTAACACTTCTTCACTGCAGTCTTCATGTTGCTGAGGCAGATTAAAGTGAATTAAATCCGATTGATTGATGTAATAATCTTCTGCTCCTTCCTTCGACTCATGTATCTCTTCAGAAAATTTTACTGTTCTGCTTACTACTATTTTTCTTCCACCTGTATAGATTCTATATCCTCTACTTCTCATATCATATCCTACAAAGGTTCCTTCTATTGCTTTTTCATCAAGTTTCCTCCGTTTCTGTTTATGAACGTACATGTATGCTTTGCATCCAAAAACTTTCAAATGACCCAAATTTGGCTTTTGTCCGTTCCAAAGTTCGTAAGGGGTCTTCGGAGCTGCTTTTGTAGGCAATCGATTTTGAAGATAATTTGCTGTTGAAACTGCTTCTGCCCAAAAACTTTTTGGTAACTTTGAGTTTATAAGCATAGCAATAGTCATTTCAAGTAGAGATCTGTTTTTGCGTTCAGCCGTTCCATTAGAAGACGGTGAGTAAGGAACTGTGGTTTGATGAGAAATTCCTAGCTCTTTGAAGTAATTTTCCATTTCTTTGTTACAGTATTCTCTTCCATTATCGGATCTTATTGCTTTAATCTTCATTCTGAATTTATTAGTTGTTGATGATACATATTCTTTGAATTTATCAAAAACTTCATCTTTTGAAGAAAGAAAATACACATATGTATACCGCGAATAATCATCAATAAAAGTTAAAAAATATCTTTTTCCGCCTAAACTTTCAACTTCAAATGGGCCTGCTAAATCAGTGTGGATTAAATTTAAAATCTGTTCTGATCTATAATTAGCATTCTTAGGATATGGTTTCTCCGTTAACTTAGCTTTAATGCATGTTGAACAATCTAAGTTATGCGAACAGTTTTTAATTTGTATTCCTCTTGCTAAGTCATCCTTCATTATTTTCTTGATCGCTTCAAAACTTCTGTGGCCTAATCTTTGATGCCATTTTAAAATACAGTTTGAATCCGAGCAAGTAACATCTTTTTCAGATACGGTAAACGACCTTTCATCGCTTTTAATTATATCCAGTTTGAATAAACCATTAGTTGGTTCTCCTTTCAGTATAATCTTATTATTTTTCGTAACTGTGCATTTATCACTTTCGAATTTAACAACACAACCTTTTTCAGTACACGCTTTTACAGATAATAAATTGCTATCTAAGTCTGGTACATATAAAACATTTTCCAACTTGATTCTGTTTATTGTGTTGTCAAAAGTTTTCACTTTGAAACGTATATCACCAATACCTTGAGATTTTAGTTTCTCCCCATTCGCAATAGTCACACTTTGCTTCTTACTTTTATCTAGCTGACAGAAAAGATTTAAATTACGCGCCATATGTGAAGTGGCACCTGAATCAATCAGAAATTCAGTATCTTCTGCTAAATTAGAATATTCATTTGTTATTAAAACAGATTCATCTAACTCACTACAGTAAGTATCCCCGTTATTTAGTGCATTGGTTTCATTCCCGTTATTTATAGCTTCAGATTCCCAAGCACACTTGCTTCTTTCTTTATATTTTACTTCCGCGTTGGAATTATTTGGCTTGTACTGACCTTGAGAGCTGCGGAATCTGCATTCGTTAGTGAAATTTTTATTTTTGTAGTTTTGTTTCGGCTTCGAATCACGAGAGGCACCGCCTGCTTGTCGATTTAAATAATAGCATTGATCTCGAAAATGGTTATTTCTTTTACAAATATCGCAATAATTTTTCGTGAATCGTTTACTGGTTCCTTTCAAAGCCATAGAATCTACTTTGCTATGAACTTGTTTCATTTCTTCTCTACGCGTATATTCGTCTATTAATTTCCCTTTTACATATTCTAAAGTTAATTCATCTTCCGATTTACTTTCTATCGCAGTTATTAAGTTACTGTATGAATTTGGCAATGAACATAACAGAATCGCTATTAAGTTATTTTCTTTCACTTCTTCGCCAATGCTTCTTAATTTTTCCGTTAATTCTAAGACTTCGGTAATATGATCTTGAATTTTTGAGTTTTCATAGTATTTAATAGAATATAATTTTCTAAGAAGAAATAACTTATTTGTTAAATTTACTCTCTCATGTACAGATTTCAAGTGTTCCCAAGTTTCTTGTGCTGATTTGGAATGCAGGACATGTATTATTTGCGAATCGCTAATATTTAGGCAAATTAAAGCTCTAGCGTTTCTATCACCTTTATTCCATTTTTCATCTACTTTTTCCGGTTTTGCTTCGAACACGACATCATATAAGCCTTCTTTAATTAAAAGTTGTTCCATTTTAAACTTCCAAATTGAATAATTGCCATCATTAAGTTTGTCAATATACACAGCATCTTTTTGAGCCATTATGATAAATTGAAAGATATATGTAAACACAATTTAAAATACACAATAACAATACTTATAGAGAAAAAAAAATTCTTCTTTAAAGAACTAGTTTTTCTTTTTCAGTTTTTACACTTGCGCCTTTTTTTCCTTTTAAGTCAGCCATTTTAAAAGTGATATATTTTTTAAAAGGTTAAGTTTCATTTTGAAACCTTTGCTACTTTAGATTTACTTAATTGAAGTTAAATACTAAACATCAAAATCTTCAATCACTTCAGTCTCATAATCAAATGTTATTTTTAATAACCAGGCGTAAGTTCGATCCATATATTTAATGAAAGCAATGATTATATACAGTGTAATGAATATATTTGCATATGAAAAAACATTTTGAACTAAAATATATAATACATAATCGCCTACCTTTGGTAGTGCGTAGAACGAAACATGTTGTATAGATAATGGCTGACTGGAGAGTACTGCGCAGTTCGATTCGCTAGTGTTACAATTAATATGATATAAGTGCGTTTATTAAAGACGCTTAAGGCGACATCTGGTGATCTGAAAAATAGTGAAAGGCATTAAAGTTCTGCATTAAGTTTCTGTAAGCAAAAATGTTCTATCAGTTTCATTATCAAGACATTAGAACATAGAAGCATAAGTTTCTGAATTTTCTCCTGAAAAGAAAGCAAAAATTTCTTAAATGCATTTGACACGGAAAAATATTGAAGATAATAGAGTGCGAGCAAGAACTTTTAACGGGAGTCGAACACGAATCTTGTCATCTGGAACATGGTTTTATTAATGGGATACGATCACGGAATGCATTAAGATAATGTGATTTGAAAGTGAGAAGTAAATGGCGTTTTATGTCCACAGATGCGTTGCAACTTACGAGTTTGCTCGCTAACGATAAACTGAGCGATAGTGCCATTTTTGAAGACATCAGAGTAGCAGAATTCCTTTTACAAGTAGTTATTTCAAATTTCGAACATATCAATACGGATGCTTCCTTCCGGCAAAAGTACTACTTTTAGTCACTAAAATTAATCGAATAAAAAAATTAAAAAAAAAAAAACATCGACTTAGAAAATATTTTTATTTTTCCAACATTGAAATTTAAAATTAAATTTTTAAAGTATCTGTCTTTTAGACCATTTTAGACAAAAACGTTTTATCGTGTGACGTCACAAGTAATGAAAGTCCTCTTCAATCGGAGAGCATGGTTGTTTTTTCCGGCAATATATCGCTTTTTAACGATTTTTTTCACCACGAGCAATTTAGTACGAAACGAGAATTGTTAGCTTAATAAAATAATCATTTAGCAAAGTTTGGCGGTGCCCTAAAACTTTATTTTTGTAACTTTAAGGCTCCTATATATACAAGCCGACACATCAGCTTAGGATTAGCCATTTTGGATCGGAGCGCGTGTTTGAGTGGCAGTCTTTTCTGGCTAGTTATCGCGTTTGGTGATTGTTCACTGCGAGCGATTATTAGCGGAACGTGAATTGCTTGTTAAATCAAGTCATGCCCAATTATGTTGGAGTTGAATGTGTCCCTGAAATGTTGTTATGAATGGACAACCACTTGATGACAAATTGAGCAACAAATATTTCACTATGATTTTTCGGAAAAATTACTTCTGGAATAAAATTTTGTGAAAGTTCAATTACAGTCCAGTCACATTAATGTGACCACCACGTACTTTCCACGTCAGAGTTAAATAACCAATCACAGAAGGCAGGTGGCAGCACAGTGCAGTTGAGCGTATATAAAGGATGATAGAGGGCTTCGGAAAACATTTTAGTCGTTGGAGTAATGCAGAAACGAAGCGATTTATCCGACGTCCAAAAGGGCATGATCATTGGCTTTCGGGCCAAGGGTGGAAGCCTTTCCGAAACGGCGGATTTTGTGAACTGTTCGCGTTGCTGCCGTGGTAAAAGTGTACCCTGCATGGCAAAATGGGACTGTCCAAAATCAGCGACGTGGCAAATGTGGTGCACCATGGGCCATAGATGACAGAGGCGAACGACGGTTTGCAGAGATGCGTTCGGGCAGATAGACGGGTTACCGTTGAGCAACTGACCACCAAAATTAACAAAGGGGCTACCAAAAGTGTCTCCCAAATTACTATTCAGCGAACATTGCTGCGTCTGGGCCTCCGAAGCAGACGCCTGGTTCGTGCACCTATGCTGACTGCTGTTCATCGACGACGAAGGATAGAATTTGCACGCCAGTACAGCAGCTGGACGTCTACTGAGTGGCGACAGGTAGTGTTCTCAGATGAATCGCGTTTTATGCTCCATCGGACAGATGGACGTTTGCGTATAAGGCGTGAAACCTCCGAAATTAACCACCCTGCTACCATTGCCGGAACGGTCCAAGCTGGAGACGGCAGCATTATGGTCTAGGGAATGTTTTCCTGGCATTCTCTGGGTTCACTGATCATTGTGGAAGGCACGATGGATCAATACAAGTACGCATCTGTCCTTGCGAACCATGTCCACCCCTACATGCGCATTGTTTTTCCTCAGGATGATGGCATCTTCCAGCAGGACAATGCGAGGTGCCATACAGCTGCCAGTATACGTGCGTGGTTCGAAAAGCACCAGGATGAGTTTACCGTCCTCCCCTGGCCAGCAAACTCATCTGACTTAAACCCAATCGAGCATCTGTGGGACCATCTCGATCGAGTTGTTCGCGCCATGGATCCTCAACCGCGTAATCTAGCGCAGCTGGCCACGGCATTAGAGTCGGCATGGCTCAACATCCCAGAGAACACCTTCAGGGACCTAAGTGACTCTCTTCCTGCACGTCTCGCAGCAGTCCGCTCTGAAAATGTGGTTATTCTGGCTTTTGACAGATGGTCACATTAATGTGACTGGACTGTGTATTAGGTTGATTAAAAGTAATTCAACGTAACTTGCTTTCTTTTAATAGCATATTCAACTCGATTGTGGCCTATTTGATGGAATGCTATCTACCAGCAGCGTAGTGAGAAATTTCAACTGAATGAGGCAATGCAAATGTTTGGCTGCGCTATTGGTAAGTACAATCGTATTCGATTCGATCGTGTTCTGTTTGAGTTGAATGTGCCACTCCAACTTCAAAAGTTTCAGTTGTACTTGAATTTTTCCAATAATAAATAAAAAAACACGAGATTCCAGAAATTCCTGGTCAAACTAACTTAATTATACTTTGAAATACAGAGTGCATTTTAAAAAGTTAAATTGTCTCAAGGAAGAATTAAGTTCCTAAATGCAGCTACAAATAAAAACACGTAATTAATTTATATTTTAAACTGCTGCACTTAGAACCTCTGAACTCTTATTTTGCAATTTATTAAACACATCTTGTCATAAAACAGAATATTTTTTAAATTAACCTATTTGACATAAATACACATTTTAAAATTTGTATCACATTGCTGGAAGTAGTATTGCAAAATGATCATTGTCTTTGAGCAAAAGTTTAATTAATTGAGTGTTAGTCAGACTTATTTTGTTCCGATCTTACGTCTAATTTTATTTAATGCAAAGGGTTCATTGTTTCAAGGCTTTTCAAAATACGAAAAAAATGAATTTCGGTTTCAAATGTCTGGAAATTTATACACAAACGTCAGCACGAAAAAGTCTTACATAACTCGAGCTTGAACAGAAGTATGGTCATTTCTTTTCAATAAAAAGAAATCTTAAAACGCATCTGCAGAAATCGTCTACAGTTTTACTACTAAATAGTCATTTAACTCAATATTTTTTTAAATAATTCATTTGACACATATATAGATTTTGAAATTTACATCACATTATTGGACAGTTGTAATGCAGAATCCTCGTTTGTACATGCAGGTCGATTCTATTGCGAAATTCAATAAAAATTTAATTTATAAAAGCTGTTTTTTACATTTATAAACTTTATTAGTTGAACACAAATAATATGTGTCACCTTTATATACACTAAATTTTCTTGGATAATGATTTTCTGGAATGAGACTCTGTCCCCTCCTCCCTTCCCTTTTAGCATCAAATATAGCTGAAGTGTTTTAAGATATTATTATTTTTTTTTAATTTACGGCAAGATCCTCAGAGTCTCCTTCCTCTAACGTCTTCAAATACAGCTCAAAACTGTACTTTTAAAATTAAAATTTAAAACATTGAGGTTGGATGTCCCCTTAAGTCTCTTAAAGATGTTCTTAATTCTTCACTTCTGAATTGTTTTCGGAGGGGTCATTCATGGAAACTTTTACCCATATAGTTTACTAAAGACGGTCTAAAATTGCAATTTTAAAACTTTAGTTTAATTCATTTTTCTAGAAAACCCTCTCCCCCCCCCCCGTTTTCACACCTTTACATCACCCAAAGACAGCTTAAATGTTATTTTCAAAACATCACCTTCAACAAATATCTCGGGAAGGTGGATAAGCTACACCTTTGTCCGAACATTAAAAAAATGGCCTGAAATTGCGTTATGAAAGCTAAAGTCGGAGTTTTTTTCCTTAATTAAAAGCCCTGAAAATTCCGAGTATCCCAGTCTTTGGCCCCCGGAGTCTCTATTTTATATTGTTAAATGGATTGCGTGAAATATATGTATATTATTGAAATATTTCTTTAATAACTGCAACAAAATGCACTTTTTACTTACCCAATAATTACACGTTTTTCGTCAATATTTTCATAGCATGTTTTTTTTAATTAGTTCATCAAGTTGCACATTTTTTTATGAATAAGACATGGTCATTTTTCAAAAAATGAATTTTTTTAAATTAATATGTCGAACAGCAAATTGAAAAACTGATTTAAATAAGAGAAAAAAAAGGTAAATTTCTCAGAATTATCTTAACCAGTGGTTTTAAATCTTTTGTTTCCCAGTCCCATTTTTGAACAATTCCAGACCCGATATGTATACTGAGGCATATACATACAAGTCTATATAAGCTTTTGTAGCTCCAGAAATCAGACCAAGACACTATTTGCATATATTTCAAACTCAGATTAGAAATTCAAACATTTTTTTTTTTTTTTTTGCTTTACTATGCATTTGTGTTGAATTTGAATTATGAGGCTCAAATTTCATAAATTTATAAAGTGTAACAAATAATAATAAAAGTTAGGGATCCTTGTTCAAAGCAAAATCAATGGTTAAACATCAGGATTACAATTGTATATTCTTTTAATTTAGTTATTGAGATTCTTCTACAACTTAAACAGTATCATGAATAAAAGTTTATTTAAAACACAATGTGGGTGCTAAGATATGTACAAGTGTTTAATGTACAAATGCTAACGCATAATGTACACAAAATATGGAGCTCAACGATCAGCGGGTGCTAAGTTAATTTTCAAGTGCTTAAGCATAAAGTAATGAATAGTAATGGAAATAAATAACTTACATGAAAAAAATTCCAAACCAGACCAAATAAGTTACAGATGAAAATTCTGAAATCAACATCAATTTTTACTAATACTTTCTGCGTAGCTTCGCAGAATTGGCACACGTACGTGATGAAATACGTTACAATTTCGTAGCACAAAGTTCTTTCAATTTAGTTTATGATTGATGAGATTGAAAAAATGTAAAAAAAAGCAATAAAAATAACAGCATTTTTTATTAATGTACTAGCTGCGTGCCCGGCGTTTCACGGGCTACTTAAAAAATGAAAGAGATGTCCAATTGATGTTTTTGTATTATTCTGACATCAGTTTCTAAAACGCTAAGCAGTAAGTAAATACGCGTAATGCAAGGTTTGCAAAACACCTGTAGAGCATATTTTTGGCAAAAAACTCTTTAACGTTAATCATAGTTATCAATGATACAAGTTATGAGTATTTTCAATTAGCACAAAAGATGAAAATATATGCATTATCAACTATAATCTGTGCTTACGTTAAAATGAATTACATCTGATAGACTATATCTGAAATATTTATGTAGAATTACAATCAGCTTTTTACATAAAATGACACACACCTTTTGGTTGATCACGCGAAACTAAAACATCGAGACTAAATAAATACCAATAAGCATTAATTTAATACCAAGTCATTAGACTCCAATTTAGCTTTAGTTAAAATAATTAAAAACAATCTTTTTTGTTCAACTCTGTTTCACTTAAAGAAATCCAAACACTCTTAATTTAACATGTTCTTTTAACGATACAAACTGTATTTCAAAAATAGAAACAGGAAGGAAAAAAAGAGTTATTACAGTTCGAAAACTCAGCCATGTGACAGGAAAAAGTCCAACAAAGTAAACATAATTAGTCGCACATCCTATATGTACCACAATATGAGGCCGGTGAATGATAAACTTTCACTACAAACAATAAATATAGCTAAAGAAACAACTTTCATATGCTGAAAAGAGTTAAGAACGTTGAATGTAAAAAATAAAAAAAAAAAGACAGACGATAAAATAAAGGCTATGTTCGAATAGAGCAACCAATTTTAAACTAATTTAAAAAGAAATTCAAGATGGAAACGTTGTTTTAAGATTTGGACGGCAGCCAAAAAAAAATCTCTTTTAAAACAATTATTAGAATTTTACTTGCTCACCCATATGAAAAATGATAACAGGAAAGAAGTAAACAATCCTGAATAACGTTATGTTAATAAACAATTTAATTTATATCTCCGCTAATTGAAGTCGCACAATTACGAGATTGGTCCTATTGTTTTCTTTGGAAAATTTCGAATTGATCGGTATCTCGTTTGACTCTCGATTAGCAGCGGTTCTCGAGAAGATCGATCTTCAGACAGACACACGGACGCGAACAGATTTTAATATTATAGTGGATACATTCAGTATATAGTACCACCAACCAATCTTTATCTAGCCATCCTCGTTATAGCAAAGAAAATAATAATTTCACAAGGGTGCCCAAATGTGACTAAATATGCTTTGAATGTCTGGACTCGTGTGTTGGCACACAAGACTCTGTATACAGATTACATTCGGAACACTTTTGAAACATTTTCTTTCTGAAGGAGCATATTCCGAACGCATTATAGTGCACATTCACATATTAGGATCACTTTTTCTAAAACAGTGTTCCAAATTGTGCAGGTTTATTTGCAGTGTACTTTATAAGTTCTTTATGGTGAAGAACAATGTATGATTGCCAGTTTTAAACTTTTCAATAGCTATCATTAGGACAAATACTACAGGAACAACTTTAAAACTGAATTGTACTTAATACTTTTTGATCATTTTCAATTTATTTTTTCAACTCTTTAATAGTATGATTTTTTACACCATTTTTGGCAAATAAATATTTCTAACAAAAGTTCAGCATTTTCACTTAATACTTAAAACTGTATAAAATGTAGCTTTAAATATTTCCTGCATTTGATGCTTTTTTAGATTATTTTCCCTATCTTGATAATCTTTGGCCTTAAAAGTAGAATTTTGAATTAGGTGTCGGTTCTTGCACTTTCGAAATCCCTTTTTGTTAATAACTTTTGCTCTACTGATCGGAATGATGTCTTCGACTATCCCATTTGAGCCCCTAAACTTACTTATGCAATAAAATGATGGTTTCAACCAACCTTTACTTTTTGTGTTCATTTTACATTGCAGGTGAGACTACGGAGAGTTGATACCTTTTTCCTTGGATTTATGACTTGTATTTGATTTAATGGGACTAAACGATCTCATGTCATATATTTAGAACAGTCTTTGCCAGTAAATATGATAAGCCGTTTTTAAAATATATTTTGTAGAAAAAATATTTTAATAAAAAATCTAAAGTTGGTAACAGAATCAACTCTCTTTTGTACAGGAAGACTTTATCCCCGTCTGCAGGAGATTTAATCCTGTGGGAAGAGGTTCTTTACAAATGTTTTAGAAACAAGTAAAACATTTATTATTGCGACATAGTTATTATTTACTCATAAAAAAGCAAAATTGCTTATGTCAAACTAAAATATAAAGCAAATCAAAATAGTTGTAATTTAGACTAATTTAATATACAAAATCAACTATGTAGTAGGAAATGACTAGCATTGCTATAGAAACTCATACTTTTTCATCAGTCTTGATCAAGTATACAGTGAAAACTAAGAAACAAATATTAAAGATATACGAGAGTCGATCCAGAAATGAGGTTCCCATCAATTTTACAAATAGACAATTTCTTTTACTCTCATAGAAAACTGCATCGTTGGAAAAATGGAATTTTCCTCTATTTTTTTACATAATCGCCTTCTTTTTCTACTCATTTTTGTAGACGGTTCTTTATTTCTGTATCCCAATATCATAGAACTCGGCCGTCAAATAGTTGAGGAAACGTTCAACCTCTTCTTTGGCTACGGAAGCATTGGCCACTCAAGTGATCCTTTAACTTCCCCAACAATCAACTCAAGCAGATATTGGTCAGCACTAAGAAATCTCAGGGGAGCTATGCAGAACAGCCGGCGAGAACGATTGGGAGTCGATGTAGCGCTGTTTCACTACAACGCACAAAACCCAGGAGCTTTTGACAGATTTAGGGTAGACTGTTATGCCCCACCAACGTTACAGTCCGGACCTCAG
This sequence comes from Uloborus diversus, assembly GCF_026930045.1. NCBI lineage: Eukaryota > Metazoa > Arthropoda > Arachnida > Araneae > Uloboridae > Uloborus > Uloborus diversus. The sequence continues at coordinate 102,375,429 of NC_072732.1, forward strand.
GCCTAGTGATTATCACTTGTTCCCCAAGTTAAAGGAACACTTGAGTGGTCAACTCTTCGTAGTGACAATGAAGTCAAAGAAGAGGTCAAACGCTTCCTCAACGGTTTGGCGGCGGAGTTCCATAATATCGGGACACAGAAATGGTAGCACCGTCTACAAAAATGTTTAGAAAAGCTGGCGATTACTTTGAAAAAACGACTCATAGAAAATTTCATCTTTTCAAAGATGTAAATTTCTATGAGAATAAAATTTTTTGTCTATTTGTGAAATTGATGGGACCCTTATTTCTGGATCGACCCTCGTATTTAAACGTTAGCATGTACGCTATTAGTGTCGAGCAAAGTTTGTGTTTTAACGTTATAAACTATAAAAATATTTCAAAACTGACGCCAACAATCAGCTGAAATAAGTGGGTCAAATGAAAAGAAAGAAATAACTATTTATTTTTGAATTTCAGGAATGATTTTGGATCATTTAAGCACCCAATAAGTTTATTAGTAGATTAATTAGTTGGTATGAGCATATTTACGTAATGGTTTTAACATAAATTTTCTCAAGTAAGATTTTTTAAAGCTTTTGCTATTAATATGGGATTTACATTAGCTTTCGGTTATATTTTTTATGGCAACGGAGTTTCTGTTAAACAATAAGTAAAATAAATTGCAAATACTTGATCCTGGATAAAGTCTCATTTGTTCGAGAGGATCAAATATCCCCATCATATACTTTTTAAACAAATTTCAAATTTACAACAAGTCTCCTGAGACGTTAAGTATCCCAACTCTTCTCAATAGAGGGTCATATCTAAATTTTATTTGTACGATTTGCAAGAGGGCTCTAACTCATGTCTTTAATAACATTCTGTTCGCAGTTTGTATAATGACAAAGACGTATTTAGAAGTGTTTCTTTTTTTTTCTCTCTTTTTTTCTTTTTCTATGATTGTACATAAATTTTTAAACACAAAAGTTACTAAAGCAGCGAAATATACTTGGAATTAAGAGATCTGAACTATATATCTACATGGTTTTTATATTTAAACTGTAATGATTTTACTTTTTTTTTTTGATTGCGTAGGGGAAAAATGAACACTTTGCTGATAACTTACGAAAGTAATCCTTATATGAAAAGAAATCATTTAATGATTTATTTGGAAGATGCAGTATATCAACATGACAAATTAAGAGAAGAAGCTGTTGATGTTACACCGAATGATTTTTTCAAAGATTATTTTAAGAGCGTAAATGATGGAAACCACATTTACTTCTCTCAAATTTCTTTCATCAAATCTTCAGCATATAATCAGCGGTGCTTTTTAAAAGCAATTTTTAAATGCTACAGAAATTTGCTTCTAGAAGATACTAAATTAAATTTCAAAGATATTCACTGTTTACTAAAACTTATTTCACTAGATATTCCTGTCAATTTCCCTAAAGAAATATTTTCATCAATTGAAAAGAGTGAAAATGATTTTCCACGCCTATATCTTTTAAGTTTTTTGATTTTATTTAAGAAAAATATCCAGTTGACTGATCTAACCGCGAAGGAATCTGCTTTGCTTGACGAAATGAAATCTCTTGAACGTATGCATTCCAAATATTTGGAAGGAATTGGTGTTGAGACTGACACAGAATTTTTTTGGTGCATCAAAGGAGACAGACACTTCTTATACTGAGAAAAAAGAAAGTGGGAAAGAAAAAATATCTGTCAAAAGCAAGAATCTTTACAGCAATATTTACTCCTGCAGCTTTGAAGAAAGACCCCAGCAGTCTTCAGAGAGAAATACGAAAGATAAAGCGTGGCGATTAGTTCAAGAAAATATGATTTTAGAAAGCATACCCAAAGAAAAATTTAAAAAATGATGAGGCTAATGACTAAGATATGGATTCAGTCTTTCCTTATTCCGAGGGTATAACCGCCGATATTGTCACACAAGAAAAAATAGAAACTGGTACACTTGTGGAATGTGACAGATGGTTATGTTATTTAAAAATGGCGATTGGTAAATGAATAATCCCGTTCGAAAATGTGAACAACATTGGAGCTACTTATACTAATTTGCTATCAATAGTTTTGAGTAGCGGATGATGAGTTCAGAGTTTATCAAGTTTGTGAAAATGTAATATTGAGCAAGGAACATCAATGTAATTGGTTACTGGGAAAATGTATTTTTTTTATCCCACAATTTAACTCGTTTTTTTAACAAATAACATTATTTTATCTTTTCTGCCTGAATAAAACAAATTCTGGATTCTAATTTTAAATTTACTGATTTACACGACGTGAACTAGTTTTCCACAAAAATGTGACAGATAGCTGATAGACCTTACAGACTCAAGTACGGGCCATTTCACAGTATTTTGTCCAAAAATGTGGAGTCCGCGACATGACACTTTTTTGACATATATTTTATGTGTTTGATTAAATATGTGTTTGATTAGCATATTGCTTTATTTTAAGTTTATGTGTTGATAGAATTATCTCAGAATGAAATTTTGTACTAATTAAACAGTAAAAGAAATAGTTATGGTAAAAAAAAGTCATGTTTCGGAGTCTACATTCGGATAAAATACCTAGAAAAAGCCCTTAAGCGTGCTAAATAAGGTAGGTGCGCCAAATAAGACCAACTAACCATTTTTCTATGCAGGAGAGAAAACTGTACTAAAATTATGTATTAAAACTAAATGATTATATTTTATAAACAACGGAACGAAATTATGTCACAAATTTATGCAATTGAAAAATAATGGATAATATTTATTTAAAATAGAAAGTCGCCCGCTATGATATGAAGGGTGAAAATTGTTTCTTTGTTTGCCTGTTTGATGATATTTTAATAGTTGACATTGTAACCCTAACACCAGTGGATTAACCCTAAACTCCAGTAGATAGCGTATATTCGCATCTCCAGAGCTCGAATACGCTACCTTGTTGTGATTTACAATACTATCGAAAAAGGTAAAACATTCCGTTCCACGTGTTTTCTTTGGGGTAAATTACAGGCTTCAGATAGTTTATAGTGTAAAGTAATTTCAGAACAATAGAAAAGAAAGCTTCCTACAAACACTATGATAAATTACTGTCATTCACTAATCTTCAAAGCAAGTCATAAATTACAGCATTTGTTTACCTTTTTCATCCACCATTAGACAGTGGCTGCAACGCCCCCTATAATTTATTGGAGTTGCGTATTTTTTTAATTCCTTCGTTTTCCTAAAATGACAGTCTTACCAGTCAAATTGTTAAGTCACCGGATCGAGTTCAGCCTTGTCAAAATAAAGTATTCCCTGCATGTCAAAATCAAATTATCATACCGTGGCGCAAATTTCATTGTTGAAACACGCAGGTTACTTCCTAATCGACTATTATTTATATGAGGATAGTACTTTACGTAGCTTAGAACTTTGTTCTACATTTTAATAAAGTGAAAAATGATACCAGAACTTTTCGTTTTAAAAGAAACTTAATTTCAGACACGATATTCGCATTTAAAATAGGAAAAGATAACTTTTCCTTCCAAAGGATTGAGAGCGTTTTTTTCTTTACTAATAATAAAGCTAAAGGTCTCTCTGTCCGGAGGATGTCTGTAGGATGTCTGGATCTCTGTGACGCGCATAGCGCCTAGATCGTTCGGCCGATTTTCATGAAATTTGGCACAAAGTTAGTTTGTAGCATGGGGGTGTGAATCTCGAAGCGATTTTTTGAAAATTTGATGTGGTTCTTTTTCAATTCCAATTTTAAGAAAAAAAAACTATCATAAGATGGACGAGTAAATTACGAAATTATCATAACGTGGCATGTTATGATAATTTCGTTTCACCGTAGCATGGGAACAAGCCAATTGGCGAGATACGAAATTATCACAACGTGGAACCGTAACATGGGTAAAAGCCAATTGGTGAGAAAATTCACCACACATTATTTGTAAATATACATGCGAACCAAAAGACTTTTTCATTTTTCTATTACGGGCAAAGCCGTGCGGGTACCACTACATGTAATAAATGTATATTGAAATTTTTACATGATTATCAAATTAACCTGATTTATCGCTGATTCTTCACTATATTTTTTATTTGTCAGAGAACTCAGTTGATAAATCTCATATAAATTTCATACCGTAATAAAGTATAGCTGAGCTTCAATAAGAAAGCGGTGATCAGAATTTACGACCACCTTGGATTTATGGAAGGAAATGGGTAGGCTTTTTTTACAACCCACTTAAAGGAAGGTATTTACGACCCCATATTCAAAACCATATTGAGGGGGAAGCCCTTTTTATCGTGAATAGAATGTGAACAAAAGTCTTTTGGCGCACAAATTTAAGAAGTATTCATCTTAGAACTAAATGCGTCCTAAGTCAAAACAAATATCCAAATGAATATTGTTGAAATTGCGAATCAAATGTCTATGACACGTATCTATAGAAAAATACGAGAACCAAATACAATATACGTTACCCAGAAAATGGAGTATATGTTTGATTTCCGAGAACTAGTGATTATTCGTAGAATTTATAATTTATTATGACACACACACACACACACACACACATATATATATATATATATATATATATATATATATATATATACTAGCAAAAATACCCGGCGTTGCCTAGGTTAGCAATAATTATGAGCAACAATCGTTACTTGCATTTGTTTTCTGTTTTAAGTGAAAGAACTTAAAACCACACCTTTTTGACGTGATTTAAAATCTAGCTTCTTCCTTACTCATAAAACTAAAGTAGCAGTAAGTAAAAAGAGCAAAATAGTATTCATTGAGAAACGAAAACACGGAATTTAAGCGTATACAAATTTGAAGAATTTCTGAAATATGAAATTAAACTTCACATGTTTAAAAAGATTTATCAGTTATTTATCAGTGCTTTTTTTTTTTTACATGGAGTCTTACCTTCTCTGTATGTCTATTGAAGAACGAACTGTTTAAAAAAATGTAGCCGCGCGCCCGTGATCCCCTTAAACTTGCTTTAGTTATTTTGGAAAATTTGAATTATTGTGGGTTCTTGGTGCGATTTAAAATGTTATGAATTTGCGGGAATCGTTTTGGGATACCTTGGATAATGCTCCCCCCTCCTTCCTTTGTAAAACGGTATGTTACTAATTTTTGTTAAAGAGATATTGTCGCCATATGCTAAGATACTTTTGGTCACCATAAAATGGCGCTATACAATTTCATCCAAAATGTTTTCCAAAATAAGTAGTAAAATTTGGCGATGTTTTGAATTTGTGCACAAAGTCACATTAATGGAAGTTTTTGTGCTGTTTATGGGTTTGCCTAATTTAGTTGCTGAATTTTTTTACAGTAAAAAATGTTTTTTAAAGATTCTTTGATTGACGATATTTTGTTTACATGGTGAAAGCTGACATACGTAGTCTTTGACTTCAAAAACCGCGACAGTTGAAAAAACTGCCAAATGCATCCGCTACTGAAATCTTTCGCAAAAATTTTGGCGAGGTTTCTGCTGTTAGATTGGATAATGATTAAAAAATCCAATCAGCACAAATAATTTAAAAACCCCCGTTAATTACACTAAAGTTCCGTTTTAAATGGAAAATAATCAACGAAATCTAGTTTTTATTAGCCAATCATCTTGGGGGAAAAAACGTTACTTTAAGATTTGACTTGAGAAAAGCCACAAAAAGTCAGACGAAACACAAAAACATTCAGCAATTCTAACTATGAACTGGGAGTTGAGATGATACACTAAATAATGAAATGGGTTGAGGAAAGCCTTCGAACATGGAACAAAAAAAGCTCATAACTCGTTTTTCATACAACTTAGAACTTTCTAACAGATGCCATCTTCAGCAGAAAAATAAGCGCTTTCGATGAACACATAGTTTTAATATGTGCACGTATTTTTTCACCGTCATATTGGGGCATTTATGCGAAAATTTGGACAAATTAGAATAAAAAAGGAACTATCAATCGGATATTTTTCGAACTGGTCTACAAACCTCCCCAGTACCAAAAAGAACAAACGGTGAAAGTTTCAGTCAAATCTGCCGGGTAGTTTCTGAGATCTTTGGGAACAAATTTACCAAACTCCATTTATATATATATATATATATATATATATATATATATATATATATATATATATATATATATATATATATATATATATATATATATATATATATATGTATATATATATTATATATATATTATATATATATATATATATATACGAGGCATGTTTTTAAAGTAAGTACCGTTTTGATATAAAAAAAGAACGAGTACAGATAGAGCTAAGTAATTTAGTGCACAAAAATCTACCACCCTTACGCTATTTTTCGACATTGCTCCCGTGATTTTCCAAGCATTTGTCATAGCGTGGGAACCATGAGGACTCTTACAGGGCTTTGGCTGGGGCGTTTTTGAACATCCTCTGGTCTGCCCTCACCTCGCTCGCAATATCTTTCATTTGTTTCGGCATCTAAAGTCTTTCGTAGGTGGTCTGTGGCACAACAGCAATAATGAGCTCAGAGAACATGTTATCCCATGGCTGACTACACAGGCGGCAATTTTCTATGAATAGGTATACAAAAACCTGTACCACGCTATGACAAATGCTTGGAAAATCACGGGAGCAATGTCAAAAAATAGCGTAAGGATGGTAGATTTTTGTGCAATTAATTTCTTTGCTCTATCTGTACTCGTTCTTTTTTTTATATCAAAACGGTACTTACTTTAAAAACATGCCTCGTATATGTATATATATATATATATATATATATATATAATATATATATATATATATATATATATATATATATATATATATATATATATATATAATACAATGCATTTCGTTATTCATTATTGTCTTTCAATAGACGAGCATAAGGAGTATTCAAGTAGCAATAAATTGATCTTTGTATTTATTTCATATTCATAAATGTAGCAGGAAAATTTCGTAATTTCTATTTGTAGGTTTTACTGTTTCAAGGTTAAATTTTTTATAATATGAAAGTAGGACACAAATAAAACACGTTGTTTACACGATTTCGTTTTTAGAATTAAGAATTCAATTTCATTAAAAATCATTCGTCGATTCGATTTTGTGAAATAAAACTTCTGTGTTATCCTTTAAAAAACTTGCTATTTGTAAACTAAATGCCCAACTCTGTTATTACGTCATTCAAAAGGCTCGTATAGTTCATGACTGCAAACGGGACAAATAACATTAAGGGCGAATAGCAACAAATAGTTTTTTCGCGAGTACAGTGGCCAACTTTCCTTTTTCTCAAACTGAGTTTTGGGAAATTTAAATTCCTTTGTACAGTAAAATTTCATATATCCCGCCTTCGTTTTTGTCGTGAATTTTACTTTCAAACTAACTTCTGCTACGCAGTTAGATCATATACAAGAAAGCAATATTAACTTCATATCATTTATTGAATAAAAAAAACATGAGCTGAAATAAAAGTTGAATGAACGAACATAAGTTAGAATCATAACATAACAGAACCGACAGAACCGAACTATATGAATTCACTGGGTATTCATACCGAACTGCTTGGTCAACAGTGTTGCCATTTGAATAATAAAAAAGTTTTTCCACGTCGTTCATCCAACACTCTTTATTATAAAGATCAAATTTCAAAGATTTAAAAAATATATATATTCGCATAGACATTTTTTTTAATGCAAAAACGTAGTTAACAGTACACTAAATATCACTTTTTATTTAGATCATTATTTTTAATGTGAAGCGTTTGTGTGACCGTGCTTCATTCAAATGCCTCATGTTTGAAAATGCAGTGGAGCAATTCTTGCTAAAAATGTTGTAAAAATTTATTTTATTATATGTCTTTAACTTTTTGTACACCATTGTATGCAATTTTTATAAAAAACATGGTTTTTTGTCGTAATAAAGGGACGAAAAGAACTTGTTTTGATTTCTCTCCATATTATTCCGATTGTCCAGATTTTTGATCGTCCGGCGAACCTTCGTTCCCCGTTTGTTCGGATAAACGAGTTGTACTCAACTTAAAATAAAACATAAATAAAGTTAAAATGTATGAAAATAGTTACTGTAAATACATCCACAAATACGCTATCCAAAATGCAAATGTTTTACATCGCTAGATTTTCAGAAAAAAATATTTGTCTTTTTCTCATCAATTTTATATTTGTAAATTCTTTTATTTTGTCAGAAATCATAAACCTTTCTTTGATCTAGCTTTCTAAAATCATCCTATTTTTTCAAACATCCCATTTGGAAACCTTGAAAATTATATTCTCCTCGAAGTTGGAACTTGATTTTCTGTTTCGGAGTAAACATCTATGTACTTGAATAAACATTTACTGTATTCTCTATGTTTATTTTCTACTACAGAGGGTCATGTATTTTGAAATAAAATAAATTTCTTTTATCAATCAGAATCTCAAGGTTACTTTTTTTCCCAGCAGTGTGTAAAAAGAAATCGAAACCCGTCAACGAAACACTTTGAATAGAGCCTTAAAGTTGAGTACTAATGCAAAACGAGTATTGAAATATGAAATTTATAACACTGTCCTAAATTTCGAAGAGAGTAGTAGTTAAACACATGAACCATACAACTATGTAAATATGTTCTAGTAATGATTAAAAGGAACTTTGAAATCTATAAAGCGTATGTAGGAAAGGAGAAGTCATATTTCCAAAAAAGAAAAAAAAAATCCCAAATAATTATCATACTTCTTGTTGGATGTTTGCACTTTTTAAATCAGAAACAAAAATACAATCAGTATTTTGTTCCCAATTTTTTATAGAAGAGATCTCCTGTGTCTTTTCTTCAGAATCAGCTGCGTTAAAAGGTTTTTTTTTATCTTCTCGGAGACAAACGCAAAATTCAGTACGGCAAAATTAGGCCAAAAAATGGCCAAACCCAAACATTAAAAAAAGAAAAAAAAAAGTTTTAAACCTGTTGCATATAACTTCTTACCCTACCAGCAAGAAGGGGTAAAAAGTCCAAGTATTTTGCGTGTCGGGTTTGGGGGGAAAGGAAGGGATAATCCTCATTAAGAAAAAAAGCTTTTGTTTAAAAAAAATACTCAAAAAACGCAGAAACTACTCTATTATAGTAAAACAATAAACTATGATAGACATAAATCTAACTAACCGGGCTGTACATGGGGGGGGGAGGCGGTCCGTGTTGCATATTGCGTCATTGGAATTTTTAAGGCAGTTTTTCTAAGGTGTATTTCTATCTTTTTTGAGAGCTTTTGTTCTGGATGGATACTCCGTAACACTTGAGGGGTGCGTCATAGCTTTGGGGGGGGGGGGGATCCTGTAATTTGCATTCTAAAATCAACGATTGCAGTGAAGCTCATGAAATAATTTCACTGATTTTAAACTTTTCCGAAGTACAAAATGCCACACAATGATGTCAGAAGGCTCATTCTAAAATGATCTAAGCGAGCTCACCAACCAATTTAGTTGTGACTGGAGTAAGAGTTAATAAACTGTTTAGAGCTCTGGAGTGATATCGAAAACTAAATCCTTGTGAAGCCCAAAAAAAGCCTAAATTGACTGAAGTTTGCTATCTTTTTAATTAATTTGCTTCAGTTTTCCTACAATCTTTTGCCATCTTCGTAACGGGGAATAAACCAAAATCTCCAATAGTGAGACAGACAGTGCTGCAATTCTTCACCCTCTGAGTCGTTGGGGTTTCTCGTTTGCAAACACCAAGCTTCACCTCTCTTACGCAGCCGGTTATGGGAATTATGCTAAATATGCGCACATATGTTTGCAACTGTCGAAACTTTTGAGTACATCACGAGATACAAAAGTTTGATAAAGGTGTTACATCAGGCTACCCAACGATCCAACGCAGTGAGCCTGTAGTAATTCAACGATAGAAGAAGTCTTAATGAGATCAATGAGCAATACAACAGAAGAATCTTTACTAATAATAAAACTGAAAGTCTCTCTGTCTGGATGTCCGGAGGATGTCTGGATGTCTGGATCACTCTGACGCGCATAGCGCCTAGATCGTTCGGCCCTATTTTCATGAAATTTAGCACAAAGTTAGTTTGTAGCATGGGGGTGTGCACCTCGAAGCGATTTTTCGAAAATTCGATGTGGTTCTTTTTCTATTTCAATTTTAAGAACAAAACTATCATAAGATGGACGAGTAAATTACGAAATTATCATAACGTGGAACCGTAACATGGGCACAAGCCAATTGGCGAGATACGAAATTATCATATCGTGGAACCGTTATATGGGTACAAGCCAATTGGGGAGAAAATTCCCCATACATTATTTGTAAATATACAGGCGAACCAAAAGACCTTTTAATTTTTCTATTACGGGCAAAGCCGTGCGGGTACCACTAGTGCTAAATACACTAAGTGCCAAAAAAAAAAGTCGCGGTTGAATTTTAAACGTTCCAATTTTGGAAGAAGGTGATTCGATGTGCATTACAGATATTTGCATAAATCTTTGCTCGTTGCAAGCTTAAAATGCGGACGTTGCAGAAGAAGACTTTAGTTAGAAGTAAGTATGGCTGGAATCGGTAGTTGTGTTCGAGGAAGTGATGTAACAGAGTTCACAAAGGGGCACATTGTTGGCCTGTTCCAAAGTGAGACAAAATGCAAAGACATAGTTAAAATTAGTGGTATAGGATTGCGAACGCATTATTAAAAGGTGGAAAGATGGCGGAGAAGCTATCTGTTCGCGACATCTTTGTGATCGTAAATCGATTTTGGACGGACGTGACCGGCGTTTTCTGATGCGACTAGTGAAGAAAAATTGCAAGCAATGGACCATTCAACTCACAGCACCTCTTCAACGAGGGAAGTAAAACAATTACCAAGCGCACAATGTGACGAAAACTTCAAAAATCGGGACTAAGAAGTTGTGTTGCAATAAGGAAGCCACTTGTGAGTGCCATTAATTGAAGAAAGAGACTGGAATTTGCAAAAGATCATAAAAATTGGACTGTTAACCCGCCCACGAAAACAGGAATTTCCAAAAAATGCTTTTTTTAGCACAGGGCTTCCCAGTTCACAATGCCATTCTGGTGGCCACGTACTTTCACCTGTGGAATGCCTTCCCCCAAACAAGACCAAACAAGGTTGAGTCTAAAGGAGATAATCCCTTTTGAATCATGACAAGTGAAGTTTCAGTTCCGCCCACATTCCCTACCCTTCTACGCTTCATTGGAGCCACGTGGAGTTGTGGAAGTTGAATATATAGCTGTATTTCCTTGCAATGAAGAAAAGGTCTTTTAGAATTCTTGAATTTTCTCCAAAATAAATTATTTTACATCTGAAAAGATAGCCAATTTTGAAAAGTATTAACAGTAATATTTATTTTTTACTTGAACCATATTTTTATAAATTACAGTAATTTTTTCCTTTCAGAAACTATTAATTTTCACCGCCTATACGAATAAAGCTTTTCTGGATCAAATATTTCTCCATAGATGCAATGTAAAGAATCCCTACTTATAATCAAATAATGTCCCCGGATAATCAAATAATATATTGGTCAATTTTCGCAATTTTTTTTCTGCGAAAAATTTTGCATGGTTAAAACAAAATTAAGCAAGCACATTAATTACTTTAAAATATGAAATATTTAATTTTTTTGCCAACAACGGGCGAGAAAACATCGTCAACATTTTCACATTCCATAAAAAATTTCCACTATTCCGTCTAATTTCTTTTGTTGTCAGGCATTTATTTCGGGGAGGATTTTACCTAACTATTTCTCGTTAAATTTATATGGTCAATGAAGTTTGATTTAATTTGTTTATTGATTTTTGCTACAAAAGGTTATTTAAATTAGATGCTGCCTTGAGGACATTAACATACTAATGTAAAAAATGACGTATCTCGTAAATGAAAGAAAGAAATCCCATTCGTTCACTATACTTCTTTTCTGATAAACTATTCAATGTCTTTATAAAAACTCAAAAGTATAGATTAGATGCTTGTACTCATATACGCGCATTCGAAGTAATGCCTCTTGTAGTCATTTTTTTTAGGAATAAGATACGTTAAATAATAGAAATGCACTTTCAAATTTAAAGAATTTTAATCTTTTTGTCAGCGTGAGTCAAGTATTTAAAATTTGAAGGAAAATTTGCTTCGCTGTATCGTTTTGTACAAAAGAATGTTCGCAATAATTACACTATAAATAATAAATACTGAAGATAAAGTCGTAAGTTTTCACACTCTTTCAATAACAATTGTGTATTTTTTTCAAGTGAAGTGTGAAAATAAATAACTGAATGAAATATATAGTAATAACAATTTTTTTAACAAAAAAAAGCAATAAAAAGCATTTTTTGGAATGGCTTGAAAATTTTCGAAGGTGGTTGAACCCTAAAAATCCACACCGTACATACAGCACTGATATACTTAATGATTGTACTTTTGTACTATTTACTGGCAGTGCCGGCTCGTGCCTTGAAAAAGTGAGGGGACCAGATAATGGGCACACTCGCACCCCCCCCCCCCCCTTCCCGCCTTCATACGCAGGAAAATACGGTACAATCCTTTTTTTTCTTTCTTTTTTTTTTTTTTTTCAAGCACTTTCGCGCAAAACGAATTTAAATAAATCAATGTTATAAATTATTGCCTGAAAAAAGTGAGGGGGCCCGGGCCCCCTCTGGTCCCTCCCACGAGCCACCACTGTTTACTGGTATTCAATTACAAATGTTTTCAGTGAAAGGGATCAGAAATTTCTGTTCGTCTTAGTGGAAATTTCACTTTTACGCACGTATTGTGCGCTAAATTTTAATGTAACTAAAAAGCAAATCAAATTAACCTACATGATACATTGCCGGCAAAAAAAAAAAAAAAAAAATACATTTAGTTGGAAATTAAAACCTTTACAAACTTCTTTTCATAATTTTACTTGGCATGCTCCGTAGTTATTGGTCGAATACCGAATATTCGTCTAGATTGTGGCCGAATATTTGGTATTCGGCCAATTCACAAGAGAGCATGCCAAGTAAAATCACGACAAGAAAAAAGTTATGTAAAATTTTTAATTGATAAACCAAATGTATTTTTTTTCTGCCAGCATTGTGCAAACTATGTAGAATCTATTTTTATATTTTTGTGAAAGTATCTCTTATACCCACGGAGATGTAAGCATTTCTTTCAAAAATGCAATTTTATTTTAAGGTTTTCGGCTCATATCACGCAGAGTTTTCTGTCAACTGTTTGCAGTTGGTTAAACCATGACAAATATGTTATAGTCAAGAAAAGTAATTGTTCAACATATTATTTTACACTAAAAATTTAAATGATGATGTTAACCTTATCTTTTAGCATAGCGTAAAACAAAATGACATCTTATGTAAACATTATAACATGGTTATAAATCTTTTAAAAATATTGACTATTTAAAGTACTTTTCCTATTTTTAAAAGTAAGCTGAATGGATTCATTAGTTCAGATTGCCTTATTATCAAGGTTTTTTTTTTTTTTTTTTTTTGCTTTCATCCTAATTGAACAATTGAATCAATTTCAGAACTTTTGTTGACTCTAAGCTGAGGAACATAGAAAAAATGCCAAATTTTAAGAATCATTTCTTCTTAAAAATATGAAAATTATAATTCTAGGAAATAGTGGTTCCTAGAATTATACAACTGACAATTACTGTTTCCTAGAATTATAGTTGAAGGATTAGTGATTGTAGCTGGGGGGGGGGGAGGCTTACCTTTAATTTTAATTTGAATCATGCATTGGTGTAAACGGATCTACTCAAACTATTGTTAAAAATAGCTACTGCCATGAAATGAAAATAGTTAAAAAGCTGCTTTTTCATCTGTAGTATGAAATATATTATGTTAAATAGTTAATACCTACAAATTTTTGAAGATTTTTAAAAAAAATCAAGAAAAATAATATGATTTAAATAAAAAAATCCGATTTAAATAAAAAAAATCACGAACCCTGGATATACATCGTATTACCCAATTTAGAAAATCTCCTATCATAATTTGACGAGTGCGAATTTCTCCTTTTTTTCATACGAAGTTGCATGGCTGTTTTTATGTGTCAAATGCCAGTTAGATTGACTTGTTAAATAGCATGTATTAGGGAATTAATTTGAAACTTATGGCTGCAAAAGTAAGTATCTCAAAAAAAAAAAAAACATTTATATCTGTCGCTACAAAAAGATTTGAGTTACAATAACGTTTTCTGTTTTATTTAAACCACTGGTAACCACCGCTTTTTAACCCAAGGGATTCACATACAAAGAAATTTCTCGGCCTGGAACACATACAAAAGCTAAATATTCTCAATTTTATTTTCTAGATACCATGGGAAAACGCTCAAAAGGAAAGAAATTTTCAAACCGAGAATTGCTTTTATCAACTAATTCAAGCTTTTTTAATTGATATGGAGTTTTCACCTGTTTTTAGAGTGCCGAATAATAGAATCGATTGTTTTGAAAGCTAACAAAATATAATTTTAGATTCGGGCCAGTTTGATCAGCTTCGAGGGCCACTTGTGGTTTGAGGGCAGTAAGTTTGGCGCTACTTTTAGAGGGCCGCTAAAAAAATTAGAGGCCGCTTTGAAACTCTCTGTCTCATGACGTCGTTGAAATGAGAGAAACAGCCGCATTAACGAAAAAATTGGAATTGGAGATACATACTTTTGTAGTTACAGTAATTTTTATTCAGTGAAATCCCGTTACTACGAATAGCAATGCAACAAAATATCTGTTTCAGCAAAGTAAATGTTTATTCCTGATTCAATTGCCATTACAAGGCATAAATTCCATTACAATGAAACTCCCGTTACAACGAAGATATTGCAGGGTCCAGGGTCCTTTGAAGTTCCTTGTGACGGGATTTCACTGTAGTATAAGTTGACTTTTTACAAAACGCTTAGCAAAATAAAACATGCGTCTTGTTTTGCCTAATGGTATGAGCTGAAAACGAACAACCCAAGTTACCTCTTCTGAATGTTTCACAAATTCACTTATTGGATTTAAAATAGTAAAACCTTGTCACTCACACACACACAAAATAGAGCACTGCTCAGCTCTTCAAGCGTTGCCAAAAACTATTATCAAATTATAAATAAAATTACTGAATTTTAAGTGGTTCAAGATCAAAATAACACCGTCTCGCATTCTATGGCGAGACTTCCAGTCTTGGTAATGTTAGAGCGTTATTCGATTACAGATTTTGGCTTTTATATGATGATGATTACTATTAACTTATTTCAAGAACTTTTTCCATCAGCATTAGTACCTCTTTTATATAGCTACTGATTTATTACGTCTGATAATCATAGTTGACTGTATGATATAAATTCCAATGATTTCATATCACACATTCAAATATGACTTCCTCAAAGCTCCTAACAAATTAATAAAATAATCTAAAATAAAATGTTAGTTAGGATGTCTCCACCTCGGTGTCCATTACATCTCTCAATAGTAAGGTACAAATGAAAGTTTTTACAAAGTGTCCTTTTGGAGTTAATAGAGCGTGTAGAAGGGGAAGATAAAGCAACGCCTCTCTCACCGGGAGATCAGAGGGGAAACGAAGAAGGAATTTCACGGCCTGAGCCTTTTGGAGGTAGCTTTTTCTCTGGCAGTTTTCTACGTGCAAGTCCGTCTTGCGGGCTTTTTAACAAAACGTGATATTACGTGCAAATACGTGAGTCGGTTAATGATTGGGGAAAGGTAATGTGGTCTGATGAATCAATATACGCTCTTTCAAAATGATGGACGCGTCAGGGTTCGAAGAGAGCCACACGAAGCAATGGCACCCTACGTGTCTCGTTTCCACTGTGCACTCTTTCGGAGGCAGTGTAATGATCTGGAGTTGTTTTTGTTCATCAGGACTAGACTAGGCTGCACTGTACGCCAACCAAATGAAGTTTGCACAGTACCTTAACATCTTGGATGATCATGTTGTGCCATTTAGGGACTTTTATTTTCCTGACGGTAGTGGTGTATTCCAAGACGATAACGCCAGAGTACACCGGGCTACGATTGTTAAATCTTGGTTCGATGAGCACGATGCATCATTTCAACACATGATTTGGCCACCACAAAGTCCAGACCTCAATCCAATCGAGAATCTGTGGGACGTACTCAAAAAGGATTTAAGATCACACACACACACACAATTCCTTCATTTATCGAACGTTTAGGAGACCTCTTGATGGAATTGTGGGCGAAAATAAAAACGGATACTCTACAAAAGCTCACTGAAGCAATGCCACGGCGTATGAAAGCTGTAATACGCCCAAAAGGTGATCCAATCAAATATTAAGGCATGCGACTTTTTTTTGGACACGTAGTGTATTTGCAACTTAATATCTCCCATTTTGGAAATCACAATCCGTTTCGAAAGTCACCAGAAGTTTCTTTCTTACCCACAGGTATTGACTTAAGTTTGTAGTGGTATTGCTAGCTGATACTGGTCTGCCGCTGATAATAAGGCGAGTTGTGATGAGGCCTTTAAAGTTGGAGTAGTAACATAAAAGGATATAGAAGACATAAAAAATGTGTCATTTCTTTGTAGGGTAAGTATGCATTTAAGTCTCTCGCTTCTGTTACGAGAGTAGTTACTACCTGAAAAGATGCGTAAACCCAAACCATCTTTTACACCGAATGGTATGTACAAGTTGCTAAAAACTTCCAGTACGAGTTAAGAACTGATCCTCTTTCAATATTTGATGAATCTGGTTTTATAAGAAAAGAAATTCTGTGTCGTTGAAGTGTTATTACCTGAAGCAAAAGATTCATTATACATCACAAAACAAACAGCTGGTGTCATATGTTATACCCTCTCCATCATGCTTTTTTTCGGTTATGATCTGCAACCTTCAAAGAAATATGCCAGCAATGCAGTCTATATGTCACTCGTAAATATGGGAATATGGGAAAGCTAGTGTCATTTTTGATGGGTATAAAGAAGGAGAAAACACCACAGACACCACAGAAATATCATCTGCGTCCTGTTACAACAGCCAAGCCTTTTGCTATAGAAGGCTTTCTTTGCCTCATATCTTGTGCTTGTTCATTGGATATAGTGAATGTTTGAAAAGTCTGAAAGTGGTTTGAAGTGCTCAACTATCTGCATAAACTGTGTTAGACATAGCTGCAACAATAACGATTTTGCAGAGGACCTAGATACTAAAAAAGATTTGGATAATGAAGAATTTTTGATACAAGCTTAGGAGAAATCATTTGAAAACTCCAGTTCTGACAGAGTTAATCTAAATCTGATGACGTATTTGATGCATGCATGTATGTATAACGTAAACTAAAAATTTTGATTTCAAATATTGCAAAAAAGCAATATAGAATAAGGGGAAAAACAGTTCAGTGTAATCTTTCTAACCCTTTAATCTAATGTGCCATCAGAGAGAGGAAGGGGATCTTTAAGTATATTATTTCGTTTCGGGAGGTGAGAAATTGTTCTTGTGGGATGATCAGTCCTGATTTAATGCATTTTAAATTTGCATAAACTAATACTTCGACTTGAAATGGAGAGAGTGGGGTTGGTGGGGGGGGGGGGGGGGGGAATTGCGGTATTATTTTATTTGGGTGTGTGGGGAGGGGGGCTGTCGTTTTGGGGAGGAGGTGCGCCATCGCTCTTGAACGTTGGACACACTTGATTTCCAACTTTTAATTTGCATGGAATTGCAATATTTCCACTTGAAATGTATGGTGGAAGGTTCGGTAGTACGGCTTCGTTTCACGCGGAGAAGGTGGGGGGGGGGAGGGTTCTGTAGCATTAATGGGTTGAGTCATCCTTCTTAGGGGGGTAAACACCTTTAATTTATTTCTTTTAAATTTAGTATGACGTCCCACTTGAAATGTACTATAAAAATACCAAAAAAAAACCCCAAAATAGCAATTTTCAGATGCCCTCCATTCCGAAACCCGACGTACAATGGCGTGGGACTTTTTGTCTATTCTTATTGGAAGGATAATAAACGATTTGAAACTGGTTTAAACTTTTTTTTTTTTTTGGATGTTTGGGTCCAATCCCTATTTTTACTGTACTACTTGACTTTGGTCGGATGTCTGTTTGTCGATAAAATTTATCCTTTTGCCTTAAAAAACGCGTTTCTTGTAAAGCTGAAACACATGTCTACAGTAATCTGCAATATGTGCAGCTAAACGTTGTTTTTCCTTCTTTCACTTTTCACACACAAATGTACGCATTTATTGAATCCAACAACTACAGTTGGAACAAGCATAACCCAGCGGTATTGAAAACATTTTCTGCCACAACAAACATGTGATGCAGTTTTCAAAAATTACCTCAATAAAAGTGAAGACAGTAAATAGTGTTTGCTGAAAATTAATTTTTATTCGTTTACTCATTTATATAAAAGTAAAAATTTCTTTCAGAAATCCTTTCTTGAATTTAAAAAAAAAAGTTCTTATTGGTATAGTAGTGGTTATGTGCATTAATTTTAATTGATAGCATTTTCTTTTTCCCATGGGAATATTTTTAAAGCTCTGACTGTCGGTACACATATCCCGGAGATAAGCTTAGAAAATCATACTTTTGCTGTATTCTGCTTTACATTGAAATGAATTATGAGAAATAAACTTAATAGAGTAGACAGACGGGTAAATAAAAAAGTTTCATTGTCGAAAATACATAACATCGTTAAAGTATTGCACATTTTGCACGTGACTGTAAAATCATTTTATCATACATGCGTAGGGGAAAGGAGGGTTCATGAGAACACAGAGCATATGGGAACATAGTATGTCTTAGAAAGATAACTTAAAACATTTTTATTTTGACTGTCCAATACAGCTGACTCAAAGACACTAATGCCGAAATCCACAACAAAAATTACAATATAAACACCAAATTAAAAGTAGAATAGAAGTTCTCTAGTTACCAAATAGCGGGAAAAACAGAAGAATCATGAAGCCTTGTATACTTAAGTAGATGTTTAGCAACCATTACTTCATTGCCACTACACAGGGGGCTCAAGGGAATACTGAGGATGTTGATTCGATGGAGATTAGAGGCGAGGTAATCATGTCCTGTCTCTAATCTAAATACCGCAGCATCCCGATGTCTTGTGTCTTTGGGTAATTGTAGAATAGGAAAGTGCCATGTCTTGTCCCTGACCACTTCTTCTAGGTCAATCGTCTGGAGGTGTTTTAATTTCAGTTTTACTCGTGTTAGATGTGTAGTGGATCTGTAATCAACTGAAATGTAAGTGACTTATAGAACTCAGATGGTTTTCTATCGGAATGAATTTACCACCTCGTTATCAAACATCCCACAATGGGATAGAATCCACTGGAGTTTTATTCTCTTAGATTTAAGCAATTACCACAGAAAGGAACGACAGTCTATTACTGCCAGTAGCACAAGGGCGCCCATATACAAAATTGTAAGGGGGGGGCGCAGATATTTTCCCCATGGGTTAGGAGGGTATTTTCTCCATGGAAACCGATTTCAGGACAGATTAGAGTCATTAAAATATTTCATTTTTAATAACTTATTCATTAATGACTGGAGAATAAATGTTTTTACATTTTTGCAAAGAAAAAAGTACCAAAAACAAGGGAGTTCTAATTTCAAAGGGGGGCTCGAGCCCCCCCCCTTGCCCCCTATGTGGGCGCCCTTGCAATAGCAGTGCAGTTATTGCTAGGATGGCGACTTGAGAGTGGGAGAGAATCACAGCCTGGGCAAAATCGACAAAGCCTGATCTCAAAAGTTGTAAGGAGGCTTTAATTGCAATCACCTCTCCGTTAAAGAAGTTAAGCAGAAAATTCTTAATGGGATAAAGGAAGCATTCACTGTAAATACCAGAGAAAACTCTGATTCGTTTCACTTTTTGAGCCATCTTTATAAATCCTCAGTTGAGTACACTGTTAAAAATTCAGGAAAATTTTAAGGTAACTACTACTATGAAATAGAGGGCTTACAGGACAAAATTTTTTATAGTAAATTGTACCGGAAAAAGTAAGGGATTGCAGCGCCAATTTGTGGACCACATGTCCCAATATTTTTGAAAAAAGAATTAAAATTTTTAAGAGCGTGTCTAAATGGCAACTGTTCATTCAGAGTTCGAAATGGCATAAGCTGCAAACAGGTGAGTCCGCCAGTCCTAATCTAAATGGATGGGAATTTAGGTAATGATGTCCTGTTAAAAACAGAAAAATGGCAGCAGCGGAATTTCGTGGAAGGTCCAGAGCAGCCGATCCACTATTTTAAATTCTATAGACGCTTCCAGGCCTTTTCGTTAGCTAATGTTTAAATATTAAACTTGAATATATTCTCCAATTCCATTTTGATGACAATTTTAGCGGAAGGAAAAGTCAAGTGATTATATGTTTGAGGTAGTGAGTGTAAAGTTGAATGGGAATCTATTTTGGGTAACCCTTGTAAATAGTTGCCCATGGCTAGTAGTTTTTAGATGTAAGTGGCAAAATTAAAAGTTTGGAGATAACCAGAATAAATAAATGATAAAAGGCCCTCTCCTCTGATTTGTGGCAAGAAGTAGTATTAGTAACCATAGTGGGTGCAGCTGTACAGCATGATTTATATATTTTTTTAAAATGAGAGTCTAACTAGGATCTGAACATTAAGCGCGATTTACTCGAAACTTTAAACCATCCTCTTACGTCCCTTTGCTTCTCACTGCATCTTTTGGTCTCTGCAAAACAGCCTTAGCTTCCTTTGAGAGGTAATCAGCTCTTTCAATACCCTCAACTGCACAACCGAAGATTCATTAAGTATCAAAATAATAAATTATAAAATCCCTGAAAATAATTTTGCACTTCAACAATAACATTTTAGTAAGTGGATACTTTTTGTTATGATACATAGTGGATTCTTATGATCAAATAAATGTAACTTAAAAGTAAAATTTTCAAATTCATGGAAATAAGTGCAAATAAATAAGTAAAACTGTCATGCAAGTAAGTTAAGAAAACTTTAATTTTCTTTTCACGGCCTTAGCCGTAGTCAAGCGTGAGGCAGATAGGACTGGTGATAGAAACTTGATGTTGAAATATGGAAACATATACCAGTTTAGTTCTGGGAGAGATTATTTTTATTTTATACATTACTATTTGAAGCTATAAACTGATGGAAAATACAACCAGTAAAATCTTTCTTTTCTTCTATTTTTTTTCATCTTTAATTTAAGTTTTTATCACAGTCTTCTGATTCTTTTTTTATTTTTATTTAAGTCTGAATAAAATACAGCTGCTGATAATGGTGCTGCACACTCTCACAAAAGAGAATATTGCTTCAGTTGTACCATTAAAAATCTAACTTCTATTTTGTGTCAAAATAGGGATAGAAAGTTCCTTTTCTTCTATTTTATTTGTTTTTCTCAAAATAACTTCCAATACCATCGCGACGTTAGAAGATACTTGAAAACAAACGCAGGCCGTTTGTTTTTAAAAATAGTACTATTTTGCTCGCTAGATTTGTTTGCTGTGTTGTACAGTATTTGGAACAGTTTGCATGTTAATAGTTTCTTGAACATTTGACACTGTGATTTGTTTAAAACATAAGGAAGCATTTGAGATACATATAAATCTTCTTTATGTGTGCCAGTTGTTTATTTAGTTATGCTATTGTATCGTATCAGGATCGACACGTATTGCGTTATTTTAGAAATGATAGATTTCTTTTTACAATATTTGCTTTCAAAGCGTGAAATGTTTTCTCTGTAGTATTGAAACATTTTCTCTCCTCTGTTTAATTTTTCTTTCGCAGTTCTCCATTGAAAAATAGTAAAAAAAAATGTTTCGCATTAAACGTAATACTTTTTTTTTCCTTCTTATTAATTATTAGACGAATTATTATTATAATAATTACTATATGACTAGATCGGAATACGTGATTCAAACATCGGCAAGCAGATAACTTGTTTTGCGATATTATATAGATTAAATTAATCTTCTTCTTTTTTTTTTTGCATCTTAAACTGCGAAAAATCTCGCGTGAAAACTGTTGCAGATTTAATAAAACTGGTATTACTATACTTTAAGAATAACTTCAAAAGCGAATGGATTCGCAATGGAGCTATCCTGTAAGTGGGTCTATCTAATGCTGAACCATGATACTTATTTTATTTTTATCAATATGTTTGAAAAGATTCCTTTAAATTTCAACGTAAAGAGGAAAAGTATTAAAATAAGTAAAAAAGCTGTAAATTTTAGATTGAACATTAGAGTGGAAGAAAATGAATATTTTCAAATCGCTACAACGCGAAAAAATTGCGAATAAAAATGACTCAAAAAGAAAAAAAAGTGAAGCAGAAAAATATAATTACTTTTCATATTTTGTAATATCCAATACACTTTTTTTTTAATTTTAGCAATTGGAAAACATTGAAGCAAAACCATTAAAAAAACACAGGGAAAAAAACCGGTTAAATTCTCTGTTTTTTTTTTTTTTTTTTAATTTTCAGGCTTGTTACGCGATAGGAAGATACTTTTTAATTTCAATATTTTTTTCATATCTGTTTCTGTCTTCACCAATAGCAACATTTCTGTTCCATAGCTTTAACAAATATTAAATCATAAGTGTAAAAAAAAAAAAAAAAGAAACGAGGAACACGTGAAACACAACGCAAGCTCAGTCATTTTCTGCCTTAGCCCTGGCTATAGGGCGGTACCTTACTGAATAAACGAAGAACTTCTTTATTTTTTTTTTTTCAAATTTTAAGGCTCGTTGAGCAATTGGGAGATACTAACCGACTTCAATAAATTCGTTTGTGTTTTTCGAGTCTCTGCCAATTGTAAAATTTACACTCTTTAGCGACTCTAAAATAAGAAAACACATTGTGGTTTTCATTCCACCCTATGTGCATATCGTCGCGTCAGAGCACCAGTAAGACATCTAATCCCAGAAATAACACTAAGATATCTTACTGTTGCTCTGAGGCGACGAAATATGTAAGCATATGACTCATACTTAAAATTTCAATGCGTTCTTACTGTTTTTATTAACGTTTTTCATCGTCTGATGGATCTATACACACGCTAAGAAACTCTTTAAAAGCTTTTGCTGAAACAACATTATGCTTACTATGTGATGAAGGTAACGGCTTTAAGCTGAACCCTTTACTCGTATATTGATACACGTTTTTTTCTTATAAATCTTATAAATCACCGAAATTGCTTAATTTCTCAACACAATTTTTTTTTAGATTAGAATATATATATATATAATATATACAGGGCCGTTGAGGTAAATCCGGAAAATGGGACACAAGTATTAAAACTCTTATAACGCAAACAAAAAGGATTTATTTTTTACACAACTTTGCAATATTATAGAAAATATGTTATAAAAAGAAATTATTCTATATAGTCGCCGTTAGCTGCCACCACTCGCTCAAGACGTGACCGTAACCGACCGCATGCATGTTTCACTTCCTTCCTGTCCACATTGGGCACCACCTCAGTAATGGTGGCTCTCAGCGCGTCCTTGGTATTATGAAATTTTGCGTTAACCTTTTCCTCAACTACGCCCCAAAAGTAGTAATCGAGAGGATTGCTGTCCGGGCTGGAGGGTGGCCACAAGTCGGGTGTCCAGTGGTAGGGCACATTACTGTGAAGCCACGCTTGAGTTTTTCTCGACTTGTGGGCTGGCGCTGAGTCCTGCTGGAAGGCATAATCTCTACCGGCGGCCACCATGTCCATCCAGGGCTTGACTACCGTTTCCAATACGTAAATGTATCCATCGGCGTTGATTCTGAGACCTTCTTCAAAGAAATGAGGTGGCATAACATCTCCTTCGCTGCTGATAACCCGAAGGACTATGACCGCTGCTGGAAATTTGGTGTGCATGACGGTGGGCACTTCTGAAGCATCCGCTCAACTGACCTGAAGATAACCACTCAATAATCTCCTTTGGTGATTTACCGGCACGGACTCAAGGATCGCTGCTCTTCTGTCTTGTTCCCGGCTCATGTTGTTGCTTGTTGTAACGCGTCTATATGCGCGCGCCTCGTGCTGATATGAACTACACATTCCTATTCGCAAGTATGCACTCAACAACCGCTAGAGGGCAGTTAATAAACAAATTCCGGATTTACCTCAACGACCCTGTATATATATATATATATACTAGCTGACCCAGCCACGCGTTGCTATGGCAAAGAAGTTGGATTAAAATAAACTTTTACTCATTATTTTGATAGAATCAAATAAATATTTTTAATAGAGCTTAAAATAATATAGCCGATTTTAAAACATATGAGATTGATAATGGGCGTGATTCAATGTAAAAACGATTCATAAATGTTCCTGAAAAATTATGGGCAGCTGATATGGCCAATTTCTGCCAGTAACATGTTATGCCAAAACCCGGAAAGTTTTCCGGTAAAAGTTAATAACCTTCCTGAAATTATCTCAGAAGCCTCTTGAAAAATTCGAAGATCTTCCCGCTTGAAGCTAGTCGTGTTTCTGGAACTTTAGTGTAAACTTAGGAAGGGATAAAAAAAAGCTTAGCACCCTTCTGATTTATTAAGGAACTTCTGTAAGCAGTAATGCAAATATAGCCAAAGCTTAACCAGAACTGCAAGCAACTATCGAAAATTTTTTACTCAGTAACGATTCGGTTTTTTTTTTTTTTTTTTTTTTTTTTTATACAGTCGAGACTGAAGAAAGTACTCATTGAATCCAGTAAGTACTAACTAAATTTTCTATGGAAAAAGCACTATACTTACGCTTAGTAAATTTTGTAAGTATGACTTCGGTCAAAAAAAAGCAAAAATAACTTGATAGTGACAGTAAATATCGAAACTGATTGTAAAATAACCGAATGTAGAAACTAAGCGTAAACCACCATACACTTTTAGATTCTACACTACATTTTATTCACCTCAGCTTTCTCTATAATTTGTAATCAATAACTTCTTTACAAAATACACTAATTAAATTAAAAACATATAAAAATTAAATTTTTTCAATGAAAAAGATAACATTGACTTCGAACTATTGTTTCTATTTTTTGAAAACTGAAAACTGTCTAAGCACTAAGTTGTGCACTATGTTCTTGCTTAACCAGTCTTTTAGTAATACGAAAAGTACGATAACTTTCCACTTGTGAGTAGGCGATATATGGTTGCACATGAGAGAACTATTTATGTTTCAAGTCCAAACCGAAAGAAGACATTGTTTGTTCTTGACATCTATTTATGGTCTTTGCAAAAGCTAAACAAATCAAAAATTGAAGTCTTTCAAATCTGTTTGAAAATTTTGACTCTATTAATGGATTACGTGGCAACACAAACATTTCTCATTTAAACTTTCCCGTCAAAATTGTTGACTTTTGATGAAGAAACGTGTACCGTTGCGTAATTTAGGTGGGTTTAAATCACGAAAAAAATAAATTGTTGAGCCAATTTTCAACCGGAAATCGTGTAGTCGCATTCCTGGTGTATCCAGGGCATTTAAAAACTCAGTTGGAATGTTTACTGCTTTGTTTTCATCGACAACTGTATAGGCTTGTTCAGCATCAATGAGGAACTTTTTTCCAGCCGTCAGTAATGGCTCATTATTCGCAATAATTGTAGCTAAGACAGCGTCATTTCTCTGTTGTTATACGTTGCAAATCAGTGTTAACTAAGTCGGTGGCCCAACTATCAAGTGACGGCATATCATAATAATTAAGTTTCAAATTTGAAATTGAAACGCAAAAACCTTCAGTTAAAACTAAAGCTTCATATTCATCTCTGGTGTAAAATCTGGATTTGGACATTTGTGTGTTTGTTAAACTTTATGAAATACGTCTTCAAACGTGAAAGTTATATAGTTTCTCCTTGAAAAATGATGATTGTGTTAGATAGTATGTCGTCAAAATTGTTTCAAACAGTTGACGAATACTGTTTCTCCATATGTCAAACCTGCATTAGAAAGTGTCAACTCCCAATGACTTTGTGCGACCAATAAATAAAATTTGCGACATGAATCGGGATATGTATTTGACAGTTGACAATTGACGATCGACAAATATTCCCGTCTCTTCGGGAATGTTTACCGAAAACAAAACTGCTACAAAACCAGCGCGATTACAGAGGCAAATATGATTTTAAAAAAATTAAATTTATCTCTGAATAGACTCTCAATTAGTTCACTTTTCGTCTCAATGGCAGTGTAGAAATTGTCTGGCTCTTTGTTGTACTGTACATTTTGATACAGTTCAATTTCACCGTTTCCAATACCCAGCAATTGCTTAGAAAATACTTGTACGATTAGATTATTTTGCGTTTATACTCGCATGTTCATGGCCAATCGCATTATCTCGACATTACTCTATAAAAACGATTATTTTAAACATGCGTTGATTTAATCGCAATAAATGGTAACGTCTGCCGGAAGTCCCCAGAGAGTATTCAGACAATTTGGTCTAAAAGTTCATCGTTGCCGTTCAAATCTTGCACAATCCTATGATGTGCTTCTAATGAATGCTTTTACTCATCAGCCATAGTACACTTATCCCAAATTTTAATTTCACTCTCTTGCAACACTACAGCCATTCCATGTTTTTTTTTTCTTTAATGTTACACATTGCGTTTTGTTTGTTATGAATAACTAATAGGCAACTTTAAAGCTGAATGTGCTGTTCGTCTACCATCTAAAAAAAGTAGCAGAAATGCCTGACGATGCAATTGTCAGTGCAATTTTCTGTTGCGAACGTATCTTTGCAAGAATTAATGATATTAAAAATTTCTTTGGGGAACAAAATAAAGGAAATAATTGTTTTCCGCTTAAATTCATTAACCTTCCTGAAATTAACCTGGAATATTTCTGAAGAATTCAGTAGTCTTCTTGGTTAAAGGCAGTTACGATTCTGGCACCTTTAGAGAATCCTGACGCAGGTTTAATATAATAGCATGGAACCTTTCTACTTTTCTAAGACAGCTCTCAAAACATTAATGCACGCATTGCCAACGCGAAGACAGACTCTCAAGCAAGTAGCTCGAATGTAACTCCTCTGCATTTCTTGCAAAGCTTCGTGATCCAGATCTGTTTTCGCACTCATTGGGTGTTGAGTCAATCTGGGCGAACCGTAATCGCTCTGAAACCGATACACCTATTAAATACGTTTAGTTAATCCTGATACTGGTGGAGAAAAATATTTTTCACAACGTTGTGAAATTTGCAATTTGTAGCAATTCAAGGAAACGTTTTGAAAAATATAGTTGATTTTCTCAGGAAGTGAATAATAACCTGTAATATCCCGAAATGTTATATGGAAATTCTAAATAACATTTCTGAGTTTTTTTATCATGGTGTTTTTAGTAGTAAGTCGTACGATGTTAGAGTTATATCGATTAATTAATTTACACCGCCATCTATTAAGAATTTTTAGAACTAAACAATTAATTCACACTATTATTGCATAATTAATATGAAAGTTGCAATAAAAAATTATGAAAACTATCCTATCTTTTAAGTTGGACCAAATGACACGTAGATATGAAATTTGAGAAAAATCGGTTGAGTAGTTTCGGAGTTTACCCCGAACAAACATCGTGACACGAGATTTATATATATATATATATATATACTAGCTGACCCAGCCACGCGTTGCTGTGGCAAAGATGTTGGATTAAAATGAACTTTCTACTAACTGAAATTTCTATGAAAAAAGCACTATACTTACGCTTAGTAAATTTTGTAAGTATGACTTCGACCAAAAAAAAAAAAAAAAAACCCTTGAAAGTGATAGTAAATATCGAAACTGATTGTAAAATAACCGAATTTAGAAACTAAGCGTAAACCACCATACACTTTTAAATTCTACACTACGTTTTATTCACCTCAGCTATCTCTATAGTTTGTAATCAATAACTTCTTTACAAAATACACTAACTAAATTAAAAACATATAAAAATTACATTTTTTCAATGAAGTAGATAACATTGACTTCGAACTATTGTTTCTATTATTTGAAAACTGAAAACTGTCTAAGCACTAAGTTGTGCACACTGTTCTTGCTTAACCAGTCTTTTGCTAAAACGAAAAGTATGATAACTTTCCACTTGTGAGTAGGCGATATATGGTTGCCCATGAGAGAAATATTTATGTTTCAAGTCCAAACCGAAAGAAAACATTGTTTGTTCTTGAAATCTATTTATGGTCTTTTCAAAAGCTAAACGAATCAAAAATTGAAGCCTTTCAAATGTGTTTGAAAATTATGACGCAATTATTGCATTACGTGGCAATACAAACATTTCTCCTTTAAACTTTCCCGTCAAAGTTGTTGACTTTTAAAGAAGAAACGTCTGCCGTTGCGTAATTTAGGTGGGTTTAAATCGCCAAAAAGAATAAATTGTTGAGCCAATTTTAAACCGGAAATCGTGTAGTCGCGTTCCTAGTGTATCCAGGGAATTTAAAAATTCAGTTGGAATGTTTACTGCTTTGTTTTCATCGACAACTGTATAGCCTTGTTCAGCATCAATGGGGAGCATTTTTTTCCAGGCGTCAGTAAAGGATCATTATTCGAAATAATTGTAGCTAAGACAGCGTCATTGCTCTGTTGTTATACGTTACAAATCAGTGTTAACTAAGTCGGTGGCCAAACGATCAAGTGACGGCATATCATAACTAAGTGGCAAATTTCAAATTGAAACGCAAAAACCTTCAGTTAAAACTAAAGCTTCATATTCATCTCTGGTGTAAAATCTGGATTTGGACATTTGTGTGTTTGTTAAACTTTATGAAATACGTCTTCAAACGTGAAAGTTATATAGTTTCTCCTTAAAAAGTAATGATTGTGTTGGATAGTATGTCGTCAAAATTGTTTTAAACAGTTGACGAATACTGTTTCTCGTTATGTCAAACCTGCATTAGAAAGTGTCAACTCCCAATGACATTGTGCGACCAATAAATACAATTTGCGACATGCATCGGGATATGTATTTGACAGTCAACAATTGACGTTCCACAAATATTCCTGTCTGTTCGGGAATGTTTACCGAAAACAAAACTGCTACAAAACCAACGCGATTACAGAGGCAATTATGATTTTTAAAAAAATAAATTTATCTGGGAATAGTCTCTCAATTAGTTCACTTTTCGTCTCAACGGCAGTGTAGAAATTGTCTGGCTATTTGTTGTACTGTATATTTTGATACAGTTCAATTTCACCGTTTCCAATACCCAGCAATTGCTTAGAAAGTACTTGTGCGATTAGATTATTTTGTGTTTATACTCTTATGTTCATGGCCAATCGCATTATCTCGACATTACGCTATAAAAAAGATTGTTTTATACATGCGTTGATTTCATCGGAATAACTGGTAATGTCTACCGGAAGTCCCTAGAAAGTATTCAGACAATTTCGCCTAAAAGTTTATCGTTGCCGTTCAAATCTTGCACAATCCTAGGATGTGCTTCGAATGAATGCTTTTACTCATGAGCCATAGTACACTTATCCCAAATTTTAATTTCAGTCTCCTTTTTTTTTTTTTTTTTAATGTTACACATTGCGTTTTGTTTGTTATGAATATCTAATAGGCAGCTTTAAAGCTGAATGTGCTGTTCGTCTACCATCTAAAAAAAGTAGCAGCAATGCCTGTCGATGCAATTGTCACTGCAATTTTCTGTTGCGAACGTATATTTGCAAGAATTAATGATATTAAAAATTTCTTGGGGAACAAAATGAAGAAAATAATTGCTTTCCACTTAAATTCATTAACCTTAATGAAATTAACCTGGAATATTTTTGAAGAATTCAGTAGTCTTCTTGGTTAAAGGCAGTTATGATTCCGACACCTTCGTAGAAACCTAACGCAGGTTTAATGTAACAGCCTGGAACCTTCCTCCTTTTCTAAGAAATCTCACAAAGCATTAATACACGCATTGCCAACGCGATGACAGACTCGCAAGCAAGTAGCTCGAATGTAACTCCTCTGCAATTCTTGAAAAGTTTCGTGATCCAGATATCTTTTCGCACTCATTGGGTGTTGAGACAATCTGGGCGAACCGTAATCGCTGCAAAACCGATACACTTATTAAATACGTTTAGTTAATCTTCATACTGGTGGAGAAAAATATTTTTCATATTGGTGTGAAATCTGCAATTTGTAGCAATTCAAGGAAACATTTTGAAAAATATAGTTGATTTTCTCAGGAAGCAAATAATAACCTGTTATATCCCGAAACGTTATATGGAAATTCTAAGCAGCATTTCTGAGTTTTTTTATCATGGTGTTTTTAGCAGTAAGTCATACGATGTTAGAGTTACATCGATTAATTAACTTACACCGCCATCTATTAAGAATTTTTAGAACTGAACAATTAATTCACACTATTATAGCATAATTAATATGAAATTTGCAATAAAAAATTATAAAAACTATCCTATCTTTTAAGTTGGACCAAATGACACATAGATATGAAATTTGAGAAAAATCGGTTGAGTAGTTTCGGTGTTTACCCCGAACAAACATCGTGACACGAGATTTATATATATATATATATATATACTAGCTGACCCAGCCACGCGTTGCTGTGGCAAAGATGTTGGATTAAAATGAACTTTCTACTAACTGAAATTTCTATGAAAAAAGCACTATACTTACGCTTAGTAAATTTTGTAAGTATGACTTCGACCAAAAAAAAAAAAAAAAAAAACCCTTGAAAGTGATAGTAAATATCGAAACTGATTGTAAAATAACCGAATTTAGAAACTAAGCGTAAACCACCATACACTTTTAAATTCTACACTACGTTTTATTCACCTCAGCTATCTCTATAGTTTGTAATCAATAACTTCTTTACAAAATACACTAACTAAATTAAAAACATATAAAAATTACATTTTTTCAATGAAGTAGATAACATTGACTTCGAACTATTGTTTCTATTATTTGAAAACTGAAAACTGTCTAAGCACTAAGTTGTGCACACTGTTCTTGCTTAACCAGTCTTTTGCTAAAACGAAAAGTATGATAACTTTCCACTTGTGAGTAGGCGATATATGGTTGCCCATGAGAGAAATATTTATGTTTCAAGTCCAAACCGAAAGAAAACATTGTTTGTTCTTGAAATCTATTTATGGTCTTTGCAAAAGCTAAACGAATCAAAAATTGAAGCCTTTCAAATGTGTTTGAAAATTATGACGCAATTATTGCATTACGTGGCAATACAAACATTTCTCCTTTAAACTTTCCCGTCAAAGTTGTTGACTTTTAAAGAAGAAACGTCTGCCGTTGCGTAATTTAGGTGGGTTTAAATCGCCAAAAAGAATAAATTGTTGAGCCAATTTTAAACCGGAAATCGTGTAGTCGCGTTCCTAGTGTATCCAGGGAATTTAAAAATTCAGTTGGAATGTTTACTGCTTTGTTTTCATCGACAACTGTATAGCCTTGTTCAGCATCAATGGGGAGCATTTTTTTCCAGGCGTCAGTAAAGGATCATTATTCGAAATAATTGTAGCTAAGACAGCGTCATTGCTCTGTTGTTATACGTTACAAATCAGTGTTAACTAAGTCGGTGGCCAAACGATCAAGTGACGGCATATCATAACTAAGTGGCAAATTTCAAATTGAAACGCAAAAACCTTCAGTTAAAACTAAAGCTTCATATTCATCTCTGGTGTAAAATCTGGATTTGGACATTTGTGTGTTTGTTAAACTTTATGAAATACGTCTTCAAACGTGAAAGTTATATAGTTTCTCCTTAAAAAGTAATGATTGTGTTGGATAGTATGTCGTCAAAATTGTTTTAAACAGTTGACGAATACTGTTTCTCGTTATGTCAAACCTGCATTAGAAAGTGTCAACTCCCAATGACATTGTGCGACCAATAAATACAATTTGCGACATGCATCGGGATATGTATTTGACAGTCAACAATTGACGTTCCACAAATATTCCTGTCTGTTCGGGAATGTTTACCGAAAACAAAACTGCTACAAAACCAACGCGATTACAGAGGCAATTATGATTTTTAAAAAAATAAATTTATCTGGGAATAGTCTCTCAATTAGTTCACTTTTCGTCTCAACGGCAGTGTAGAAATTGTCTGGCTATTTGTTGTACTGTATATTTTGATACAGTTCAATTTCACCGTTTCCAATACCCAGCAATTGCTTAGAAAGTACTTGTGCGATTAGATTATTTTGTGTTTATACTCTTATGTTCATGGCCAATCGCATTATCTCGACATTACGCTATAAAAAGATTGTTTTATACATGCGTTGATTTCATCGGAATAACTGGTAATGTCTACCGGAAGTCCCTAGAAAGTATTCAGACAATTTCGCCTAAAAGTTTATTGTTGCCGTTCAAATCTTGCACAATCCTAGGATGTGCTTCGAATGAATGCTTTTACTCATGAGCCATAGTACACTTATCCCAAATTTTAATTTCAGTCTCCTTTTTTTTTTTTTTTTTTAATGTTACACATTGCGTTTTGTTTGTTATGAATATCTAATAGGCAGCTTTAAAGCTGAATGTGCTGTTCGTCTACCATCTAAAAAAAGTAGCAGCAATGCCTGTCGATGCAATTGTCACTGCAATTTTCTGTTGCGAACGTATATTTGCAAGAATTAATGATATTAAAAATTTCTTGGGGAACAAAATGAAGAAAATAATTGCTTTCCACTTAAATTCATTAACCTTAATGAAATTAACCTGGAATATTTTTGAAGAATTCAGTAGTCTTCTTGGTTAAAGGCAGTTATGATTCCGACACCTTCGTAGAAACCTAACGCAGGTTTAATGTAACAGCCTGGAACCTTCCTCCTTTTCTAAGAAATCTCACAAAGCATTAATACACGCATTGCCAACGCGATGACAGACTCGCAAGCAAGTAGCTCGAATGTAACTCCTCTGCAATTCTTGAAAAGTTTCGTGATCCAGATATCTTTTCGCACTCATTGGGTGTTGAGACAATCTGGGCGAACCGTAATCGCTGCAAAACCGATACACTTATTAAATACGTTTAGTTAATCTTCATACTGGTGGAGAAAAATATTTTTCATATTGGTGTGAAATCTGCAATTTGTAGCAATTCAAGGAAACATTTTGAAAAATATAGTTGATTTTCTCAGGAAGCAAATAATAACCTGTTATATCCCGAAACGTTATATGGAAATTCTAAGCAGCATTTCTGAGTTTTTTTATCATGGTGTTTTTAGCAGTAAGTCATACGATGTTAGAGTTACATCGATTAATTAACTTACACCGCCATCTATTAAGAATTTTTAGAACTGAACAATTAATTCACACTATTATAGCATAATTAATATGAAATTTGCAATAAAAAATTATAAAAACTATCCTATCTTTTAAGTTGGACCAAATGACACATAGATATGAAATTTGAGAAAAATCGGTTGAGTAGTTTCGGTGTTTACCCCGAACAAACATCGTGACACGAGATTTATATATATATATATATATATATATATATATATATATACATATATACACAAAATTTGAACTCGATCGGTCAATAATAACACGTGTCCCTAGGACGTTGAATTTTAACACTTTTGATAATTTTCCCACATATCTTCGAGTTTTGACTTCAGGCCCCGTACATCGTGTTTCTTAGGTTTGCAAAATATTTTTTACAGTGAGGTAGCACTAAAATTCATCTTTTTAATTACTTCATATCATCTAAAGATTTTACATTGAATCAGAATGAAATAGTCCTTTAGAATCTTTACCTTAATCGTACGCTTTTCTCAGTGTATCTCAATCTTGCATTTTTTTCCCGATAGTTTGGACTGTCTGTAAAGTACTAAATTGCTTTTGTGACTCATGTTTGGTAAATTGATTGGGAAATTCTTCGATTAATATTAGGCTCCTCTTTCAGTTGTATCATTCACAACTTTCAGCATTTCAACGATATCTCTTCCCTTTAAATAACTTCCTTCATTTTGCCATAAATCAGGATCCCATAGGAAAACATCTTTTGGTGTTTGTAACTTATTAAACAGTTTTATTGACTTAAAAAGGAAGATCTTTACTAAGAAAGTATTCCAAATCATCGACTGTTGTTCCCAATAGGAAAACATCTTTTGGTGTTTGTAACTTATTAAACAATTTTATTGACTTAAAAAGGAAGATCTTTACTAAGAAAGTATTCCAAATCATCGACTGTTATCTGAATTTTTTATACAGTCATCAGTCACGTCTTCTTTTTCAGCAAGCATTTTTTGGAGTAGTCTTTTCATATCTTCAAAATCAATTCCTACATCCAGTACGGACAAAGTTACTAATTCGTCCTCTAAGTATCATAAGTGTGATATATGAATTTTCCAATCACTGTTTCCGCTGTATGTTTGTCATCATTTTGTACACTCCTAGTTTTTTAGACACATTATTTTAAAGGGTCTAAATTAGGTTGCTGCGGAAAACCATATTTTCATACACCATTTACGGGCGTTCTCTTCATGTAAGGTCAATTTAAATTGTTTCCTAAATATATAAATATTCAAACAATAAATTCCTTTTGCCACCCATCTGGCTCAGGAACAAGCTTCAGGTTGCCGAAAACATAACCCTGTAGGAGGGACGACTTCACCAAGAAATATTATTACACGTTATGAGAATTTTCTGTAAACTTTCTCAATTTCGCTTTCTACGAACAATAGCATGTCATCAACTTTGTCTTCTTGAATTTAAGTGATATGTGTACTTGATTGAAATGTTATAAGTTCTGAATGATGGAGATCTTTCTACAAAAATTTGAAGCGCTGCGCTTAAATAATGGAATATCGAGTCTAGAACTAAGAATGGCAAGAACTTCTTTAAAGACACTCTGCAGTACGATTTCAAGTGCATGGTGATGGCAATCCAAATGTAATATATCACCGTTCAGCTTTTGCTCTAAAAAATTACATGCACAATTTATACAGCCGGTATTGTAAGCCGTTGTGTCAAACACTACAGCTTGAACAGTTATAAATAAAGAACAATCATCTAAGATATCATATACAACTGAAGAAATATCTCAGGAATTCTGAGTAGCTGTCCAACGTTGTGACCTAAAGCTGTCACGGTAAGCCTATCGGCGTTTTTTCCCCAGTTACATCTGAATGTAGCTTTGTATCCCAGTGAATTACTAACAAATCCAAATTTAAATTCATGAAATCTGATTTTACCTCTCGAAGACTTTCTCTTGCTCTCTTAAGGGATGTACGATTGATCATAAGGTCATTTGGATTTAAATTTACTGCATCTACATAGGCTGTTAATACACGAACAGCATCTTTGTCCCTCATATGGCACTTGTCTAACAGTGATGAAATGCGAGTAGATATCAATAAATGTCATGCTTTTTTGCGTTGTGGTAGACCAGATATAGAAAAAAGTTTCAACAGGTTAGGATAGATATCCCTTTCGGTTTTGTAAATCTTGTGAAATGCAAGAAGAATTTGATGATAATAAAAGACTGTGTACTGAAAAAGAAGACAATTTAAAGTATAGATTTTTGCATTAATCCGATCTGGAACTCCTTTAAATTTATATTTTAGATATGGAAAATAGAGTATATTTTTATGGTAAAAAAATCGAGGATTTTTCCAAATTTATGTTTAAAGAATGCATAAACATTTAAGTATACTTATAACTAAAACACAGCGAATTAAAATATAAATGCCATTGCTTATAGTTATAGCATTGAAACCTAGCGACCCTATTTTCCACACCTATTACATACAAAGAAAATTTTCTAAATCAACACTCCCTAAAGCCTGGAGGAGGCAATTTGTTGTTGTCAAAAATCATTCATTAATGACCTTTAGAATCTCTCGTGTCCCTCTTGGTGGAAAGAAATGTTCCCCTGCTGCTTGGTTTGAAACGAGCGTGAATAGCGGTATGTCTGTCCCAAGGTCATTGGTGTACATGTATCATCTGTAATACGTAAAATTTTACAGAATGAAAGTGAGGGAATGGTTCGTATGGAAGTAGCAACATCTATCGAGGTTCAAAATTACTTTAAATATGAAACGTAAGAATATTTTTACATAAAAATGAGAAAATCCGCAATTTCTTCTTCGAAACTCAAAAAAGGGGGCCCTAGGGGCACGGGTTAATATTCATGGATTGACTTAAAATTTTGCATGGATCATTTTTTGGTATAATGGAACAAATTGAGGGGGCGTCGCGTAAAATATCTGCAACTTCAAAAATAAGGACCACCCTAATATATATATATATATATATATATATATATATATATATATATATATATATATATATATATATATATATATATATATATATATATATATATATATATATATATATATATATATATATATATATATATATATATATTGGATTTTGTTCTGTTTTTCGCAATTTGATTCATTAAAGTTGTTGACTCAATCGTTCACTGATTCAATGAACCGGAGTCCACTGTATTAAATCTAAAAAATGTATTTTCAT
The DNA here is from genome assembly GCF_026930045.1 of Uloborus diversus. Classification (NCBI taxonomy): domain Eukaryota; kingdom Metazoa; phylum Arthropoda; class Arachnida; order Araneae; family Uloboridae; genus Uloborus; species Uloborus diversus. The sequence goes on from NC_072732.1 coordinate 102,411,793, forward strand.
TAATTGCCTTTTATATGAACTTATTTATTTGTTTAGGTGGTGCTTAATTTTAAACATTTGCATTAGTATATTTAGAAATTTTGAGAAATGTCAGTCAAATACCGGGATGTCAGTCAGTTACCAAGCAGTTCTAATTACTGTAATTCTTTATTGTAGGAATACTTTAAAATTCAAATGCAATGGACCGAAAGTTTATTCATTGTTATTTGATTCTGGTTTGAATTAAATAAAAATTCTTTTTTCCGCATCGGTTACCGTTTTAAGCTGTTGATTGGTTGATTGAAGCACGTGATCATTAGCTGCCACGTGATCAATCAACCAGTAGCTACCAGTCGAAATTATCGAACGTAAGTAAAGTGGTTCATTCAAGGAAAATCGCAAATATTGTTGTAACTTGAGCTCAATTACCTTTGAAAATTGCTCAGTTGTTCAAAAATTAATTCTAATAATGAAAAAAAGTTAGTCAGTAATTCTCTTGAAAATTATTTTACTTTATTATAATTTCAACTCAAATTTTTTTAAAAATTTGATTAAAAATTTAAAGCATAATATTAGAGTTTCAAATACTTTTGCTGTTCCAGAAAAATGCACAAATTAATAAAATATGGCCAGTGGACAAATAAGAGCATGTAACGTGCTACAGTAGCTTACAAAAATGGTGGCATGGACCATAACGAAGTTGGCCGACAATATACTAGTTTCCAGAAATATACTTTAAACAGTCGCATGTAAGATAAAAACTGGTTTGTTGTTACATTAGTCACTTATTAGAAATGTATGTTCCCCAGATTTAATTAAGACAACCAATCTGTTAATACTCTGGTAGTTTGAGATTTCAACTTCTGGTTTCAGTAATAAAATGGTCAGTAAGTTCTGTGACATTTTAGAGAGCAAGTACAAGCTTGCGTTCAACGAAAATTTTCACAAACTGCATTCAACAAAACTCCCAACAGTTCAAAAGAGGTTGAAAAGATAATCGCTAAGAACGGTGTTACACAGATTGGGAAAATTTCGAGTGGTGAACGAGGCGCGAGGACAAAATCTGCGTGTTGTGTGAATGCTGTTTTTTTTTTTTTTTTTTTAATGTTCCTCTTATCCGAAAATAAAACATTTTAGAAAATTAATCTCTTTTTCTATAATTTGTTGTTATTTGTAGTGTTTATTTATCGCCTGTTATAAATATTTGTAAGTGACGCGTTGATTTTTTTATTTTGAGAATGTGGTTCATCGATGGAAATTCGATGGTCTATTTATAGCAACCGACTTATAATGTTTATTGATAACCTGCTATAAATATTTGTAAGTTACTCGTAGATATTTCATTTTAAGAATGTGGTCTACCGATGGAAATTTGATGGTTCATTCATAGCAACCGGCTGCCATGAATAGACCACTTGCTAAAATATTTATTTTTTATTTTTATTCTTTATTGTGTATATTTATCATGAAAGAGAATATTATTATTACAAGAGAAATATACTGAGAAATTGTTCCTATAATTAAAGTAAATTTTAGTTGGACTTCCTTTCTAAAAAATTCGAAAACTCGTATGTGGTTCAATGTGGTTCATTGATAGCAACCTTCCAATACATACATACAGCAACCAATATATATACAATATATATATATATATATATATATATATATATATATATATATATATATATATATATATATATATATATATATATATATATATATATATATATATATTTATTTATTTATTTATTTATTTATTTTAACTAGAAAACTTAAACAGTATCGTTTTAAAATATTTTAAGCGGGAGGGACACTGTTTAATCATCCTCTTCGTTTAAGCTTATAAGAAAAGTTGAAAATGTAGTCTCAAAATAAGTTATAGGAGAAAAAAGAATTATCCAATTTCGTCAATTATTTATGCAAATCAGATAAATTTTAGTCCAGGCACTGAAAATTTCATTTTTTCGTTTCTTTTCAACTCTACAAGGTTACATTAAATGCATATTCATAGAATATTTGTTTTCAGTGAAAGTAATCTTTCACAATATTCTATGCTTAAGAATTGAAATAAATGCATTTGATTCTGGAGTGAAGATTTTATTTGCAATAAAATGTCGCAGTACAAGTAGAGTTGTTTAGAATAGTGCTCTGTGTTGATGAAGCAGCTTAATTCCTTGTTTCATTTTTGATCGAGTTTGGAAATAAGAGCGAACTTGTTAAGGTAATTTATTTTTGAAAAGAGAATTCGTACACTCATTTTATGTCTGTAATTAGATAAACGCATTTTCTTACGATTCGTACAGTTGGAATTCCGTTTACTGTTTCTGGCTAGAACTCTAAATTTCAGTCGCAAAATAATTTTTATAAAACATGATTTTTTTTTCAAATCACCATTAGCGATCTGCATATCAGCTAAGCAATAATAATAACAGCTAAACAATAATATGCAGTCTGCATATTAGCATATTAGTATCAGGAATGCTTATCAACTTTTCTCTGAATTTAGTTCATTAAACTAGTTTTATTTCAGTAGATAGTTAATTAGTTAATCTTTTCTCATATAGACAACGTACAGACATGTATTTACACTTTTAGGTAGGGATTACACTAGTCAACAAAAAATAACTTTTTGTCTGCATCCTGATTGTAAATAGTCAATTCCCATTAATTTTGAGTCGAGAAAACGAATATGGTAGTTGCTTTTTAAAATTAGCTGTTGTTTTCAAGAAACATATAAGCCCACTGGAGAAAGATGCACAGAAACCACACGTTAACTTAAAGGTAATGTTGAAAAGGAAAAAAAGAATCCTGTGCAATAAATGTTATTAAATAGGTCCTGTGTTAGTAAACAATGGTTAATTTTTTGGAAAGCAATGGTTGCTTTTGGCTTATTGCTGTAAACGCTTTCCTTTTCAAATGCCTTTTGTACGTCAAAGAAGGACCATCTCTTCATCTCTTGTAATAGTTCAGTAGCATTTGATGAGCATTAACTCAGCCCAACGACCCTGATATTTGAGTTTCATTGTAAAGATATCTTGGTGAAAGCTTTTCTCATGCTCACAGCTCATAGCTTTAGTTTTTAAACAGAATATCTAAACAGAAGTGAGAAAATAGAGTTTCAAAGACACATCATTCATCAATGGTCACAGAACTTCTTTAGGGATTGTTTGACCACTGTTTTTAGTTATCGCCTTCTCTGCTGCTTATTAGAAATACTATTAAAACCGGCCTGGATGTTTTTTGTCTCCTTTCACAATTTTTTTCTCAAATACATTGATTTTCATAATTGCGCGTATTTGAAAGGCAGTTGAAAATTCTCTCCTTAACTTTAGCTTTAATAATTCTTAGAAAATTTCCCCTAAAGTATTGGAAAATTGTCTTGGACCATAGCTTTCACGAAGTTCTCCATTACTCCCAGCAGAATGCGCATGGGTGGAAGCAAAAGTGGGTGGATCTATCTAGAACTACAAATTTTGTCTGATTTTGTGCATTTCTCTTCCCAGAATTTAAATTTCTTATAGTCCATTTTGGTTTTTTAGTAGTGAGATTTTCTATCTCAACCTAGGGTCAAAGTTTACGGTACAGTTAGTCCCACGGAGAATGGTTCTATCTACCTGGAAAAAAGAGAATTAGTAAGAATTCACTATCCTACTTGGCCCTGTATCTTGAAAACAAGAGCTAGTCTTAACTTTTAACGGTAACGAGGCAAAATACTTTTGTGTTTAACGAGGCAAAATACTTCGGAAATAGCTATTTTTGAGCCGGATGCATTTTTGGTGCTGACTAGTGTTATTTAAGGCTCTGAAATATTACGCTATTTTCAGTTAACTTAATATGAATTGTTTTATACTTATAGAAAAATGATGTCCTGTCCAATATCAAATTTAAAAAAAAAATCGCAAAATATTTATGAGTAGGTTTATAACTCTTGAAAAAATTAGAAACGTAGCTCAAGGAAAAAATATGCTAAAAACATTAATCATATTACGTAATTCATATTATTGATCTTTTGCTATTTGTACATCTCTGACTTTTAATAGCAATACAGTAGAAAGTTTCAAGTTTGGTCATCAAAAATTTGGAAGGTTCCATAATCCAGAGATTTTTTCAATCCTTTTAGTTTTATTTTGAAAAGTTTTTGTTCCCGATTTTTATAAATTGTATTTTCCATCAAAAATCACATAACGACAGAATCTATTTTAGAATTATTAACTTTTCTAAAATCAGCAAAATATCAACTATTTTTACACCGAGTCCCTTTTTTTTTCATTCTTTCCTCATTCCTTTCAAGCTGCACCTGAAGTAGTTGTGTACGCTGCTCCTGCTGATATCTTCTCTTCAAAGTCATAAATTGCTGCATGTTTAGCGAAAAAAAAAAAAAAGAAAAAAGGAGAAAAACAAGCGAGAATTAGTTTCGCCATTTTTTTACTGCTTCCGAGTTCTATGGGAAAATAAAACTTATCTGTCTTAAAAAATCGTCTGCTTAAACAAGCGCACGAAAATGCTTTCTTCTTTTCTTTTTATAATTTTGTAGAAGACGTATTTTCATTTTCTTTAAATTTTAATTTATCATCGTTTAATTTTACTCTTTTTTTTTTCAAAGAGTGGACGTCAAATCGATTTATGACTCATACCAATACGTACAACAGTTTTTTTTCCCTCATAGAAAGATATTGAAAATATAATTAAATATAAAATAGAAATATTTCAAAATTCAGACATGCCGAAATCCAGATGGTTATGAATTTCGGATGTTACTTAAATCTTAAAAGGACCACAAAGGTCTTTTGAATACATACAGCTTTCATGTTCTGCCCACGAAATAGTAGTTCTTCCTTAAGTTTGTGTTTTATTATTGTATTTACTTCTATTTTTTCGTGTAAAAGCACGTTCCTTTATACATATATGTGTTAAATTACCTCTTAAAGAGACACAAGAATTTTTGTAAACACTTCATGCAGTTTTGTTTCAAAAATTTAATCTCTTTCAATGCCTCATATTATATTTTTGCTTTTCATCTTTTTAGTGAAAAGATAAGAGAAAAAACAATTTCGAGATTAGCTAGACCTGTTGGAGTGTGGGCGCTAATAAGAATTATCGCAAAATCTAATTAGGAATTATTTTTTGAAAACTCATGAACACAGGAATAATCTTTCAAATGCTTTTAATAAGGCTATGGAAGTGTTGAAATATAATCTAATGCCAACAAAGGAGGAATTTAGTTTAACGAAACTATGAATTGGATTAACGTTAGAGTTGAAGTATTTTGTTTACGAAATTTATTGTGAGTTTTCACATTTTTTTTTCTTTTAAAATCAGAAAGCCAAGACTAATAAATGCTTCTTTCTAAAGCATCTAAATTTGCATAGAATAAACAAAGACATTAAAACAAAGGCTTACATTTCTACGCTACTGAGTGTTTTTACTTTTAGTTTCTTGAAAATATGTCGATTTCAATATATTTATTTAACTATTTGAAAATAACCCGTCATGGTTTGACGGGGGCAAATTGCCTTTTTATCAGTTTTATCAGATGGATTGGCCTTCACATTTGACGTGTTTCAATAAATAATTAAGCCATACTAACGTAAGTCACGGTTTCGCTACTTTTCAGGAGAACGTAAAAACGTTTCATTTCTGCATTCGTTTGTTGGGATTGAAGCTTTTACAAAACTGGTCATTAGGTATAAAGTTTCATTTTCTTTTTACAAAATTACGTCATTACGACTTATTGCGGAATAGGAATCTATTCATATATTGTCTAACCACCGATGAGATGAAAAGGTTAATATCCGGTTTACAGGCGGAAATGGACGCATTTGTTAGTTTTCAGGGATACTGCCTTTTTAAAATGAAATTACCAAATGTTAGTGCTCTTGCAATGAAATAATGCCCTCATACTAATAATGTATGACCTATGATTGCGTACTAAGGTAGGAATTGACGGACCTAAGTATATCCATTTTATCGCGAGTTTCATTGTTGATGATGTCGGAGCGTTACTCGATCAGTGATTTCGGCAATTATACATGTGAGCACAAAATCAAAAATTTTACGCTTTCACTTAACGAATCTGCTCTAAACAAATATCCGAAACATCACAGATTATTTCCAGGCAAAGGTTTCTACAAGTTTCCCGAAAGTCTTTTAAAAAATGCTCGAACACAGAATTCTCGTTTACGTGAAAAATATTTAAGCTCCCTGTATCAACATATAATCAGTGTCTTTATTAGTCATTTCACTTTCAGGTAGGTAACAGAGAGGTAGGTTTCAGATGGACTGAGCTTCCTAATGGGGTGAAATGCAGTCTCTAGATTGTGTGGTTTTGAAAAATATGCATGCGCATATGCTTGCAATTCAACCATATCATTGATCATGTTTGATGAAATACTTTAGTTGCGGAAGAATTAGTTTGTCGGAATTTTTATAGTGTCAAGAATAGTCTATACATGTGTTGTTTATATCTGAGAGATACGCACGACCGTTTCATTTATTTGTTTTTTGCCTTTCATTTTATTATAGAGACCGCGTATGCTAGAAGATTAAGCGCGCGCGCACACACACACACACACACACACACACACACACACGCACGCACACACAAACATGCACTTAATAACTCTTTTAAATTAGAACATAATTAGGTTTTCACCCTCTTGAAAGTATATATTTTACAATAGTGTATCTAAAAGATAAATACGATCTTTCCTGTTACTATAGAGGTCGCGCCCGCTGGAAGATTAATTCACTCACAAACACATACACTCACACACACACACACACACCACAACGTGTGTAGTGAAATTTTGAACATTCAATTTTCTATTTTGTCATACAACCATTCGGAATTAAAGTACTGTATTAAATTTCGCACTTCTTTCGGGAAAAACACTAAAGCCCTTTGATATTCTGAACTCGTTGCACGTGACTTAAATGGTCCGGGAATGCTGCCTAAATTCAGAGTCAGGTGTTTGAAAAAGATCAAAGCAAGTATAATCAATTTTGCTCGTGTTCTAATACCGTCTACTGCGTCTGATAGTTTTCAGACACCAAAGATCGGAATTGAACTTAGAGTATTTCCTGGGATTACGCCAAGGTTCTTGAAGATTAAACGCATACTGAGAGTATGGTTGCAACAACAGCTGTTTCTAAATAACAAATTGAGAAAATGTAAAACTATCCGTGAAATACTGTTAAGTTATGTATGGCGAAGAGTTATTATGATTAAACGAAACTCAAATTAATGTTCCTGAAGACTTCGAGAAATTTCAGTAGTTTTTATGGCATTTGATTCTTGACGCATAGCTTAATTATCAGCTCAAGTTTAGGTTTTACTTAATGTTTCAAAATATGCTCAGAGTATATACTACGTTGTTTATGGTCGAAAAATTTAACGCAATGATATTTTTAAACGGCTCATTTTTGAACACATATAAGAAGTATTGCTTTTAAGGTATTATTAGTTTAACTGTGCTTGATTAAAGTAATGTGATCTTTTAATACACATATGCATTTTAAAATAAATTTTACTCAAGATGAAAGGAAAAAATACATTATTTTCTCCCGTTTTCTGACCAAAACAGTTTCACATAAAGATGTATAAATTTGAAATTTGCCTAAACTTACAGAGGAAGACAGTTTCGAAAAACGTATTGCTTCGCTTGTCAGTTTGAATTCCTGTCAGCAGAATATGGAAAAGTGAAAACAGAAGTTTCATATATTTTGACCACTTTATGTCTCGAGTTTAAAAATAGATTTCGAAAATTGTAGTAATCTCATGATTTTCGAACGGAATTTCGTATAATATTCTATTTTTATCGGATGTTTTTTTTTTTGGAAGCTGTAGAAAGTTTTTGATACTAAAGGAAGAATAAAACAACTACGATAAATTGTTACTTTTGTTTTAGAAGTATGTTATTTTAAGAGCTTTTTTTTTTAGTTTGATGCATAGAAATAGCAAATAGGGGGTATTTTTGGGAAAACATATTCCTTATTGAAATGAATACTCAATAAACACGCCTTTCAACCAACTTATGACTTTTGTTGCATCGGGAAAGAAAACTAGCAGGCTTGCTTTTTTGCTTCCTGTAAATAAAAAGTCATTATTTTCAAATTTTTTCTTTTGTCGAAACCCTTAAGAGTAAATGTTATAAATACCCATTAACTCTCAGGAAACTAACATACATTGAGTAGTTGAGTGAACGGGTAATTAGAAATCATTGTTTAAGTTGTCGATCCAAAGAGTAATATTCTAAACTGGTATGTAGCTATCCGCTCGAAATTGTAACATATAATTCCTTTTTATATTTCGTTTTCTATTTTGACAGAGAACATTTATGACAAGTACACATTGCTTGTTTTTCATAAGTAGTATTGACAATAACTCATACAAGTATTACTAAGCAGAGCACTATAAGTATAATTTATCTTCCATCATGTAGAATCCTAATAATGACTTCGCAGTGTCCAATGAAATTGACGAGGTAGGATAAAGGTACTGTTCAACAATGACCACGTTTGACATTTGAACTCTGTTTCTCATTAAAAGCTATCGAAAAGTTTCAAGCTAAAGGTACATTTTAGCTTCAAATTAGTAAAACACGTACAAATTAACTTGCAACATTCGAGCAAATTTCATTTCATGCAGAAAATGTGTAGTAATAACATTAATAAGCATTTTATTATCTGCATATTAGAAGGTTTATGAGAAAATTTGGCTGCAAACTAGAATTAACCAATTATTATAGGATAACTAACCTGATTTTAGATTGTTGAACTGTCACTAGGTATGCGGTTGCATGCTAAGTGTTTAAAGAATCCGATCGCATTTTGCGGATGAAAATATAATTTAAAGATTCCAGAGATTAACCAGATAAAGAGATACTTTGATCATCGGGATTTTGGCGTGATAGCCGAATATTGAACAACAATCTTTTAATCTGAAAATATCAGGTAGACTGAAATTCCTTAACTGTTAATCTTTGGAGTGAAGAAATTGACGACAATGGGAAAAATTGTCCATAATTCTAGCTATCAAAACCTTCCATTAGATTGATTTAGGAAAACCAAAATATCTTCCTACCAAATTAAACGTAGTCTAAACTCACTATTGGAAAGTTGCAATAATATAACACTATTTTTTAAATACTACTGAATCAGGCAGTTTTGTTACGCCTTTTGGAACTCTAATGAAATGTTTTTTTTTTTTTTTTGAGCAATCATGACTGCTTATTGTTCTTATTTGACTGTAATTGACGTTAAGCTGATTTTATTCCCCCCCCGCCTTCCTTTGCAGCACTCCCGCCCACCGTCCTCTGCAGGCGCGACTACTCCGGTCCTGAGCAATGTCCCCCGAAATCCGCTTCTCCTGGTCGGTGGCGTCCATGTCCTGCACACGCTCATACACACACACGCCTATGTGCATACACAAGTCTATGCACACACCAGCCTACACATGCACAAGCATCTACACACACAGAGAGATACGCCTACGTGTATGCACAGGTCTACGCAAACACAAGCCTATACATGCATGCGCGCCTACACACACACGCACAACTATACACACGTAACCGCCCGGGAGAATTGGCTGGTTTGGGGGGGGGGGGGGACAGGAGCAGTTTCTAGAAACAATAATTCCATTGAGTATGGTCCTGTCGTAACTCGTGATTGCGAAAAACATAATTTGAATTAAAAATATCATAATTCAATTTTTTTTTTACTTTTTTTTTTTTTGGTTTTGTACCGATTCTGACTGTAATAGCGATAAAGCTGGATTAAATATTTTTGCACCCAGCGAACGAAAGAAGCGATAAGTTGCAAATTGGGCAAGCAGTTCCGGGGCTTGGCGAACGATAGCGAGCAGGGGCGGTAGCTACCTTGTACGTTCGTGATAATTGAAGCAATGGTAGTTACCAAAACGAAATGAATTATAAAACATATTTGCATAAACTTAAGATTTTGAACCTTAGGAACGTCATGACATTACAAAAGTTTAAAGAGTGCAAATATATATCAAATCTTTCAATTAGAAAACAAAATAAATAAAAATTTAAACTTTATATTAAAAAAGATTCCTGTAACTTTAAGCAAAAACTGAAGAATCTGATGCAACAAAAAATAAGCGACTGTAAATATCTAGTAAATCAATGATTTGTAAAAAAGTTACGCCACATATTTTTCATTGCAAATATTTTATTTCATTTCCTTTCTAAGCGACGTTGAGAGTACATTTACCATAATGGACGATAGTAGAAAAATTCGCCTTACAGTTAAATACAAAAGAATATCATGCTCTTTAGCAGTCGTGCAAGTAATGTGCTTTAGTTCCTACAGTACGTGTTTTGTTTTTGTTTAATGGAAAATAAAGACTCCATCCATTACAAGGCCGTTACGGTACCAAATGTCGGGATGGATCAAAAGTTCTATTTTCACATTCAGGGAAGTTGAAAAAACGTTTAGACAAATAATACTTATAGTTGAAATGTTTTTTCTGAAGTTTTTTGAGTTACACACACACACACACACACACACACACACACACACACACACACATATATATATATATATATATATATATATATATATATATATATATATATATATATATATATATATATATATATATATATATATATATATATATATATATATATATATATATATATATATATATATATATATATATATATATATATATATATATATATATATATATATATATATATTAGCTTAATTTTTAAAAGCATTAAATTTAGAGTTAACGTTTCCCAGTCTTAAAATTGAGCATTTCTCCAAATCTTATTTTTGGTTAATTTTTAGATCTAAGAAACATTGAAATAAAAATATTGGACCATGTGAACCTGAGGTTTCCTGCAAAGGCAAAGCCACTAAAAATAATTTTGTGGTTGTATTGAATATTTCATTTCGATGGGGATAAGTTATTCGGATGTTTGTGTGTCACTTGTGTGGGTCTAATAAGCACAAAATTGCTAATATTTACTCCACATGGAAAGGGGAATAAAACTGTATTTCCTTATGAGTATACATTTGAAATGTTATTTAGTTTATCTGACTTATTTTGTATGTTTCTAATTACTTCGTGAAAAATGTAGAATATAATAATGACTTTAGTTAATCTCATTTGATTTTGCTGTAGTTTCAGTTTGTGTCGTTTTCCCAAACGTGCAGCAAATTAAAAATGAATCTAAATCAGGAATATCCTCTTTATCCACCAGAATTATCTTTGTCATGCTAGCAGCAGTGCTAGAATAGAAATGTAAGAATTTTAAATCTAAAACTAGAGACAGTTATGATAAGCAACATTTATTGAAAAGAGAAAGGTAATCGACATTCGTCCAGTTTGTGATCAGTCTTTGTACTTACTCTATCATTCAATTCACATTACGGTTTTAGAGCTAAAAAGAAGAAAATTTTCGTATTTTGTCCCACCAGTTAAAAGCTGCTTTTACCCTGCTATCTATTCATTGTAAGAGCATTTTGTACTTACATATTCATTATTGTGTTATTTAAAAAAACGTGAATTTTGTTTTTCATTAATAATCAGATTTGGAAAGCAAAAATCATATGAACTATTTAAAAAATAAAGCTCTCGGATTTTCGTCTGACGATTAAGGCAAACTATTACAATAACTTTAAAATATATTGGCATAAATAAAAAAAAAATTAGCTCTTTGATGAAAGAAAAATATCCACAACTTTTGCAAAAACTGTAACTTAGAGCTGCTGTGTTTCATTCTTTATTCAATTTACTCTTTTCTTTATGCAGCAGCAAAATGGGTGAAATATTGGAATGTGGAATTGCTTTTGTTTTGAATCAATTGTTTCTAAACCTAGATGTATCAGGTCGAAATTTCCCTCCAGTCACAGAGGAAGAAGAAATATTGAAACGTCAATATTTTCCCAGAAAAGAGCAAAAACACCTCAGGCTGGCACGTTTCCTTCCAAGATCCTATTCCTCAAGATATTTTCCGTCGATGAATGCGTTGATAGCATCAGAAATCTCGAAAGTCTCTTCAGCATTTATTTTAAATATGTTTTGTAACAAAACATTTTCAGTCGAACTGATGCGATTTGCAGCAGAAAATTCAAGAGCACCTTAAGGATGAGAACGGGCACTAAGCACAATAAAAAGCATAATTGTTAAAGTAAAGGAGCTATTGTTATGATGCATTATATTGTAAATACGAAGGTATCCCCTCTATTTTCATTATCCTGTTAGTAATTATTAATTAGTTAGTGATTAGTACGCATTATATTGTTCGTAACAAAAATATCCCCTTTCATTTCATTGCAATGAGTGCTGATTTTAAAACAAAATTGACTTCACAGTTTTAAAAAACTAAATTGTAAATTCTGCTTCGTTGCTCTGAATATTATATTTGTGAATAGTCTATATTCGTTGATTTTTGTAAAAGGATCTTCAAAAAGACATTATTTAATGGTCAGAAGTAGTTTTAGTGAGTTTTAACAGCAAAATTATCGAACAATCTATTTTTAATAGCCATAATACCGTCGTTACTTTTTTTTGTTATTTTTTTACAGATTTTTTGTTTTATAGAGAAATGAAAAAAAAAAACAGAGGCTTATTTGACACAGGTATTAAGGTAGAAGAAATTAAATGGGGGATCTGATATTTTATCAGACCATATTGACAAATGCGAAAATCTACTTTTTGGGTTTGAAGACCTAGGTCATGGGACACTTAAAGCTCTGATAGAATTTGCCCTCAAACATATTTTTTTTTATGTTGGATATGTTCTAATGGTAGCTGATAACAATGGAGACTTGTGCATTAGTTTTTGCGCAAAATTAAAACCATTTTGACTGTTTTTATTTGTCTATGAGTACAGATATTGCAACCGTTGATAAACAGCTCCTTAGAAATGAAATGATACGAAGCAAAATCTTTTTTTTGGGGGGGGGGAGGGAGGGGGGGGGGGTTGAAAATTTAATTTTTATTTAGATTTATTATGAAACTTGAATATTTTTTTCATTATGATTTTATTTTGATTTTAAACGTTAAACATATTATATTTCACTCAAACCTATATGCTGTCTCTCTGTGCCTTATGTGTTGTCTCTCTGTGCCTTATATGCTGTCTCTCTGTGCCTTATATGTTGTCTCTCTGTGCCTTATATGCTGTCTCTCTGTGCCTTATATGTTGTCTCTCTGTGCCTTATATGCTGTCTCTCCGTGACTTATATGCTGTTTCACTGTGTCCAAAGCGTGGGGAATATTGATACAAAATTTTGCGTTTCCTTTTTTAATATTATCTGAAAAACTTTAAATAGTAAATGTAATTTTTTGTGTCTCAAAAGTTTGCATACTTAAGCTTTATTACAAATCCACCTTAAATTTTTTCTCATAGAACAAAGTTTCCGAATTTCATGAATTATATAAATTTTCGTTTCACTATGCCCCACCGTCCCTTATATAGATATACTAGCTGCGTTGCCCGGCTTTGCCCGGACTACCTTGAAAATACTAATTGTGTCAAGTGACGTATCAACAATCAGGCCTCAATAAACAAAAAAACAAACAAAAAAAAAATCATGCAAAATTTCCCTTTCAAACAATGACGTTGGATATTAAAACACTTTTAAGAAATTAAATCGAGAAAGATGGATTTAAAGAGCGTAGCCATGGAAACACAAAATAAAATAAGTTTAAGGAATTAAAATGTGAAAGAAAATGGTTAACAATTTGAATGGAAATGCGATTTTTTAAATTTGATTCACAAATGCTTGTAACTTTTTTTTTCCCTTCGAAGATAGAAGCTTACTTTTTCGACCAAAGGTCGAGATAGATCTGGAGTAAAAATTGTCGCTTTATCCAATGGTGTCAAAAAGAAAACTGTGGGACAACCCCTTCACTTTTTATTGATAGATTTAATGAAGAAAGTAGTGCCTAAATTTCAGCTAAGCCTAAACAAATTCGAGCTAAAAACGCAAATAACTTCCGCCGTAATAAAGTTAGAGCACTGAAACAAATTGCGTAGAACGCGGAAAATTTTACCCTTTCTAACGATATGTAATATTAATATGTGCAAGTAATTTTTCACCCCCATATTTGAGAATTTATGTGAAAAATGGACGTAAATTGGAATAAAAAAAAAGAACTAGTCATCGAATTGTTTTCGAACTGGTCTGCAAACCTTCTCAGGACTTAAAAGAACAAACTGAGAAATTTTTTAGGAAAATCGACCGGGTAATTCTCGAGTTTTGCGAGTTCAAACACACAGACGCTTTTTGGGGACTTCATTTTATACTATGTAGAGAAGTAATATGTAGAAGTTGAATATCTTAAACATAAAAGAGCTCAATGAAGTAGTCATAACTTTAGAAAGAGAAGACCATGTGCTGATTTGGTGTTGCAAATTGGCCTTGATTGTTTCACAATATATATTTAAAGTCAAAAAGTAAAGATAAAGTGTCAACTTTGCGGTACCTAGATAGCACCAATTTAAGTCACTAATGAAATTTCTATTCACAATTTTCGTGAAAAAAAGCTTCGCAGAATTGCAAAAAAAAACTTGCAAATGCAGTAGAATGTCGACATTTCGAGGTAACATGAAAACATGTCGACCTTAGCAGATGTCAACTTACTGAGGTTCCATAATTTTAATTCCTAAAGAATTTATGTATCACTTACTTATTAATGTTAACATTCACATTAAGATGATTAATTCCAGTAAACACATTCTCTTTTCATTTTCTTTTTTTGAAAAGTACATAATAAAATCACTAATATTATTTCCTCGTGAGGAATAACTCCCGCCGTAATTAAGGAAGAACATTGAAAATTGCGTAGAACGTGAAAAATTCTACTATTTCTAACGATATATAATATTAATATGTGCAAGTAATTTTTCACCCCCATATTCGGGAATTTATATGAAAATTGGGCCTAAATTGGAATAAAAAATCGAATTTTTTTTGAACTGGTCTACAAACTTTCTCATGACTTAGAAGAACAAACTGTGAAAATTTCAGCGAAATCAGCCGGGTAGTTCTCAAATTTTGCGAGTTCAAACACACAGACGCTTTTTGGAGACTTCATTTTATACTATGTAGAGATTAGTATGGATAAATAATTTAGTATGAATTGTTTTTGTTACTTGTGTGATTTTTCTTGCTTACGTAAAAAGAAGAACTCATAAATAAAAGACAGTTGGAGCAGGAAGTACATTACTTTATGTTACGAGACACCTTCCTTTCATCTTAGAAAGGTACTACTGTTGTGAACGACGCTTATGACTTTTATTTCAACAGCCGAAAAGAAATAAATCATATTTTCTTCTTTCATCTATCATCCAGAATCCTTTATGCCAAAGAAAACAATAAATAGGAATAAAACTTCTCTGCTAATCGATATATTTTACGTAGTGCTTCAATGAGAAGAAAATAAACCAATCTTCAATTCGTGTATTTTGATTAAAACCCGTTTTTTTATTTATTTGTTTTATGGCGCTGTTGATTTAAATTAGCTATATGACGAAATTGCGAAAGGATGCTCAGATAAGAATAGAATAAAGTGAAATAAGTATTTCGACTAAAACTGTTCCCATTTTAACTGTTTCGAGTCTATATAACAGGGAGAAAATAACAGTAGTGTAAAATGTGTACCTGGTTTACGAAGAAAAAAGTGTCTTTAAAATTTCTATACCAGGATAATGAAGCTCATCGCAGGACAATAACTGAAAGGATTTTTTGTAGCTATGTGAAACTAGACATAAGCTATCTCCAATAATGCAGTGCTTAAAAAAAAAATGCCAAAAACTGTGCACCAAGTCGTCGAACATTCACCATTCGGCAGAAAAAAAAAAGATCGTTTTTTTTTTATTTCCTCCTAATTTTTGCAATAAAAAGTTTTTTAAAGATATTCACTGTCAACAATGTTTATTTTAATAATTAGTATTTAAGTGGTCAAGGCTGCTCCATAATATTTAACGTACTTATCTTATTCTAAAAATGCGTTCATCTATCATACATACTTTTTTTTTCGCTTTAATCGGGATTTTCTTAATCGAATCATCCCCGGTCTCATTTGAGCCAGTTTGAGCCAGTCTACAGTTAAAATTATGATGTTTAATAGCATGAAAAATACATAATTTATCAATTATTTTTGTTCAAAGCCTAATAAAAATATTGAAATCATACAACATTTGCTTGAATCATTGGAAATAAAATATAATTATTTTCTTTTTCTAAAAGTAAATTTTTGTTTTCAACATAAAAGTTTCATTTAAAAAAAACAGTTTGGTTTGCCTTTACGGTAGTGTTGCCTTTTGATTTTATTAGCGCTAAACAAAGTAAAACTACAAAACGATATTTACTCAAGTACAAAAGTATTTTATTTAAAAAATATTTAAAATATATTTAAAAAATATTTTGAATGATTTTTTTTTCTCAATAATTAGAAAAAAGATAAATTAGCAAAGATTAAAGATAAATTAATTGCATAATACATAGTTAAAAATAAACCTAATGCAGATATTAGGTATATCTTAAAGAAACTGACAATTTGAAACTCCTGCGTTCATCTTACTTGATTAAATTGTATTATTTTTTAAAATTAATAATTGAACATTACATTCACTGTGCAATAATAATTCTTAAAGAAAATGAAATAACACAAAATAGCGATAATTGCTAAACTATAATAAATTAACATACATGATTAGATTTTTTTGTACCAATGTAACTGAACATAAATGAATAAGTGCCTAACTAAACCAGCAAATCTTTCGTAAAAAACAGTTGACATAAAAATAGTTTGATTGCGTTTTTATTTTAAAATAAAACAACTGTTTTATAATTAATCCCAAGGGAAAAATTGGCAGAATAAAGTTCAAAGAAAAAAGAAACAAGGTTTTTAATTTACTGTAAAACCTCACATTTTAAGATTTAAAACTTCTCTAATTGCAAAATAATTCTAAACTATTTTCTACATATCCATTTCTAATGCTTTATTACAACTTTATATTTTACTAGCAGTATCCGCACAGCGATGCCCGTGCTAAAAAATTAATTCAAGTCCGTTGAATAAAAAAATTGACGCTCCCTCCCCCTCTGATGTGAAATGATCCTTTCTTCTTTGTATAAAATGCGTACACAACTTATCAAAAAAAAAACTATTTAAGTTTCTTTGGAATTTAAAACTTTTCGTCAAATCATTAAATTAGGTGGTTTTACTACAATTTGAAATATTTCGCCAAATAAACAAAAAAAGCATCAAATATCTTTCAAATGTAAAAATAATTCTGCAGCTCTATTGTTTATCGCCAAACTTGCCTAGCAACCACGCTATCATAATCCATCCGTCTAACGAAAAAAAAAAAAAAAAAACCATTCCGTGGAACATTCAAAAATCATCGTCAGAAAAAAAAAGAAGAAAATATCGTACATTTCACTCGGATAAAAACAAATCAAAAATTTCTTTTCTTTCAAAAAAAATCGCCAAAACAATGAATTACATTAACGGTTGCGTTAAAACAATAATCCTAGACTGAACTGCTCAGCGCCTAACGTGCCAAGCGCCGACGCTAAAGGAACCCAGCCCTTTTGCGAGTGAAGCGGATGTTTTTTCTTTGGCAACAATAAATGTTTCACCAAACAAACAAAAAGGTAAAAACTCACATTAACAGTAGCTTTTAAATCTTTATATCTTCGGAGCTGCGTTGCCCAGCTTTGCCCGGTCTACCTAGAGAACAAAAATTGTGTCAAGTGACATATATTCAACAATTAATTAAAAGAATAACTTTTAATTAATAACTTAAAGAATAACTTAAATGAAAGAAAAAACGCCATGCAAGTTTACCCTTCCAAACAATGACGACAGATATTAAAATACTTTTAAGAAATTAAAATGCAAAAGATGGATTTTAAAAGCGTAACCATGGGAACGCGAAAAAAAAAATGGTTGACAACCTGAATCAAAATGACATATTTCGAAATCGATTTAAAAACGCTTGTAACTTTTTTTCCTTTGAAGGTAGAAGCTAATTTTTTCGACCATAGGTCGAGAGAGATCTGTAGTAAAAAATCTCGCTTTTTCCAATGCTGTCAAAAAGAAAACTGTGGGACAATTCCTTCACTTTTCATTGATAGATTTAATAAAGAAAGTAGTGCCTAAATTTTAGCTAAGCCTAAAAAAGTACGAGCTAAAAACGCAAATTATTCCCGCCGTAATTAAGTTAGAGCATTGAAATAAATTGTTTAGAACGCAGAAAATTCTACCCTTTTTAACGATATATAATATTAATATGTGCAAGCAATTTTTCACCCCTTTAATAGCCAATAATATGCAATTTACGTGACATTTGGGCATAAATTTGAATAAAAAAAGAACTATTTATCGGATTTTTTTCGAATTATAGCCTATGTTACTCAGCAAGAAAGCACCTTTCATATAGGGAAAGAGTTTTTCAAATAGGTGCAGTGTTTCCGGAGATTACCTCGAACATATAAACACACAAAAATCCGCCCTCTCTCTTTATAATATTAGTAAAATATTATTCCACATCCTTGCAAAAACGCATAATTAAAAATGTAATTAAAAGAACATACTCAAAAATAAAGAAAAAACCTAAAAGACAGTTAAGAAACTGAAACTCTTCACGTACTAGTTCCTCACAATATATTCTGAAATGTGATTTCGGTTTAAACAAATTATCTTCATTCCGAAGGTCTTGCATTTTACTTTATTTTATGTTTAAGTTTATCATTTGGAAACATTTTAATTCAGGACTAAAAAAATCGCAAATTTCTTATTAGAATGTTCTGTGAACTAACTTGGGGAAATTAAATCTTGAGGTAGCATTCTCATTTGCACCAATCGGAAAAACGCTGGAGTACCATTGTATACGAAAAAGTAGTTTAAACTAAATATTGTAAAATTAATTTATAAGTATATTCCGTATTTTTTATACGTCCGTCCGCTGGAAAATTTCAAAAACTTTTCTCTAAAGAAAACATCAACCGTAGTTTTCACTTTTAGAATTTTTATGTTTTGCGATAGAAATAGCGCTATCTGAGTGGAATGAACTTTGATGTTTTCTCTAATTACCGAAATCGATCATTGCCAAAACAAAAAAAAAACTTTTAGTAGAAAATTTGACAAACAGTATAACGTAAAAGTAGGAATATGATTGATATAACAGAAAAATAAAACAAAATAATGTCTTAAAACTTATTTCCAAACATTATGAATTTTCCAAACAGAAAAAAAAGTATATGTATCCGCATCCATTTAAAAGCAATGAGTTGTATTGTATTAAGCAATTGGTTTAAGAAAAGTAATTCGGAGCACAACGTAGTAAAAACATTGATTTTCTCCTGCTACATTTTAGGTGCCATACGTTTGGATTGAGCAGGCTGTTAGAAATTGATTTAGGTGATACTGGCACGGGTTAAAAAAAATTTTAAATAATGCATCTCACGCAATGAACAATAGTTCATAAAATATTTTCAATTTAAAATTTTGGGCCCTTGTAAATAAATTATCACATGATATTGCTTCTTTAATTATAGATTTCATCGCCTTTTTTGTTTTGATAATTTATTGTTTGAATACTTTTTTTTTCAAATTCAGTTTTTACCTTTTTGAGCAATCACATTGCTTATTGTTCTCATTTGACTGTCCTTGGCGTTACGCTGATTTTATTTCCCCCCCGTCTCCTTCTGCAGCACCACCGTCGACCGACCTCACGATGCTACTCCTCCAGCGAAAACCGTCTCCAGAATGCGTCCATATCCTACACACACATACACACACACACACACACACACCACACACACACACACACACACACACACAAGCATACATGCACACCTAAACACACATACACACATACACACCTACACACACATATAATCCACACACTCATGCTTGCACACAGTCACAAACACACACGCCTACATACACACGCACACGTGATTGCAAAAAACATAATTTGAATTCAAGATGTCGTAATTCAAATTAATTAATTTCTTATTATTTTATTCGTTTCTTTTATTACATATTGAGAAAAAGTTTGAGTTATAAGTCGTCTCATAAGTCATTACTTGATACGAGTTTACTGAAATACACTGCCTAACAATAGAAAAAAAAACGAACTTGATAGCGTTGTCTTTACCACTATATTTTTTAAATAAAACAGAAAACTTTTTGTTTCGAGAAAATTATTTTAACTACTCTAAAGGTGTTACATACGCATCCATATAGCTAATAATATAAAATCAATATAAGCATTCGGAGAAAATATATTCACTTGGTTCTAGCAAAACACTTGCAAAATTGCTAAAACATTACCTTCAGCAAGGAAAAAAAAAGGTCTACATTCTTACAAGAAACATTGAAAGACTTCTTCATAGCAAAACAATGGAAACAGTACTTGTTGGTTGTTGAAGGAATAATCAATTACTTTAAATGGTTTCTGCTTTTGATCAACAGAATGTAAGAAGTACTTGCAGAGAGAAATTTGATTATCTTAAACAGCGAACATGAAAGGTCTCTGGTTTTCAAATAAGATTTAGAAAAAAGCTGCGGAATGAAAGATGTTAAAAAATGTAACATGAATGACACTACAGAAAGTGGACCACACAGGAGAGCGAAAAAATTAGTTCACAACAAATAATCAGAATAAAAAAATAATGAATTAAAAAAATAATATTTCAGATCATTCTTAGAAATTAAAATATAACAATAAGGAAATGTATATAAAAAAATAAACATTTCTAACTTAAATATAATAGAATTTATTTTTATTTTTGATTTATGAGTTGCTTCCTGCTATCTTTCCTGCTTATGTTCTTCAAGCTTAGAGCTATACGTACGTTTTGGACTAGCTTTGGTTTGTTGCAAACCGTTAAAATTTTCTATAAACAATTATGGTTTTTATATTTCAATTTTTGCTTAAACCCAGGTAAACCGCGCAGTTTTTTTTTTTTTTTTAATGTATACCTTGGAATTGTTTTTTAACTTGAGCGCTATCTCTTGCCGTTTAAATGATATTTTGTATGAAATTGAATATCCTTGCTTCTTCATAAATGTCACCAGTGATGGGTTTAGACTTTCTGTTTTTTTTTCTTGCAGACCGCTATCATTTGGCAAAGCAAAGTTACTTATTTGGAATTAAAGATGAAATCATTATGTTGTATTTTTCGATTTAATAGCTACGATTGGATAAACAAGGCAATGATTACTTTCCAAGCTTAAATACAGTATTCAGTTTCTTCATGATTCCTAAAATAAATTACAGCGACAGATTCTCCGTAAAGTAGAAATGTAGGGGCAAAATATTAAAAACTAATCAAAAATAATAATTCTAAAACCATATGAATAAAATATTGTACATTCCAAATTATATCGTTATACTTTATCTTCGACAAACTTTATTAAGTGAAAGCAATGATATATTTTTAAAACATATATTTTTATTTATTACCTGTTAATGTAGAACACAAAACTTCGAAAAAGGACTTATAAACGGTAGAACATTTTGGTCGTCCCTATCTTTAAAATGTCTTGAGTGTAGTTTTGGTGCAGAGTTTTTCCCTTCCAGCAGTATATTTTTACTATTTAAGAATATATTTCTTAATAACGCTTAATTTTTAATTAAAATTTCATATGGAATGAATGTAACAAAATAAAAATTATATTTTTATTAATATGAAGTTTAAAACAGTTATCTTATTAAAATATCAATGCCAAGTATTGCCCATGTTCCTAATATCGCTCGCCGTATTTTCTTAATGACTAGTGCTGTGACATAGACGATGAATCATGCAAAGTCTACTCAAAAGTTGATAGTGAGCTGATTTATACTAATATTGCATTTTTTATCATTATAAATACAGTAAAACCTGTAAAGTTGACCACCTTTGTAAGTTGATCACCAGTCTATCTTGCCACCAATATGCAGCAAATTTTGCTGAGAACCTTATAACAAACCCTTTGTAAGTTGACCGCCTGTCTAAGTTGACCTCTAAAGTACTGCACCGCGAGTGATCGACTTACACAGGCTTCATTGTAGTAGTAATAAGTAGCATTGCATTGTTTCATATGTAAAAGTACGGACTTTTGACTAAGCTGTACTGAGTATGGATTTAATAACCTAGTATAAATTAATTAACACCATAAATAAGCTAATTTAAGATTTATATTTATTAAATTAATATCATTTCTGTACTAAACATTAACTAACACGGTATTTAAAATAAATTTATTACTGTTAAAGATACTTGTGCTCATACACATTAAAACATCCTGACAGCGCTGCATATATCTCTATATTTTGGAGCATTTCTCCCTTTTGGGGGGGGCAGGGGGGAGCAGTGTTCGTTCTTTTTTGTTAATGAGATAAGGCTATTTACTTGATTTTCATTTAGCAAAATAGATCAGATTTTATCCCGCTACATTTCAATAAACAAGTTATTGCTTTTGGAGTATTAATATTATACTTTATGTTAATTACTCGTGATCACATCAGAAATTACAGTATGTTCATTTGTATTTCCGTCAAAATTATGATTCCATTAAAGGAGAAAAAAAAGTCGCAAAAGCCAAGTTTTTCCTACCGTAGAGCCAGATTATAATTAAAACATCTGGATAACGTGTGCTTCCGTATTTGAGCTACAAAAGCAAATACATTACTCCAATGCATTTCCTCCTCAGAGGACACACGAAAGTCATTTTCGTGTTCCATGAAATAAAAGAGGAACAAATAAGAAAATAAAATTTAGCTTCTGAGAATCTACTAATACATTGTTATTCTGTTACCTAAGAAACAAGCTATACATTCGTAAAAATCAACTTGCTGCAGTTTAATGGCAATTTGCGTTATTTACGTTACTTGAATAACGTTTTCATTCAATGTTCTATGAATTTTGTTTTTATCTTTATTCAGCCAGCAATTATTGTACTGAAAATCACTTTTCAGAATAACAATCAGTGTGGGTTTGCTATTGGCAAACATTCTTATTAGATGTAAAAGTGAATTCAACATGGTGCAAGGAGAAAAAAAATATATATCAAGAGCAGAATTTTACGCTAAAGAAATATGTTAACATGCTGAACTCATGATAAATGTATCGTTTTATTAGAAATAATGAGGTTAAAATATGATCTAAATGTATATCATTTCTCAATATTGCTGAAATCCAATTTCATTGGCTGAATTTGGTTTTTTAGGTAAAATTTAATGAGGAATTTTCCCCCGGATCTTATTTTTATCTCAGAAATTTCTCTTAATATAGTTGCTTTTTACTTAATTGATTATTTATTATGTAATTTTAAAAGCGGGGTGAAGCGGAATTATTATTATTTTTTTTTTAGAGCGCGGGCTACATTTTCTTCTTTTCAAAAAACTTTTCGTACATTTCAAAATAATGTACTGGTTGGTTGTTTTCTGACTTGCCTCATAAATAAATTACGTGCATCTTTTATTCTTGTTTTTGTGATCATGAATCTTCCCGATTTTCAGCAAATCACATTTATTCTTATAAATAAAACTGTTTTTTTAGTTTTTTTTTTTTTTTTTTTTTTGCTTTTTTATCACAGATAAGCTTAAAAATCTTGGACGCATTTGTGTCTTAAGTTGGACCGAATCAAGCTTGGTTGTTTCATCCCAAAATAACTGCAAATTTTTCATTTTTATTTTTTTTTATTTTTATCCTCTATTGTAAGTAAGCTTTATTGTACAAGCTACTGAAAAAGAAGCGAGAAAAAACGGCTAATTTTAACATTTCTCAAGTGTTAGGATATTGAATCTAAAACGTGTTTCTTCAAATAATCCCCAAAACTCATTTCTACGGATACTGCCGTTTACCTGAACATGGCAGTTTTCTGCTATGTAAGCAAGTACGCTTTGGTTAAATTTGAAATAACATACAACCAAGTATGAATATACATGTCACGTATGCAATCTGTTAATCTGAGGTGATAAAACACAAAATAATGAAAATAATTTTAATAAAACACAAAGTAATGATGACAAATTTCAATATTAATAGAAACAATACTACAAATGCTTTTTTTATCTTATTCATTCTAAAAACTCATTTTATTAAAAATATATAAATAAATTAACGAAAAAAAAAAACAGAAAGAAAAGAAATTCGTAAAATTTTCGCATCAATCTACCAGCTACTGAAATTCTCTTCTCCTTCATTTCGGAAATTATCTTTCAATTTGTTTCATGAAAATAAAATGCAAGCAGACTATTTTATCTATTTCTGGCACAGAAATTTTATCTCACGTGTTCTAAGCTACAACTGCAACTCTCGACTGCGTCCGTAAAGTTATCAATATTTTTTATCTTTAAATTTAGTTCCAAAAACAAAAACACGTCTTATGCACTTAAACTATGTAAAAAAAATTATAGTTAAAAATTCGGCTAAACTAAATGATTTTTTTTTGTGCAGGAGGAATGATTCACTTTTTTCATTTTTTTTAAACTACCAATCAATTTTTAAAAACATAAAATGATAAATGAGATACGTAAATTTAATTGAAAACACTTTCCTTCGAAGGAGGACTTTGGATAATTCTTTTAAAATTTATTACGATGAAATGGAATAAATTGTCAAATCGATTGGCAGATCTAGCGTCGCAAATCTCCCACATCTCAAAATTCACGTTTCAAAAACTGTATTTATTAATTTTGAAACAATTTCAATTTTTTAATTAGCTTATGAAACTCAAATCTACGTTTATGATTTTATTATTTCTTTTTATTGCATTATTTCTGTTTAAAAATTTTATTCTTATATGAAAACAGTGCGGAATTCATTTTTCCACATTTCTTCTCCTTTGTATCATTTTAGATTTAAGATTGTATGTAAAGGAAGTCAATGGTTACATAAAAATAATCTTTTCTTAGCTTGAAATTAGACAAATATGTCATCCAATGAAAGAGAAAAAAAGTAATGGTTCGCTACTACATGTGAGCTGCAATTAATAGAGTAACAGAGTAAGAGTAAATACACTAATTCCCTAGGGGAGAAAATGCCTATTTGACCAGTCAGCAGGTATTCTGGAAAAACGCTTCGCTAGTTATCCCATCCGTTTTATTTATTCTGTTTAATAACATTGACGATTTATTGCTATTAAATGTTGTGTATTATTTATTCCAATTGCAGTTTAGAAAAATATAATCTTTCTTTTTTTTGGCTATACCTTTTTAGCGTAGAAAAAGTATTTTTTTAGTAAGATTAGAAAGAAAAGTATTTTTTATAGATTATACTGTTCGTTTATTTATTGATTCACTTTTTATTTTATTAACTAGGGGGCTCTGCCCCCTGCTCGCTATCGCTCACCAACCCCCGAAGATTGCTTCGCAATCTTATTTGATTTGCAAAGATTTTAATCGTCAATCAAAAAAAAAAAAAAAACAGATCAAAAACGCATTATGAGCTCCCTTTGGATCAAAAAGCACCCCTTCCCCGGGTTTCAAAATAACTCGTACTAACTTGCAGAGCCGTAAGGGCTAAGGGGCTCATGAGCGTTGAAAAACTGCAGTTTTGTACATTTGACAAGTCGCTTTCATATTCGTAGTCTCTAGTAAAATATTTTGCTCTTTAGCTGGGGGCTTGAATTTCAGTTGAGCCTAAGATTTTCCGTTAAAAAGGAAACTCTTAAAGTTTGTGAATAAGAAAGAAGAAACATGGGAATCGAAAAGACGTCACTACGGCAACGCCAAATAAAACATCAAAAATTTTAATGGAGATGAGATTATTCTAAATTCACTTTAAAGATTCGGCCGTTTTTTCGGACCTGGGAAACGTAATGAATACCAAAATTTCAGTCGAAAAATATCATATCAGGAAATCTACTCTGCAAAGTTACGCCTGCCAGGGGTTTAACCACCTGGCGGAGAGTTGCTTCAGGCAAGTAACAGGCACGTTAAGGATAAATCTTGTTGTGCAAACTGCGGGGAGAACCATGCAGCCTCTTACAGGGGCTGCAAGGCCTTCCCGAAGTCCAAGATCACCCTAGACAAACGACGCTTTTTCAATCAGGATACTGCCCGTGTGGAACTCGCGCCGTTCGTACATCCATACTGCACAAGTTATTCCAGCCGCTGAAACTGACCCCAATCTCACTAATATCCCAGATCGAAAATTCTCAGACCTTTTTTCAGTCATTCAAGAAATAAATAAACTTATTAGCATTAATAAACTCAACACTGCCCTTAAGTCAATCCTCCCACATCGAAAATTCTCAGACCTTTTTTCAGTCATTCAAGAAATAAATAAATTCATTAACATTAATAAACTCAAGACTGCCCTTAAGTCAATCCTCCCTATCTTAAAAAGTCAGGGAAATATATTTTAAATAAATTATCCTCGATAGACAAAGTTTTTAGCAACTTGGACTAATCTGTCTGTTTTTTTTTCTCTCTCATATCACGTACCTTTTCAAACCCTCTTTCCCGTGCACATTGTTCTCCCTTGGAGTCACCAGGATCAACAAATGGCTACCATTCTTGTCAATAGCAGCCAATGTCTCCCCTCGGGGAATTTCTCCAACAGCAGTCACACCTGAGGATAAGGGGGGGGGGGGAGTCCCCAGGCGCCTCGAACATGCATCTCATATTTCCGTGGTATTCTAAATTGAGTTTTAACTGCTTGTAACTATTTTTCCTTTGGAATTAGAAGTTTAGGTTTTCGAACATAGGTCCAGTTAGATCTGGAGTAAAAAAGGCTGCTCTTTTCAGTGGTGTGAAAAAGAAAACTGTAGGACGATTCTTCGCTTTTTACTGATAGATTTATTGAACAAAGTAGTGCTTAAATTTTAGTTAAGCCTATAAAAGGTCGAGCTAAAAACGCAAATGTACCCGCCATATTTAAATTAGAGCATTGAAATTAATTACGTAGAACGTGGATAATTCTACCCTTTCCAACGATATATAATATTAATATCTGCAAGTAATTTTTCACCCCTTCAACAGGCAATAATAGGCAATTTCACTGTAAAAAATATTCGATACTTTACTGAGTATTTCCGTGTAACGTTTCAGGATTTCAAAGGTTTTTATCCACTTCCTGGAAATATCAAGTATCATTGTCAAAAAGTTTCCTGAATTGCTACAAGTTGTACGAATGCAGACTTCTAACTGTTGTTAAAAATTGTTTTAGCTCCCAGTTTAAAGATTAACTGAGCGTATTTATAAAATGTTTTGGCTATAAGTCACTTACGGCCCGTCCGAACTGATGAAGCTCCCAATGGGAGCGGATATGTCCACGGACTACGTACCGTCCAGACTAGTTAAGTTCCCAATGGGAACGGGTAAGTCCGCGGAACTACCTTAGTTAATCAGGAAGGTGCCAAGTTGTTACATTATACTTTCCTAAGTTAACTCTAAAGTTCCAGAGACACGACTTGCTTTGAACGGGAATCTTTCTGAATTTTTCAGTAGACTTCAATTATAATTTCAGGAAGGTTACTGAATTTTAGTGGAAAACGTTCCTGGTTTTTGTAAGATAGATTACTGGAAAAAATTGGGCACATCAGCTGCCCATTATTTTCTAGGAACGTTTCTGAATCGTTTTTACAGTGTTACGTGAAATTTGAGCTTAAAAAATTAATTAAAAAACATAATTCGAATTTTACAAAATAAAGCCCCAGGTGCACACTCCTGGGGCTCGAAGTAATTTTGTACAAAACTTTAAGGCTGTAGGTGCTATGGGGTCTACTGGACCCACGTCCGGCACAAACTTCCAGAATTTCTTTGAAACCTTACTTTTATTTACTATAAAGAGATAACATGTGTTAAAGCTGCATTTCCTGCCCTTTTTCACCTTTTCAAACAGAAAACTTCCGAAGGATGATATTTAACAGTAAAAAAATTGTTTAATACATTCGTGAAACCTATGGTTGAAGGTTGAAATTTACATGGTAATAAAGTTATGCAAGCATCTGAAGTTCAGAAGTGCGTATATACGTTAACATTCACGATAGAGAAAAGAAGGAGAAAACAATCTATCTTTCAAAACATTCTGCCCCACATCTTTACTAATAATAAAGCTCAATGTTTCTCTGTGTCTGGATGTCTATAGGATGTTTGAATGTCTGAGGATGTCTGGATCTCTGTGACGTGCATAGCGCCTAGACTGTTCGGCCAATTTTCATGAAATTTGGTATAAAGTTAGTTTGTAGCATAGGGGTGTGCTCCTCGAAGCGATTTTTCAAAAATTCGACTTTGTTCTTCTTCTATTTCAATTTTAAGAACATTTTCCGGAGCAAAAATTATCATAAGATGGACGAGTAAATTACGAAATCATCATGACGTGGAATGGGAGTAAGAATGAACATGGCCAATTGGCGAAAAATTCGTCATCCATTATTTGTCAATATACAGGCGAACCGAATGACCTTTCAATTTTCAACTACGGGCAAAGCCGTGCGGGAACCACTAGTACTACAATAAAAGCACGTTTTCACTTCATTTCTATGTATCTCAGCATCAAATAAAACTGTCTTATTCATTCTGTTTTGTTTGAGTACCACACAGTTCTCATAACTATTTTTCGTAAGATTTAACCGGGGTTTTCGCTTATTCTACAACAATCTAAATTAAGTTCATTGACAGCGCCAAAATATTAATTCGCATTTCCCAAAAAAATTTTCAAAATCACCCATGTCTACCCTTAGCAAAAGTTTCAACCTAAATGGAATAGTTAACTTCCTTTTTCGCATTAACTTAAAATTAAAAGTTAAATTTTAATCATGGAAAAAAACCGAAAACACTTTGCACTTCATTTTACAATACGATTCTCAAAAAAATTCTCGTAACTCTGTTCAATAGTTGTTTGACTTAAAAGAAGTAAAAGGAAATCTTCTTTGCTATTTGTAACGATCACGTTTGAGTAGCTTTATTAGTTCTGACACACTGACAAATGTCATTGCAGGTAATTTATCAACCATCTGGATTCATTCCAAGCACATAATCTCTCACTTTCATACGTCAGTTCATGAAATCTATTTTCATGTTGCCGTTACGCACATACATTTTTTCGAATAATTTTATTTCTAGGGAAATGTTTCAAATTTAAATAAAATTGCAATTAAGTTGAACTAGCTGACCCGTTCACTTGATAACTACAATTTAAAAATCTAGTTTCTTCCGTATAATTTTTCGAATAGCACCAGTATGTGATTTGTTTGATTTTTACCAATAGTAGTGAAAAATCTTTAAAATTATGTCTTACTTGTAAAGTTTGATGAAGTATTAAAGGAGTTAAAGCTTATCCTCAAAAAACATCACACAATATAAATGATACTGCTACTTTTAACCGTGCTAAATCACACGTTTTTTTTTTCTGATTCGATTGAAACAACACAACTGAAGTTCAGAATCCCGCTCCCAAAGAGTTAAGACTATATTTTCACGGAAATTTGGATCAAAATTGTACGGAGGAAGCTTTGTCACTCAAAACTACGCTTTATCTCCCACGGCATTATCAATACCAAGTCTTTCGAGTTTCTAGCACGACGATCCTAAAAACTAGACGATTGGGTCCCCACTTCGAGATACGACACTAACTAAATCAATGCATATTAAAGTAACAAACACAAATCTAAAAAATTATGCTTTAATTTAGTGTTAAAATTAATGTTTTGATTTCTGATTTTAACAACAAAATTGTAGTTAAGAAACTTTCAGTGAGGTCGGATTATATACTCATGAAACTTTATATCAGGAACATGCTAAAGAACCCAAGTCAGCAAAAAGGCTTTTTTTTTTTTGCCAATGGGAATTTTTACTCAAGATCCTCGCATTGTTAGCACGACGCTCTAAACAGCTGCACCTATGGGTCTCCATTTTCAAAATGCTATATACTACAGTATTGCATATTACTAAACAAAATAAATCTTTTTTTTTTTTTTTTTTGTTTTCTTTTTTGGTAAAAACAACCAAAAAACCCTTTTGGTAAATACAACGAAAATGTGAGCTGTTTGTTTATTTTTACAGAAAGTCGTAAAAAAAAGCTTTAAAATGATGTCTTACTTGTAAAGTTTCATTAAGTATTAACGTTGTTATGTCATTAAAGCAAAAAAAAAAAATCTTTAAGAAAAATATATATGATGATGATGATCTGTAATTGTACTTTCTATAAATGGTAATTTCTAAAGATAGCCTAAATAATGAGGACAGTTGTTATGCAATTTTGTTTTTGAGATTTCACTGTTCGTTTGAAAATGGAATTTTTTATGCGTTCGAGTACTTTCAATTTAATCTACGAAGGCATTTATTTATTTCTTAATTATTATATACTTTTCTTTGTTGGTATTATCTGCGGAAAAAATGAAATGATTTTTTTTTATTGCTAGGAAGATTGTGAGTGTTTACCGAAGTTTGTTTGTGGCATTGAGTTACATAGGAAAAGGCATTTTAAGTAAGTGATATTTTAGTTATGATAGTCTCTAAATATGACAAATTGCACTCTTGATCATGTTAAAGAATGGGAAAATTCACGCACTTAGCTTGATTAAACAATGCAAAGTAACGACATTTTATTGCAAACGTTCTGAACCGCCCTGAAGCACGCGCTTTTGTATGCACACGAGCTCTTGCGCTACTAGACGAAGTCTCTGTGCACTTACTCAACTCTTACAACCCAGTGCGCAATCTCTCCGCTGGCGCATCGCTTAAAAACACACATGAGATCTCCATAAAAGCTCATTTACAGGAGACACGAAAAAGTAAATTAATAAATTTTCATCTGACATATAGAGCTTTTTTAGTTAAGTTTTTTAATCGTTGATTATGGTTGTTTACCTCAGATTCCATTATTTCTGTGGGATTGTTACACTTAATTTCTGTTACGCTTCTTGTTTAATTTAGAAAATAATTAAAAAATCAAGATGACTTGTTTTTGACAAAAACATTGAAACATACTTTAATAAGGGAACATACTGATAATTCTTAATGGAAAAAAAACAAAAAACTTATTGTATATAATACAAATCAAACGGCTGTGAATATTTCTAAACTGCAATAATAATAAAAAATTGCGATCTAGTTTAAAGTCTAACAAGTGTTGCTGCCCTGTAAAAACAATTCAGAAACGTTTCTGGAAAATAATGGGCAGCTAACGTGCCCAATCTCTGACGGTAACATTTCTTGCAAGAAACATAAATGTTTTTAGCAAAAATTCAGTAATCTTCCGAAAATTATACTGGAAGCCTCCTGAAGAATTTAGAAATATCCCTCATGCCTCTGGAACCTTTACAGTAAACTTAGGTAAGTATAATAAATTAGCTTGACACATTCATAATTTTTCAATTAAATTCCAAAAGCAGTAGTGCAATTGTGGCCAAAGCTGAGACAGAATTTCAAGTAAGTATCAAGAATACAACTCACCTGCAATTCTTGCAAATCTACGAAATCCAGAGACTTATTCGCTTCCTTGGAGACCTTAATCAGTCTGGACAAGCCAAAATCGAACTGAAGTCGATTCACATAAAAAATGCTCAGTTAATCTTCAAACTGGGAGCTAAAAATGTTTTTCACAACAGTAAGAAGTCCACATTCGTACAACTTTTAGTAATTCAGGGCACTTTTTGACAATGATACTAGATATTCTCAGTACGTGGATAAGAATCAGTGAAATCACGTAACGTTACTCGGAAAGGATCAGTAACGTTTCGAAATTTTTTGCAGTGTGGTTCAAATGCAAAATTCTTCATAAAAAGCCAAAAAATAATGTGGTATATATTTTAATCCTTTCTTATTGTGTATACCGTAAACGCGGGCTACTTTGGCCTTAGGGTCCTTCTTTGGCCAAAATGGATAAAAAGATACAACGTCCTCTGTCAACCTTTAGGGCGCATTTTTTTCAACATATTCTACTAGAGAGCATCCCCAACAATCTCTTTTCCTAAAAAATTACGACCTACTTTGGCCCAGCAATAAACCTGACAACAATCCGCCAGAGAGATTTGGAAAAGTAAAGAATAGCAAAAATTAAGAATCTAAACAGGAAAAACACACACACACGCACATTAAAAAAAAAAAAAAAAAACCTGGAATTCTCGGCAACGGGTAAATAGAAAGATTGCAGGCTCAATTCATCCGGGCTCAGTTACATGGTTTTCATTTTGGATGATGAAGAAGAGTTAAAAGTTGCAGAAGGTTTAGAAAAAGGTAAGGCAGGAGGTTTACTCAGGCAGATTAGGCAGGAGGTTTACTGAAATGCATCTACATATTACAAATATTGTTAAATTTATTGGATGGATTTTATGGATTTTTTTTTTTTTTTTGTAGAATGGAATGATCTTACGTTTCCAAAGAGAGCTGTTGATGCGAGAGAAGAAGGAGCGAATGTTAAGAGCATGGAGTGCACCAAAAAGTTTTGGAAGTGACCGAAAATTTAGGATCCTTTGTTTTACGAATGTTGTTGTCTTAGTAAAATGATTCAACCTCCAAAACTGATGAAAAGATGACTATTCTCCGTCGGTAATTTCTGAAACAATAACTAAGTATGCACACACACAATAAAAATAAATAACTAATAATAATAATATTACTATTAATAATTATAATAATAATTTTCCAACAAATATGTGTGACTCAAACTTTTTTTAAATGTATTTTTCATGCAATTAAATAGTTTTCCGTAAGAACACACGTATTTCTTTGACTCTAATTAGTTCTACAACGATTTTTAATAGAGAAAACCACTTTGGGCCAAAGTAACCCAAACGCAAGGGTAACATTGACCCAAATAAAAAATACTAATAAAGGGTAAAAATACTTGGAAATAAACTGATCAGTATTCAAAAATTAAATTAGGAGATCTCTGGATGTGTAAAACAAGTTTTCACAGCTTGGAAATACGAATAGTTACAATATTATTGGGAAAATAATGAGATAATTAAAAATTGTATGCTAAAGTAGCCCGCGTTTACGGTACTTTTATTGCGCTTTATGGCTGTTGCGAAATATGTAAATTTCGATTAGCTGGCGCTTCTTCACAGTATATAAGGGAGCTGATTTGTTATTGCAGTTGTTGTTCAAAATGTGTGTGTCCTAGCGGTGTAAGAGTGCATGAGTTTTTTGTTTGAATAAAGTTTTGGTTAAGCTTGTTAAGTAAATGTCTGGTCAATGTAAGATAGATCTTCATCGTAAAACGGATACTAATTAGCCAAGATAATATCAATTTTCAAGAATTCGCCTTTTTACTGGCGATGTAGCAACATTCGGGGTTCTGTTTTAGACAAAACAAACATAAATTTTCTTAAACTACCAATGCTTTGAGACACTTCAACTTCGCCCCCTAAACTTGTAGTACCAATTAAATACCCTAAATTGTGTAAGAGCAAATCGTTTCCCAGGATATGGCATGTCTTTGAATTAAATACAGATTTCAATGCTAGATTATTTTCTATAACTTGTAGGAAGATGTGACTTATTTTCAGGCTAAAAGATATTGTCTACATCAGTTGAACTGGAAAGTAAAATACTCTCAACAAGATTTTTAAAAAAAAAAGTGAAGATGACTGGTTCGCGGAATTAACGATTCAATATTGCATTAATTACTTTTCTACTTTTTACGCTATTTCAATTATTCGGAAATATTTAAAAGAAAAATAAAATACTAGATTAACCTCGAATAAAAATCTAGTGAAACATAAAATATTGAAATATTTCTTTGAATTGATAAAATAAAATGCACTTATTTAATCTTTAATGATACTTATATACCGCTAGGGTGCTTCAGAAATCTATGGAAGGAATTGAATTTGATTTTTTCTTGATCTTGCCCTCTTATTTTGTGCCACTACACACAATGATAGTTTGTGTGAAATTTTAGTAAAACATATTTATATTTAGAGGTGGCGCAGGCCGCTTTTAAATTTCGCAATATTAATAAAAAGTGAGGGAGCAAGCGTAATTGCTATTGTTGGGCAAACCCAACGTGGCAGCTTTGTAATGCTGTCATTAGGCCTTCCCAATGCTGCCAGGTTGGGTTTTCATAACCGTAGTAAAGCTATGTATTTTTTGTATCTGAAAAAAAGAAAATATGCAATTACAAAAACATATGAAAAACAAACCAAGTAGAGAAAAATATGAAAAGCCAATTAAATTTGGAGAAATTAGGAAAAATAAACCAAATACACGAAATGTATGATAACTTACTCATTAGGTGAGAAATTAATTTTTTAGCGTACTTTTCTTGCAATTTCTGTAACTTTTCGATGTTTTAGAAGCATGTGAAGAATACACTTTCTATTCTTCGACATTGGTGATAATCTCAGCAAATGCTTTGATAAAGTCACGCAACGCTCCGAATTATCGTTCACAGCTCTCAGTTTCTTTGCTTTTTTGAAGTCTCCCTGGTAGCTTTCTTGAAGTTCCCTGTCTTCAGAATCAATGGTAAACACTCCTTGTCTATGAGTAGTAGGATAAAAACCATGTTTTTCACCAGAAAACTGTATAACGTTAGATTCATCAATTCGAGACTTTCCTTCGCTTAAAAAGTATTACGTTTTTTTCATTTTTCCTCCACTTAGCATCAAAATCAAATACAGCTACTAACTGAGACACCAGAGATGTCGTGGCAATTTTTTGCTGGCCACAGTTGATATTTTTGGGTTTTCTTCTTTGTACGTTAAGGAATTTCGAATAATTTATTGGTACTTGCCCGGGAAGGGGTGCCATAAACCAAGGTCTCAGAAATTATTTCACACTGGAGATACAGGTGTTCCGGGTTCCATTGCTATCACTTTCTGCAAGTTTAAACTAGTTATGAAGATTCCACACACATTGAGAGTTTTTGACATCCACCTGGAATGATGAATACCTCCTTAGGCCCGAAAGCGTACGCAATGAAAAATAGCTCCACTCAGAAAATTAAAACAAGCCAAGTTCCCCATGTAATTTTCTTTTGCATACAGAATCAGAAGTTGGCTATCGCAATTTCCTTTATTGCTTCCATATCGTTCTGAATGGCCTCTACTCCTGAGCATTTCGCACACTAGCTTCAAACCTAAAGTCGTGTATCGTCCATGATTATTGACATTGTTCAAAAAACAGTACAGTAGGTATGCTAGATGTTGATGGTCTCGTAAATTGCGTAAATACGAAAGAAAGCATAATATCTAGATTGTAGATCTAAAAAAAATACAATAGTTGTTTTCCTAGATTTTGTTTCAATTTCAAATATATTCCAACTTTAGCAGCAATATTACTTTTTTTTTGTTGTATCGAAGCAAATACCTCGTACGTGCCTCACCGAGTATCCATTTATATCTCAGTTTTGCTAAAGTGTTTTCCAGAGTAATTCCTCTTACTGAATAATTTAAGAGCACTAAACAGTTGTTTATCAATGTGCAGTCCCGATACTAATACATAATACTAATACTTTGTTTGTCCAGATGTACTATGTTGCATCTGTGCTCCATCCTAGTACACTATCAATGGTGCTAGAAGGATGCATAAAAAGTTATATAAACGTGAATGACCGGTTCTGAGCGGATAGTTTTCTTTTGCCGTATCATAGACGAGTGACTAAGTGTAAAATCTTCTACTTTTCTACTGTAGCAGTTACTATCAACGTGGCATTTTTGTCGCTCATACTGACCCTGTGGCAGGCGGAAAAAATCTTATTTTTTTTAAATGATCAGAATTTGTTAACCTTGTAGAGACATTACATGTTTCAAACTACACCTTTCCGAATGTAGCATTATTTTGAGTGATGGAATTAGAAACTATTTGAAAAAAAAACAGTAAAAAATAGTTTTAAAATTATTTTTAAGTGTTTCTGCCTTGGCCCTGGCTTAGGGCGGTAACTTACTATAGAAACTATTCTTCCTATTTCCAAAGTGCCAATTTTCAACTAAATTCGATTGCTTTGCGCCATCTCTAAATATTATTTGACTGAAATGAAACTTTTCCAACATCATATTTATGAACAGTGTAAAAACGTTGCGGGGTAAGAACAAAACAATTCGAAAAATATTTTTTTGAAGCACCTTAATGTACCACAGTAATAAAATATTTTCGTTTAATTCAAAAACATATCTATTCTTAGATTAACGCAAAAAGTACTCTAATGTGCAAACAAACAGCTGAATATTAAGAGATTATTCAATCGTAAATAAATAGCAAACCTATAGGAAGTCAAATGATAAATTTACATTTACGAGTTTTTTGAAGTTTAACATTTTCAAGCATGAAATTAAGAGGAAAAACGAATTCATAACGAAAAAGTTTATTAAGGACGACAAGCTGATTCCTACAACGTTAGCATTTTTATTTTTGCTGCTCAGAAGCTAAGTTACGAAACATCTTTGCAAGAACCGACGGAATTTTATGTTCGGATTAGAATACAGCTTCCGAAAAGTTTTGCATTGATGCATGAGTTTGATTTCACGATGCAGAAATTCAATGCATTTCAATGAAATTCAATGCGCAAAGGCAATTTATGTGAGAAGAATTGACCATTTCCTCAAAATAAAATTTCTGCCTGAAATATATTTAGCAAAGGCAAAAATGTATTTCTAACGCTGAGAAGTTGCCTTATTTCCGGCTTACTGCGATTCAGAACTGAAGATAAGGTTTTAGATAAAAGCTTCAAATTTGATAGTTTAAATTTTTTTGGAAAGCCTGTTGGATTATAATCTTTTCGAAAGTTTTTGCTGCGCTTTATTAATTGCACCATAAGTTAGCAATGTTAGCAACAAAAAACGATAATGTATGTTAGTAAGCTTCATCATCGGAAAGATAATTTAAAGTCAAACTCATACAAGGTATTCGAAGTAAGTTGAGCCGAAAAAAAGATTGTACAAGCAACTTCAGTTAGGAAAAAAAAGTTGTATATTGGCATGCTGTCTACGGGAAAAGTAATTAAAAACAATACATATTTTTGTGATTAGTACGCACATGAGTTTCAAAACTAACAAAAAGGCAAAAAATAGTCATTCAAAAAATGTAAATACCAATGTTTAAAATGTTTTCTTCTATAATACTACTCAAATGCTTTCTTATTATCACTCGTTTTACATATTTTTATGAACTTTTACATTATTTTACAGGTTAGAGTTCTAGTATATCTGTCGTAACGTTTCGTGAAATCGATCAAACATCGATATTTTTATCTTTTTTTTGTGAAGAATGAAGGTGCGTTTTAACATTCTTTCCCGTTAATTGCGACTGCTATATCTCACGAAGTAATAAGCAATCTCAAACAAACCACTGGTAGATCTCAGAGGATACAAGATCTTGTTATGTGGCCCCTAGTGAGGGGGTTCAATTAAAAAAAAAATTCTTGCAATTACTATATCTCAAAAAATAATGCTACGATTTTGATGAAGTTTGAAATAAAAGCGAACCTGCATGGATACAGACGTTGATTCAATTTTGTTGCAATTGCTCAAACTGGTGCTGATGTCTGTCATTATTTATGCGAGTAAAAGTGACTTAATTAACACAATAATATTAAAGATAAGTCCCTTTTTTTTCTAAAACGACTGAACGAATGGGTAAGAGTTAGAAATGGAGCAGCATGTCAAATTATTTGCAATTTTCAAAAGGTTCCGATTAGCCGAATTTCAACTTAATAGGAATTTAGTTACCAAAAATATTTAAAAAATTATTTTCAAGTAAAAAAAAAACACCGACTTCAAGAAACAAAGAGGAATTAAAACATAAAAAATAACTGGTCATGCAAACGATTTCCTACTCAAACGTATAAATTATATATAACTGCGATATATAACTGCGCAATTATGTATATGTTATATATTATGTATATGTTATAGTTATTATGTATAATTATATATAACTGCGAATTATGTATAACTGCGATACGTATAAATCAAATTTATTTTACAATTCCAGTATAAAAATAAACTAAACTAAACACCCAATTATAAAATAAACACTGATTTTAATTACTATACAATGAATTATTTTAATACCTAACTAATTATATACGATCTCTTAATTTTTAATAACCATTTGAAGTCGGAGCCTTCTATAAACTACTACCTAGCGTAACTGACAATCTACCAAAACCTGAGTTAAACACTAATTTAACATAACGCAAAAGTCTTTAAAACTGAACCTACTTAGCTACGTTAGGTAGTAGTTTATAGGCTGACCACAATTCAAATGGTAATTAAAAATTAAGAGATCGTATATAATTATTTAGATATTAAAATAAGTCATCGTATAGAAATTAAAATCAGTGTTTAGTTTATATTTGGGCTTTTAGTTTAGTTGATTTTTTTATACTGGAATTGTAAAATAAATTTGATTTTTACGTTCGGTAGAAAAACGTATGTATGACCAATTATTTTATACTTCTTAATTTCTCTTTGTTTTTCGAAGTCGGTTCTTTTTTTATTTGAAAATAATTTAATTTTTGCTTTTTAGTGGTGTAAATATAAAATAAGTACGTAGGGTAGAGTATGTGGTACGCTCCTTACAAACATCTCGAGTGAGAAAGCGTTGAACACAGGAGTCTGAAAACAGCTAAAACGAGCAAAATAGAGAAAGAATAGAGCAAATCGCCTCGGAGACTTCCGAAGACTGTGAAGAAAGGCTTTTTCAAATGCGCAATTATTTACAAAAAAAAAAAAATGTCTTCATCATCAGTTTGATTTCATCTAAGTATTCTTTATCTAAGTATCTTTTATCTAAGTATCTTAAAAAATCACGAGTCGCTAAAAACAACAGAAATCGTTTTAACTTTGCCCATAGAAATTTAAGTGTTTTCCTGATTTTTCAAGGGTTACATCTTCAGATATGGACCTGATGACCATGGGATCACCTGGGAAGTACATACCTTTTCAAATTAGAAAAAAAAGAATTTTCCTAATTGGTCTATGCGTGTTTGAGTTAACGGGGGACATACATAAAAAGATTCCGACGAATTGAGAACGTCTTTTTTGAAGTCGGTTAAAAAAAGAAAAAATCTTAATGCGCATAACGTTTTATACGATTAGCACTAAAAATTGATCTTTGTTCCTCTCCAGGATTTAAATGTGCGCTAATTTAGTTCGAACCTATTAAATGTCAATGGTTTTCCTAACTATTTTATATTTCACAATAATACGTGTCACGTAACTCGTTGGAAAAGTCACATTTATCTTTACTTGTCCCCGTTATAGATCAACACCACACTAGAAACAGAATATCTACTGTGATGTTGTATATATGAAGATCAAAATATTACTATAGCAATGATACTTAATGAATTTCCTGTTTGCTTCAGATGAGTCTTTATTCAAAATTTGCGATATGTCTACTAATGATTAATAAGGGAGAAATATTTAGGAGGGGTACTCCCCCAAGGCAAAAGTCCCCTAAGAAGGAAAACACCCCCTCCCCCGCCCTTAAGGGGGCACCCCTGATTAATATTAATGTTTTATGGTACTTTCTTTAACACTGAGTAAAGAAAGTACCTTTGTTTTATGGGCACTTTCTTTAACAATGGATTTTATATTTAATCGTTAAATGTTGAAATTAAATGAATTTCATTGTTTTTTGCCCACAACTTTGTCTTAAAGAACAATTATGGTGAAACAAATTTTTGGGACCTAAGTTAGATCACTCCTATCCATTAAACGAAAAAACCATAAAAATAGTTTCACTAAGTTAGACTCTATGAATTTACAAACAACAGAGCTCGAGTACGAATTTTGAAGAGTTCTCTCGATTCCTCCAGTATCTCTCATACTTGAAGACCATTAGACGACCGGGAGAAGTATGCCGTTTCAAACAGAAAAAGTATTTTCTTGATAGGTTCAGGCGTAAATTTCAGCGAAGTCGGTTAATTAGTATTGTCATAACTGTAAATTAAACTGATGGCGACATGAAATATTAAATCCAGAAACTTCAGAAATCGGACACCAGATACGATATATTTATTAAGGAATATAAGTTTAATCGTCGGAGGGGCGGGGGGGAGGATTTTTGTCTTCAATTCCCCTTAAATTGAACACTAAATATATTGAAATATTTTAAAAAAAAGTTATTTACTAACAAAATTTTTTTATATTAAATTAATTAATTTAACCATTTTCGTAACAAAATACATTTAATTTACTGATTTGCTACATGAGTAATAAATACATTAGTATGACTATAATTAGAACTAACAGGCGGCGCCGTGAAAATCAAACATCCCGATGCGGGAGAGTTAAATATTGTTCAAGCCAAGATTCTTCCGCTGAAAAAGTGCACCGTTCACACCAAAACCACGTGACCTGCCACGTATCGCGCAGCTGACGAAAGCTGGTCTGCGTAGCCACAACGTATGAAATTTAACGTTTCTTAGATTTCTCCCGGACCCCTCATCAGATCCATACAAAATTAACATTGGACCATCTGGAAAGTATACATACCCAAACAGAAAACAAACAATTTTTCAATCTGACCAGTATTCTTGGAGTAATATGAAAACATACATAAATGCCGCAGACGAAATCATAACCTGTTTTTTTTTTAAGTCTGTTAAAAACGGAATTAGCATTCTTTCGCGATTTTCCAATTATGTCGAACATGAGTTAACCTCTTTTCATGCAAATCTCTACTATCTGAAAATATTTTTAAGGAGGTGTATTCATCCTTAATTAACATTTACCATTTTGCACAGCTAATATTTTTGATGCGGAGGAATTCGCAAAAGGAGGTTTCTGGACTGAAAAATTGTTTATATTAAAATTTTAAGTTTTAAAATTGCTCTTTTTGACTTTTTGACCGGAAATTTTACACTATTTTTTAAAAAAATGGTTTTTATTAAAGCCTAATCGTTATACATACGTAACTTGACACAACTTTTATTTTTGAGAAAAACCGCGCAGCGCAGATAGTTTCAAATGCAACTCTAAGAATTTCAAGCGATTTAATAATTGCAGACAATCGGAGAAACCTCAATAATTTAAAATTTTTATCTATTGCCGTTTTCTATTTTTTAACAAATATACCTCTAATAATTTATTAAAGCACGGCTTTTAAATTGGTTCTTAATTTTCGATCTTGATTCTACTTTTGACCTATAGCAAAACTTAGTTGTAGCGATTATAAGTAAGAGTCAAGAGTTCATAAGAAATACATAAAAGAGAGTTTTGTGATGGCCACATCATACTAGTTTCATCTCGTAGACATATTGAAGGATAATTTCCCGTTATCATATAAAATGCTTTAAAATTAACTAAATTCAGTCAAATCTCATGACAACGAATACCACTACAGCAAAATTTCCGTTTCAACGAAAGGAACTTTTGTTCCCTATGTAATTGCTCTTACATAATTTAGAGCAAGAGAGTTTTGTCATTTATTGCATTTTGGCATTTGAAACTCATTTACGATGCAAAAACATGAAATATTTGAGTGCCTAAAAGAGTAAAAGATGAATCATGCAAGAGCATTATTAGTTGAATATTACTTGCAGGAAACTATTTTTTCATGCATCTGTTGGAATTTTCTGCTTTAATGGACAAAAGATAAATCACGCAAGAATATTATTAGTCGAATATAACTTACAGGGAATTATTTTTTTTCATGCATCTGTCAGAATTTTCTGGTTTAATGGATAAAAGATAAATTAAGCAAGAACATTATTAGTTGAATATAATTTATAGGGAATTATACTTTCATGCATATGTTGGAATTTTCTGCTTCAGTGGGTAAAAGATAAATCATGCAAGAACATTATTAGTTGAATATAACTTACAGGCAATTATTTTTTCATGCGTCTGTCAGAATTTTCTGCTTTAATGGGTAAAAGATAAATCATGCAAGAATAGTTTTAGTGGAACATAACTTACAGGGAATTATTTTTTCATGCATATGTTGGAATTTTCAGCTTAAATGGGCAAAAGGTAAATTATGCAAGGACATCATTAGTTAATTATTACTTACAGGCAATTATTTTTTTATGCATGCGTCAGAATTTTCTGCAAATACCGTTGGAGATTTGTAATTCTTTTTCTTTCTTCGTTTGGCGATATAAAGTGCTATAAAAAGTGGTTTGCACCTCAGCTTCTGAATATTAACGTCTTAAGTTCAACTGCTATCCCAAGATTATGTTCTTTTTCTTTGCTCAGAGTGAGATCATGAAACATTTTGAAGATATGGACTTCCTAGTGCCTAAAGGTGTATTTTATTCCTTGAAAGATTTTTATTGGCTCATAAATTTATCTTTCATTCCTTGGCCACATATCTTGTTATCGGCAGCCAAGGGAAGTAGAGGTTTACTTTGAAATAGTTTTACGAGAATCTTTTTTACACATGCAGTGTCCTTTAAATCCGCAGATAATACAGAGAAGACGTGTTGAAAAATAATACATCATACGCTCTGACTTTGAAACTTTGGAAAATATTTTTAAATTTCTGTGCATCTTCATTGAAACATCAAGTACATCATTTATGTCCAAAATTAAAGATAATTTGCTGGTATTGATGCATTATCAGTTGTAACTCTGACCGTCTTTAGGTTCTTAGATAAAACCTATTAAAGCAGTATATCAGAAATTAGTACGTATATCATACAAAATGGGTTCATAGACACGAGAGAGATCGCGTATCTAACAGTGACACAAGAGATCGCGCGCAGTTACTGAGTTACCCCAATCAGTTTCATCAAAACTTTTCTATAAATCAGCATTTTCCGTCTTTTCATAATCTGCAAGTTTGCGTTTGCACACCAGTATTCAGAGCACAAAGCAATATAAATGCAAAAAGAGAGCAAGATAACGCAAAAATACGCTGCTTAGAATGATAAATTTCGAAGCAGTAACAGTCGCGTAGGTAGAGTGTGTTACCCCATTAACACGTGAATTCCAAGAAGTGGTTGCTGCACGCGCAGAAAAAAAAAAGAAAAGCAAAAATAACACTTTACCTACCAGAGGGACTGTTAAATAGGAGGATTCTGATAGGGGGATTGACAACAGATAAATATTTACTCGGCGACAGGCAGTTGGATAAGAATGGGGTAACTGTGTGCCCTGCGCGATCTCTCTCGGGTTAAAACCTCAAAACATGTAGTTGCATGTAAAAACATGCAATTGAGAGTTCTGTGATTTATTTACCTTTTTTTATCCATTACATTTTTGATTCAGTTTTTGAACAGTTTTAGAAGACTGCCAGAATTTCAGAGCCAACGAAGTGTTATGCAACCAAGCCATCTATGAGCTTTGTCATCCCAGTAAATCAAAACATTAAAAATCAATCTGTTCACGTAGTGTCAAAATCTACGCGCGTTGCATGTGAGCGTTCTTACAGATCGCTGGATTATTCACAAACGCACGTTAGTTCTAGCCGTTGATAATTCTAACGGAGCAAAATAGAACATTGAAATCCAACGCATATGAAATGGTCCTTACTGTATAAACAAGCGGGGCCGTGGTTGGTTGACCCAGGACCTTTCGGTTACGAGTTAAATGCCAGCCGGTTGAAGATCCTCGTGTTCGTTAATTGGGACTGGAGCACGTTAAATACGTCCC
Source organism: Uloborus diversus (assembly GCF_026930045.1). Taxonomy (NCBI): domain Eukaryota; kingdom Metazoa; phylum Arthropoda; class Arachnida; order Araneae; family Uloboridae; genus Uloborus; species Uloborus diversus. The sequence goes on from NC_072732.1 coordinate 102,455,255, forward strand.
GGTCATATAGTCATTCAAGTGAATCCCTACTTCTGGAGGGTCAGACCAGGAATTGCACGCATCTGCATAAAAATTGTCTGCGCCAAAAAAGTAGAGCTGTTTTCAGGTATCCATCCAACCAGTTAAATCCCAAGTAGTGGTTGATAAGGAGGTACTTGAGTGCGATATGTATAAACACATTGCTTTGATTTAAAAATATAAAAAAAAATGAGATTCGATCAGTTTTAACTGCAACTGTTATTCCTGAAATTCTTAATACAGCCTAGATGAATTGTTTTGTATTTTCGGACACTGAAAAAAAGCAAACCTTTTCATTTGGCGTTTAAAACAGCTGACCATGTAAAAATACTGTACTGATCAGTTTTTTACTTAAAAGAATGGTAAGATTCTGAACTGAAAGATTAGTGTTAATAGCTAACTTTCTAATTTTGGCTTGTGTACTTAAAATCTTTGGAAAAGAATTTAGTATGAGCAAGGAAGACAAATGTGCACGGATAGAGAGATAAGATCAACGAGCAATCTTTAATACCCGTCTAAATAAATAACGGATAAAAATCTAGTAGTGCATGTTGATTTTAGATTTTCATCGATGATCGCGAAATCTGCCAACTTTAATAATAATATAAATGAAACTTAGAGCGGCAAGTAATATCAATAGAAGTAGACCTTATAAGAGCACCAATGCGTCTATTCAAAATTATAAAGTTGATAGATGTATATAAGCATTATTGTAACACCTGATAGCTGTAGGAGAGATTATCATGTTTCGAGGCAATTTGTCTGCAGCACTTTTTCCAATGAACCGATTGAATTTGCCAAAGAACCAGTAGACGTGTTTTTAGAGAAATAATAGGAATAGTAATTTGTTGTAAATTAATTTTGTAGTCTTGCACAAAGAAACCTCGTTGTTTGACAAAACAACAAAAGTAAATTTGTTCAGAGCTAGCCGCAAATTTGGTAAACACTCTTATAGGATAATTTTTCCTCTAGAGATCCTCTCACGCGCGCGTGTGTTAAGTTTTTTAAATGTTTAAAATTAAAGAAATGTTTATTTAAATAAGTAATGATTATGATGATGAGCTATTATGGCTGACAGCTCTCGAGCAAAATATGCTTCTTCTAAATTGGAATGTTTACTGAAAATTCTAAAGAAAGAAAAAGGGGGATTGGGAGGGAAGGGAGGTTGACAAACGCCAAAAAATCACATTTTTTCCCCATCCCAAAATCTTTCTTTATTTTTTAACTCTTTCATGTTTTTGTTGTAGTTATTATTATTATTATTATTTATTTTATTTTTTTTTTTGTAATTTTGTTTTAACGAGCTTTATGACTTTCGTCTAACATATTGATCAATTTTATTTTTACGGGAAAGTTGGCAACAGACCTAGAAAATTGAGAATCTTAGCAAATGGAATGGAAAAATAATGTTATATTTTGAAACACAGTAAATCTTTATACACTGACATTTTTATTAAACTTCAGTTTTGAAGATGTTTTTCGTGTATCATTTAGGTGTTGAATATTTTTTTACGAATCGAAGCAATAACAAGATTTTTCATTAACAAATTAGAAAATGAACGATTACTACATCAATGCTAAAACTCAAGATAAATTACACCTAAGTGTAAATGCCTATATAATTCAAAATATCAGCGCTTCATCTCCCCCATTTCGTAACAGGGGGCGCTATTAGCGCTCGGGAAGAATGTACTTCCACTTTCACTTTAGTAATCCATCTGGTGTGTTTTTACTGTCCTCATTCTTGTGCTGTATTTAATAAAAGCTTATAAAAACTATGTCCAGGTCCTCACTAAATTTATCAAACTAGGACCCCTACTCGTGTTCCAACATTCTGGCGCCCACCAAAACAAACCCAAGTAAAAGGGATAAAAACTTTCTGCTACAATGTAAAGTGCTACGCTCAGCAGTAACAAGAACGATAACTGAGCTGGATAACTGCTTCACAGCAAACAACATCTAAGCTGCATCACTGACATAGGGGAAGATTGCCGTCAATGAACCGGTTCCATGACTAGACCGCGAAGATATTTCTCGTACCAGAGTTTGTGCAGACGCGTATTCAGTTTTAGTATCTTCCTTTGTCTGAAAACAGTCTACCGCAGAGTGGTCAAGTAGCTAAAATTATGTAATCATATTGTTAATTGGTCAGAAAAGATTTCTACCACTGTCTATGTAATTATTGAGATTTTCATTTAATTATAACATGCTTTGAAAATCACGGATCAATTAAACTTGAACATTGACTTAAAAGAGAGAGAAACGTGAACATTGACCTTTTCAAGAACAATTCCCCATACTTCATGTTTCATCATGATTCGTCACAGTAGTAACACCAATAAGAAGATTCAAAATGACGCAGTTGCTATCACTGGACCACTAGGTTTTCCCCGAATGTACCACCGGACAAAGTGGTTCATTCATGGAAAATCTCAAATATTGTCGTAACTTCAGCTCAATTACCTTTAATTTCTGTTAATAACACTCGATTCAGCAACTCTTTTCGCAAGAAATAACACATTTAATGAATTATCAAACCAGCTTAATGTTAATACGTAGGATTCTTTATTATCAAAAGCTGAATAATGCACTCAAAGTTAAGATATTAAATACCAGCACAGATCTCCTTTTATTGAAAACTAGATTTCGAGGCCAGCATAAACACTTACTTAATGCTTAAAAGACCAAATTCGTTCAAAATATATTACAAATCTGAAGCTGTAATAGCATTTTAAAACCTTAAAGGAGATGTACTAGAAAATAATTAATGAAAAATCACCTCTTACTGTGTCGGTGTTAAAAATCTTTACGCGAAATTAATTACTATAATAAAGCTCTAGCATGCTTTCAAGCTTTCAATGTTGTAGAAATATCTATCATTCGATGGAACACCCTGACAAACGACTCATTCATGAATTCCTGCATCAGCAGCTCTCTAAAGCATTAATTAAATTTTACAACTCTAGAAATAGAGGAAGACACTCAACGCATTGGAGAAGTACCATTACGTGAAGTGGGAGCATCAGGCGACAAGAATGAGCGTAGGATCACTAGTGCAAATACAATCCTGGTTCCAACTCTAGTACACAATTCTCGATAGGAAATAGTGATTTCACGATTGTTAATCATTTGATGTAGGGTGTTGCTGGTGTAGTAAAGGAACAAAAGGTTCCGCTGAAAAATAACTAGTACGGTTAGAGTAAAATAAGATGTAAGAACGTTTTATAGCGTAATGTCTACAGATTACAGCAGAGACGTGTTTCGGGGTTTCAAGAACTCGCTTTTTCAAGGCAATGAAGGGAGAGCAATTGGATGAAAAACAGTAGCATGCGCAAGGGGAGGATCCAGGGGTCTGGACCCCTCCCAATTTTTTTGATTGACCATAATCCTATGTATGTAGCAGTTAAATAACTACAAGCAAGGATAACAATAACATTAGGATAAAATTTAGTTTCTCTTATTCTTTCCCTACAGAATCGAACTGCATGTGAACATAGATTGTTCTGAAATACTGATTTTACTTCGCTGTTTTATTTTTATGCATGATAAGAGTTGATACTTTCATTCTTGCGTTTTCTTGTGTTTTAATTAAGTATTTGTTATTAATAATTTTATCATTTAACGCTAAGTAATAATGTAATTATTCTATACTTTTTTAAAAAAATATTTTCCCGACAATCGATGAATTCAAAAGCGTGTTGGAGTAGGTGCATGTTCAAGTATGAAATAAAGAATGGAGGACCTTGGATCCTGAACCCCACCCCCTTTGAAAAATTCTTGTGTGCACCACTCATGAAAGCATTCGAGAAAATCAGCATGGTGACACAGAAGACAGTTTAAATAATAAAAGTATTGGAGACTTACAAAACAAACGAAGCAAAATAAAACCACAGAGCCGAAAATTCTTACATAATTTCATCAAGAAAAAACCACTAAGTAATAAATTTCCAAAAAAATCCAATGAACAATAGATATTGTTATGTAATTTAAACCACTGATAGCAAAAAACTTACTGTAGGGAAAAAATATGCAACGAAGCTTTTGTAACATTTAAAGTGTCAGAAAGAAATATGATGGAAAAAAATTGAAATTAGTTGATTGAAAAACAAAATATGTAAGCCAAGTTTTAAAAAATAATAAGAAAATCTACAAACAAATAGCTAAAACAATGAATGTTATGGAGGTGCAATCTACATAAAAATAGTAATCAAAAACCAAGTATAGAAATTGAAACCTAACTGCATAATGAAATAATTAATTATTGCATTATAAACTAATAATTATACTTCATTATCTTCATATATATAATAGCAAATGATCGAGTAACGCACCTGACGTCAACAACAATGAAACTCGCGCCAGAGCATGATAATTTGATAATAGTTTTTGGTAGTGTTTGACATGCAGGGAAATGCTTTATTTTTACAAGTTTGAACTGGATCCGGTAGCTGAACTTTTTTACTGGCAAGACTGTTATTTTAGGAGGATGAAGAAACGAAAACGTGGTCAACAATTAACGCTATTTACTGAAATTTAAGGTTAATCCTAGAGTTAGGGTTAAAATTTCAACTATCAGAATATTACCAATAGGCAATTGCTTCGTTCAAATGTAGAAGGAATTTTCACCCGTAACACTTTGACGGACGATTTTCTAGTATTATAACATATAATAAAATTTATATTCCATTATTATACATGAAATATTTAATATGAATTGATAATAAACGCATGAAATTGAAATTATTCTTAAGTGCTACACATTTACTGGTCGGTCTGCCCAACACAAAAAATACATAAATTTGTTTCTTGGCAGTATTCTCAATTACTGAAGTATCTGCTCCATCCAATCAATAATATCCCGCCGAATATTTTTTTTCACGAATGAGAGCCTCGGTATTTTATCTTCTTCGCAGCCCCGAAAACGAGCTTGTCTTGACGCCACTAGATAATGGCCGATTGCGCTTTAGCCTTTTCATTAGGAAAACCATCGGATAGATTAAGATACATGAGCGCGAAAGGAAGAACAGGAATATTGCAGGGCTGCAAATTTTCTTAGAGTCACTGAAGATGAAAATAATATCTCACTAGTAAAGTACATTAGCTTTTTGCTTATTGCTTTATGGAAAAAAGAGAGAGAGAGAGAGAAAGAGAAACCGTTATATATTAGTCCTGTAGAATAAGTACTTCTTCTTCCAGTTTTAGACAAAAATTGAGTTGAATAACTGTCGAAATTTATATTTTTGTTAAATTACTATTAATAATCATTCCGATATTAATTTATGCGTTTATTAATACTTATTTTTTTAGTTATTAATTTTAGTATTTTAAATTGTAGTTATGGTGGGGTGAAGCTTCAGCACTTAAACATGTGAGCTCAGTTTTTTTTTTTAAATTTTTATTTTACTGTTTAAATGAGCTCTTGAAGATTTAAGCTTTTTTAAAACTCTTTTTCAGTCAAACTTTTCTTAACATTTTTTTTATCTTAACGGCAGAAGAACTTTTTTCTATTTTTTAAATTATGCATCATATAATTTTGCGTGTTGCTTGTGTAAAGACTAAATTACAACTATCCTCATGTTCTTTTTTACCTTATTTTTTAACAAACTTTAAGTACTCAGGCATTTTTTATGATTCTGAAATACAAAATAGATCGTCTTAGAAAACCGTGTGTGAATTTTTCGATTTTTGTTCAAATACTTCTGAGTGTTAATTATTTAGAAAAATAATGGAGCAGTGTGACACAGCAAAAGGTGACCGAACTATTTAGAATGACATTCCCTGTATCTAAAAAAATTTCTAATTACTCTGACACTGATGCCAAACATGTCAAGCAAGAAGGATACATTTTCCCCCTAACTCCACTTATTAATATTTCGCAGAAAATTGTGTAAGACATCTTTGAACTTTAAGAATTAGTAAAAAATGTAGATCCAAAACTAACAAACAGTTTACATGAAGCAATGTTTCCTTAAAGAAGCAATTTCATCTCGATATATTTTATGTAATCGTAGGGAGCGCATCTACCAAAAGACTTCTGTTCTTTCCCTAAAAATGTTCACTTATTTTTAAGGAATATTAAATACAAAATTATCTTTTCATTCGATAAAATAGTGAAAGAAAATTAAGGAAAAATACCTTGAATCTATACAAATGGTTCTATTGAATGAAAAAATTTATAAAGCAAGTTTTAAAGAAAAATATTTTTCATTTCTGTATCTTTCGTATTTATACAGTAATTTTCATTTTACTTTTGTCAATTGCCCTCTAATCTTGGAGGATAATCGAAAAGAAGCTAAAAATGTCGACTACAAGAAGTCAAAATTTCATATCAAGGATTTTTTTTTAAGATTGAAAACTAATAGCAAGAGTTCCTGTATTGAAAATCAAATGAGTATACGTGATTTATGTGGTGACCACCCAGTAATCATATTTATCATCACCCCCATATTTATCATTCTTTAAACCAAATTCTGAGATAAGAAATAACTTCATTGCTCTGAAGTGATGATTTTTACATATGAAGTTCGAAGATATAGTTTAAGGTAAGCGTAACAAATTTAGCAAATGCTCTTTATTTGGAAAATAGGAAAATTAGATGACTGAGAAGGGAGGTATAAAATGACGTGTATTGGATGCCTTGGAAATGTAATGAATTTTTCGGGATTGGAAGCTAAAGATACTCTAGTCAGCGACATTCTCCAATTGTTTCCATTGCCAATAGTGTACATTATTTTGTCTTTTTTTTCCTTAGCTGTAAAAAGACGTTTGAATAAAACCACGAGGCAAAATTGAATTGTAAAAGCAGAAGCATAATAAATAAATTAAGCGTTTAATTCTGCTAAAATAAAAATAATCCCTCAAATAAATAAAACATGCCATTTTATGACAAACTTCCTTTCAAGTGCAAAATGCCCCTTTAGCTAAACTGAACAACAGTATTAAGGTCATTCTGCAGAAAATGTAACTTTTAAAGCAAATATTTTTCAATTTACAAATTTTTTTTCTCATTCTTACATGAAAGTGTTACCTACTAGAAGTAACCGTAAACAATGGCCCAACTAAGTTCCAATTGTTTTACCCATAAAGAAAAAAATAAAAAATGCCTTGTTCACTGAAATGAAAAAAAAAAAAAAAAAAACTTTTAATGTTTAAAAATCGAGGTCAATTTAATATCAAAATAGTAATTTTGTTAATTTTGCAAACAATGAGCTGTTTTAATGATTAGTGGGAATCTACCCCACTAATCATTAAAATAGTTGATGCATTAAAAGGATAAATAACAATTAAACCTTACTTTAATTAAGAGAGCTTAATATTAGATAAGGCTCTCTTAATTAAAGGAAGGCTTAATTGGTATTTATCCTTTTACGTAGGTTGATTCCAAAAAAAAAAAAAAAAAAAAGTTAACAAGCAAAAGCACTTGAAACGTAAACATTGTGAAGCGAATATTTCCCCCCAGGGTGATTGACAGATGGCGCTAGTTGTCATACAGTGGCTAAAATAGTAAGTAGCATCAGTAATCAGAGACGTAAGAGCTAAGAGCGACAGCAATGGCAAGACGTCTAGAAAAATGGTCTCGCAAAGAGGTGCGAGCCGTAATTCGATTTTTATGGGTTAAGAATGTGGCCGCATCCGAAATTCACAGACAAATCGTTGAGGTATACGGGGACAAAGCAATGAGAAAGCAACAGGCAACGTATTGGTGTCGTTCTCATCAAGCGCGCAGGGAGCAAGTGAAAACTGCAATTTGGAAAGTTCAAGTGGGAGCTCTGGACTCACCCCCCATACAGCCCCGACTTGGCTCCCAGTGTCTATGTCCTTTTTCCGGACTTGTAGCAAAACTTATCCGGAACACGGTTCACCACCGACGATGCAGTGAAAACATCTGCTGAGAAACGGCTCAAGGAGCAGGTTCCTGATTACTACCAAGCCGGGATAAACAAGTTGGTCGAACGTTCTGACAAATGCCCAAACAAGGTTTGGCGATAATGTGGAAAAGGAAGGTCAGATGTGTCTCTTGATTCCCACTTGTATCTTGTATCTATTGTTAATACATACATTTTCATTTGCCTCGTAAACTTTTTTTGGATCACCCTCGTAGCTCAAATGGGTGTTAAAAATAGTATTTAGTAAATTTGAGAACATACTGGCAATTTATAATACTGTTGGAATGCCTGAGAATGATGTATTTCCCCTCTCTCATTTTTTTTCTTTTACCTCAGAAATAATGACATTGACAAGGTCTGTCACGCAGGTGAGGAATTTTCCATTAACGAGGGCTGTTCAATAAGCAATAAGACTAAATTATAAAAAATAAAGAACAACTTTAATTGCCATAAGTTACATGATTTTTTAAAGAATAACTTCTACGGGACTTAATGCATTTATTCCAAATTTCTGTCCACTTCTTAAAAACTTGTGAACGTTACGCTTCTTTCTTTCGGTGATTAATTTCACAGGTTTATTTTGATGAGGACTACAATCTGAGTGCTTTGCCTCCTTTACGCATGATATATTTTATTACACATATAAACAACAAATGAAAGAATTTACATCACAAAGAAGGGAAAGTACAACCGGAGCGAGGGTGGGAGTCGAACCTACAGAGTCAAGTGTGCCAATGTCAAGCAGTCACACAGAGCGCTTGGCCACTGAGGTCCCTAACGTTACGCTTGTGAGAACTATTTCAAAGCTGCGTCCGCAGAGTATAATGTTTAGATATGCTTTGTTGTTTTCAATATGTTCGCGTTGTAATTGTTTCTTAGATTGAGGAAACAGCCAGAACTCTCTGATGTAAAATAATTCTGAAATTCCATTTGATAATATTAGCAGCTATGTTAATCATTTTCTGTGATAGACCTTGAAGGTTGTCACTCACGTTCAATATCTTTTATATTTTGCCTGTCTTCTTTAAAAGCTTTATGCCAGCAAAAAGTACAAACTCTAAATATTGCTTCATCGTTGAAAACTTCACGTATCATTATCAAAGATCTCCGATGCTAATTTTTGCAGACGAAAACAAACTTTAATCGCATAACTTTGATCCCCTACGACGCTTCCATTTTGTCAACTGGCTGCGTCTTGTAGGCGCCCGCAAATAGGCTTCAATTCAATCATGTGGTACTCAGGAACATGAGTATGTACCCGCCAAATATCGGTAGTTTTTGTTAATAGAGATAACATATATTTTTCCCGTCACAGAAATTAACATTCTGATGACTGGTTTCTCAGTAGTAAAGATAGTTTTATTTCCTATATAGTACAGTAAAATTAGGCCAAAAAATGGCCAAACCCAAACATCCAAAAAAAAAAAGTGAAACCTGTTGCAAATTACTTCTTACCCTTCCAGCAAGAAGGGGTAAAAAGTCCCAGCACTTTGCGCGTCGGGTTTTGGGGGGAAGGGGGGGGGGCGAAATAATCCTCTATTTAAATAAAAATAATTTCTATTACTTAAAAAAATACTCAAAAGTCGCAGTAATCACACTCTATAATAGTAAAATAATAAACTCTCCCGGAAAAAAATTCTAATTAACAGAGGGGTGCACAGGCGGGGGGGGGGAATGGGGGGGGGTCATGGATCAGCTTTGCGTCATTGAAATTTTTAAGGCAGTTTTTTCAAGGGGTATTTCTTTCTTTTTTGAGGCCTTTTATTCTGGATGGATACTCCGTCACACTTAAGGGGTGCGCTATCGCTTTTGGGGGGGGGGGGGGACCCTGAATTTAAATTCTAAAATGAACTGTTGCAGTGAAGTTCACGAAAAAATTTCCCTGATTCAAACTTTTCCGAAGTACAAAATGCCACACAATGATATGGTAATGTCGGAATGATAATTCTAAAAGATCTAAGCGAGCTCAGTAACCAAATTATTTTTTGATTGGAGTTATTAAACTGTTTAGAGCGCTGGAAAACAAAATTCCTGTGCAGCTTAAAAAAAGTCCAAATTGACCAAAGTTTCCCTACTTCTTGATTAACTTACTTCAACTTTTCTACAATCTTTTGCCATCACCGTAAGGGGGGACAAACCAAAATTGCCAATAGTGAGACGAGCAATGTTGCAATTCTGCACCCTCTAAGTCGGTGGGGTTTCTCATTGACAAACACCGAGCTACCTCTCTTTTACGCAGCTGGTTATGTGAATTATGCTAAATATGCAGACATATACTTGCAACACTATCTCAAACTTTTGAGTACATTATGCGATAAAAAAAAAATTGATCACATCAAACTTCAGCTAAAACATCAGCTATCCAACGATCTAACGCAGTGACAAATTCAGGTGGTCTAGAACCTGTAGTGATTCAACGATAGAACAAGTCTTGATGAGAGCAATGAGCAATACAACAATAGAATGCTAAATATTTACACCTTTTTATCTCTCATTTTGGAAATCACAATCCGTTTCAAAAGCCCCCAGAAGTTTCTTCCCTCTCAAGTTGGTAGTGGTATTGCTCGCTGATAAGGTGAGTTGCGATGAGACCTTTAACGTACGGGTACAAAGGATATAGAAGGCAAACAATTTTGTGGCATTTCTTTGCAAAGTAGGTAAACAGTTATGTCTTTAGCTTCTGTTGCGAGAGTAGTTACTATCTGTAAAGATGTGTAAGCCCAAACCATCTTTTACACCGAATGGTATGAACAGTAAAGATGGAATAACAAATTGTTAAAAACTTCTGGTACGAGTTATGCGCTGATCCTCCATCAGTATTCGATGAATCTGGTTTCAGAAGGAAAGAAATCTTGTATCGTTAAAGTGCTATTATCTGAAGCAAAAGGTTCATCCACCATCACAGAACGAACAGCTGGTGTCATGTATGAGGCAGTGAGAAGCAAAGGGATGTAAGTGGACATTTTCAAGTTTTGAATAAAACTCGTTTAAAGATAACATCCTAGGTAGGCTTTCACTGATTTTCTTTTCTAAATCATGCTGTATAGAAGCAACTACCAGGTCTACTAGTACCATCTCTTGCCTCAAGATAGAGGAGAGGTTCACCAACCATTTGTACTAGTTATCTCCAAATTTTTAATTTTGCCACTTACATCCCTTTGCTTCTCACTGCCTCATATATAATAAATGGAAGATACCTGCTTGATCATATTTTTGGTAATGATCTGTAAGCTTCAAGGAAATATGCCAGCAATGCAGTGTATTGGTCACTTGTAAGTATGGGAAAGCTAGTGTCATTTTTGATGAGTGCAAAGAAAGCACCACAGAAATATAATCTGCGTCCTGTTACAACAGCCAAGCCTTCTGCTCTAGAAGACTTTCTGCGTCTCAAATCTTGTGCTTGCTCTGAAGGGTTCATTGGATATAGTGAATGTTTGAAAAGACTGAAAATGGACTGAAATCTCAATTATATGCTCAAACTGTGTTAGACATAGCTGCAACTATAACGATTTTGCTGAGGATCTAGATTCCAAAAAACATCTTGACTTTTTGTTACAAGATTAGGAGAAATCATTTGAAAGCAAAAAACAGGTCAGCGTAATTTTTCTGGTTATTTAATCGAATGTGCACCATCAGAGAGGGGGGGGGGAGGATAATATTTTAGTATATAATTTTGTTTTGGGAGATGAGCTATGTTCTTATGGGGTGGACAGTCCTGATTTAATGCATTTTAGATTTGCATGGAATAATACTTCTACTTGAAATAAAAGGGGGGGGGGGGGGTGAAGATTTATTTTATTTGACGGAGGGGGGGGGGGGTGCTGTAGCTTTGAGGTGCACCATCGATCTTGGAGGATGGACGCACTCGATTTCTAACTTTAACTTAGCATAAAATAATGTTTCCATACGAAATGTATGGAGGGGGGTTCGGGGGTACTGCTTCGTTTTACGGCGATAGGGGGGCTCTGTAGCATTGGTGGGTTATGTCATCCCTCTTGGGGGTCAAACACCTTTAGTTTCATGCTTTTAAATTTAGTATAACATAATATTCTCACTTTAAATTTACTCTAAAAATTCTGGAAAAAAACCCAAAACAGCAATTTTTAGATGCCCCCCATTCAAAAACCCGACGCACAATGGGGTGGGACTTTTTACCTGTTCTTATTGGGAGGGTAATAAACAATTTGCACCAGGTTTAGCTTTTTTTTTTTGGATGTTTGGGTCCGACCCCTATTTTTACTGTACTAATAGTCGCCCAGCAACAGGCTTCAATTCAATCACGTGATACTCAGAAACATGAATCTGGACAAGCCAACTATCGGTAGCTTTTGTTAGTACAGACCACAGACATTTCTCATGCCACAGGAATTAACATTCCCATGAGTGGTTTCACGGCAGTAAAATTAGTCTTATTACTTACTGAACAGTCTAAGTATATGCCTAACGGATACATATTTCAAGGAAACTTTTTTTCTTCGTTGCTACAATCTGCACATGTTAAGTATATGAAAACATCATCACTTCTTATTTTACATTAATTTACATCCCTGAATTTCAAGTTCACGGAGGTGAGAAGTCACAATAACCACACTTAGTTTTTAAAACAAAATCTATCTTCCTGTTTTTCGACAAAAATATCACAACTTCTTTATGGCTGAGAGTAAATAAGGGTGCTCCTTTGTATCCTGGAAAATTAAATTTGTTGTCATTACTGCCACGTGGTAATGAGGAATGATATTTTGTGTTTACGTAACGGAGGTGAGAATTTATTGGGTGACATGACTCCTTATCCTATTAAAACGAACTAAAACACAATATTTAAATTTAAATATTCTTAAACAGAGTTGGAGACACTTGTGAAAGGAATAATAAATAAATAAGTATATACTTTTAATTAAACACGTTATTAATCAACTTAAACAGTCAAACATAGTGTGTAATATGCCACGGAGGTGATAATTCACATGTTGTGGACCAAAAATATACTAAAAAAAAACTTCTTCCAGGGTGATACATTCTCCCATTCCAACCTTTGGCTAAAGATGGGAATCTATCAAAAAAAGCTCATCCGCCATTTTGGATCATTTTTTGGGGGATTCTATTTCCTCTGGATTTGGATCTTGGAAGCTGAAAATTCGCATAGGTTAGTTTCAAAGGTATGTCTACACTTTTATAAAATGTGATCCAAATCGGAAATTGCCGAGTTTGAACCACTAGGTCACTTGATATGGAATGACTCGATACACAAATTTTGTGCCCAATCGTACCATTTTTCACCGACAGTCAAAACTAAGCAGGAAAAGCAAGAAAAATTAAGAGTTACGTGTATTTCAAAGACTTTGCGGAGGCAGTAATTATAATATGATAGGATAAGTATTTTTTTCACAAACAAATGGTCTACTATTCAACTATTTAAATTACAAGCAATTTAAAAAAATACTTGAGAAATTAAAAAAAAAAAAGTTTTTATAAATGGTAATTTTTACATATTTGACGAATATTCAAGGGCCTGGCCGAAGATTTAAATAGGTAATAATTAATAAAACAGTTTTACACGAATATTTGATGTCAACATACAACTTTTCCTACCAACGGTGAGAAAAACATTACACATAAGATTTTTTTTTTAACAAAATGTCAATTTTTACATACTTATCAGATTTTCAAGAAACCTGTATCTAACTCCTCCCCTTTTCCCAAAAAACACGATTTTTTTTTTGCTTATGTACAACTTTTTCACCACATACGATTTTGAGTTTTCAAAACGTTAAAATTGACCCACCCAAATGGGAATATCAAACGAATTGCTCATTTCGTAACTCGCAAAAGTAACTTTGCTAAGCAAAATTTTAGTTGCGAAGGTACTGTAGTTCCTACAGTTCAATAAGAAGGTCATAAAGAATTAAACGATCTAAATATTCCATATACCTATGATATTTTTTTCAAGTATTATTTTTAGAAACAGAATTCTCTCTCAATTTCTCTATTTAGTGAACATGGAGTCAAATTTCATTTATTCACACGAAATGTTTTCCACTTTAATTTTAAAGGACATGTGTTAAAATTTCAGTAACTCTCAAGAATGTTTTACATGTTAAAACATGACTTTAGTGCATTAAATTTTAATGTTAGTATCTGGTATTTTGTAAATTATTTATCTTTCTTTCATTAATGTGCTAATCTAAATGTTTTACTCCATTATAATTAGAATTAAAAGTAAAAAAAAAAGAGAAAAAATAAAATCCTTCAATATTTGTCAAGCGTCTTAGTTATTTATAAGAAATATTGTTCAAAATAAATTGGAGTATTTAATGAGAATTTAAGAAGCATTGACCTTTTCCAATAGAACATTATTTTTCTTTTGAGAAATTTTAATCATCTTATTAGCTTAAAATCTAAATATTTATTTGCAATTATTAATGGAATAAATTCATTAACTTTTAATTAAAAGACTTTCTTTTAATTTCTTGTTTTACAAAGAATTAGCTCTAATTTTATGATTTCTCTTTTGTGTTATCTCCATTCAACAGGAGAAAAGATAAACAGAGAATATACTGATGTGGTTTTTTTAAAGTCATATGCGTTAGCGATTTTTTCAAAAAATCTGTAAATCCTTAAAAGAAATACGAAATAAAAATAAATGTGTATCTGGTGTAAGTTTGATCATTTATAATATGCGAATTTATTCTTTGGTGAAAAATAATTTTAAAACGCTTGTTTTATTGCAATTAAATCTTTTGATTCTTGAAAAATAATATTTCATATCTAGTTTCAAACTGATGTTAAGTGTTTTTTTAATTTATTGAAATATGCTTGCGTTCAGAAAACTATTTCACAATTGTTTGAAATCATTTCTTGAAATTATCTACTTTTACAATTTATGTTTGAAAAAGATTCAAAAACCAGATTTTTAACGCCAATGTGAAGTTACATATTTTTTTCTTGATTTAAATCAATCATCCTGGCTTCGAACTGAAATAAATTATCGATACCATAACTGAACAGTAATTGCATCACATCAGGCATTCTCCCAGAATTTTTATGTAATATTGTTCGTGGAAAAAAATGTATATATTACTGGGAATATGTGTGTGCATTTTCTACACTTTTAGATGTTTTTAAAGGCGAGATCTGAGCTAAAGTGACAGGATTTATATGGTTTCCCTTTCTCTTGCAAGACACTTCTGACTTTTCATAACTTCTGTCCCTTTCTTCGAAGAGTTGTGTCGTCGGACGGACATGAAAGAAAAATATTATATTTTTATGGCATTGTAAGAAATCCCACATAGGGGCTTAAAAATGAAGTGGCCTTTCACGGAAATATATTCAGATATATTGAATTCAAAGAATTTCCTACTTTTTGGACTGTTCAATTCAAAATGTACGTCAATATCGTCTTTGTGTTCTGATATGTGAGCCTGATATTGAATAAAGAATACGCGCGATAGAATTATTTTGTTATTGGAAAAATTGCAATGTTTAATGAAATGGAAAGAAAAAATGAAGGATAATAACTGTAGAAATAAATGAAAGTGGGAATTAATGAGGCCTTAAATTTCCTTTCCCACTTATCTTGTTCGACCATCTTCTCATAGGGTGTTTTTTTTTTTTTTTAATTTATCGGTGCAATTTTCGAACCGCAAATGGAAAACAATGGGGATGTTTCCGAAATTTTAAAAGTATTTTTCTATGAAAGAGCATGCTTAAAATCATTGGGTGTAACCATTTTTTTATTTAACAAAGTTTAATATTTTTTAACAATTCTTTTAAACGGTGCAATTTCTATGTTTACGCTTCTGCATATGACATCAAAAGTGACGAAATACCATTCACTGATGCCATTGACGCAGAGTGCAATATTGAATTCGCTCCTTTACTGACATGAAGTGGCAACGATGTGGTTGATAGCAAGCGTAGAGCACAATATTTAGTTCGCTTCTGAAATATCATAAGCTGGAAACGCGGTAGACAGCAAGCGTAAACATTCAGGGTTCCAGTGATGGAGATACGCCGAAGTACATCACTAGTGACGTCATAAAGAACACGTCTTACTTTTTACATCGGACAATTAATAAAATTACTTAAAAATTAAGCGCTGGAAAAATGGAAGTTATTTCTCGCTCCATGTTTTTTATTTTGCTTACTCCATCAATTTCAGTGACTAAAAGTACTTTTCACTGAAAGAAATAACCCCGTTGTAGATCAATATATTTTTACATGTATAAAATTACAAATATGTAATTTGTTAAGCTTAATATGAATTTTAACACATAATTTTATATGTAAATGGTTAAAATTTACCCGGGTTAGTTACGAAAGATGCATCATATTTTGATGCATGATGATTTAAAAAATATTGTACATATGTTTAAATTAACAACATTAACATTTAACTAGTTCATTTATCGTTCAATAGGAGAGATATTAATGCATGAAAACATAATTAAACGGAAAACAAATATCGTCTAAGAAAGCATTCATACTATACAAAAAAAAAAGAAGAAAATCCGTGTTTCAATCACAAGAGTTTGTTTAAATATTTGTTTTTTTTATTCAGTATTCTGCGCAAAAAATGTCTGGCCTTTCATAATACCCCTTACACTGTTTCGGAATGTTACAGATTTCTTCTTGGTAACGACAAAATCCCGATTTCATGAGTTTCTGCAAGTTTTCGGTGGAAAAATATGTTTTGGTGAAAAGTGTCCTGAATTGTTGCAAGTTGTATGAATATAAGCTTTTCACTGTTTTGAAAGCCATTTTTATTTACCATTGTGGGGATGTGCTCATCTTGTATATTAAGAGTTCTGCCTTCCGCTCAGTTACTGCTCTTTCAGATTGACTAAACCCAGGATCGGGGGAAATGTATTGTTAGCAATTCTGCTGCAATTTCTGCCATATTTAATAAAATGTTCTAGAAAGCCTTCTTGATAAATTTGAAAGGTACCGAGCTGTTACAATAAATATACCAAAGGTTTCTTGAAATGTTCGTTAAGTATGGCATAAATGAGACTTGCTTTTATTAGGAACGTTTCTGAATTCATCAGGACGATTCCAGGTTGATTCTAGAAAGGCTGCTGACTTTTTGCTTAAAACTTTTCTGTTTTCCCCCCCTTAAATATGGCACTGGCCGAAACTGAGCATATAACAGATCATTATTTGACAGGAACGCTATTGATTTTTTTTACAGTGTACATCTTTGCGACTGAATTTGCGGAATTTCACTGGAATCGAATCCATAAGAGTCGGCTGATACTTTAGCATAATGTGAGAGATCATCTGTTACATTTTTAAAATACAGCTGAAAAAGATGGCTTCTCACTGCCATTAAGCTGCATTTCAATGTTTCATGCGTCGGTCACCAAATTAAACAAACCCAGAATTTGGAACGCAATGTAGTATCAGGTTTTGACTCAGTATCAACTCACGTGCTATTACTAAAAGGAAATCGAAAATGAAAATTGAACTCAATGCAAAAAGTTAGTTTTGTCATCGGGATTAACTTGCTCCCCTTTTATAACTTTCTTTTTTTTTAGTTTCCAATGCTAAGTACTTCAAGCGTATTGCTGTTATAACACTTCGAGTCATAGTGGCTTTACAGACGAAGCGTTGGACCCTTACTGGAGAGTCTCGGATTCGATGTCAACCAATCGAAGGTGGTCAATGTTCGTTAATGATGAGAAGGGCATGTTAAGTATATCGTCGTCACAAATTCTTCAAATGAACATTCCAAATTTCCAAATTAATGCCTCTGGGAGTGCTGCATCAGGGCTTACTCGATTCCTCATCTTGTTCAAAAACAAAACAGAGACGTCTTCGTGGCTCCAACCAACCGGATAAAACACGCGTAGTGATTGGTACGGGAGACCCTTTAGTGTAACGTCATAACTCTTCCCAGATTTCCTACAATTTTAGTTACTCCAATAAGTTCACGATTGTTAACTAACAATTGTTAGTTCAAAACAAAGTTTCACTTGTTTGATTGCTCAAACTTTTCTTAAATTACTACACATCTTTTTTAATGTATATGCACTTCCGTTTCTCCTTAAGCGTTCAATACATTTAACTTGCGTCGTTTACTTTGAATGCGCACAGACAAAAACAAAAAGAAATACACTGTAGGAATATTTCCTCGTGATATTTTAGCTTCAAAGTACTTTCAAGCAGCTCTTTCAAAAAGTTATTCATGCCTTTTAAGCATTTCTTTACAAATCTTCTGGCTTTTTAAAAGAAAGTTCTTATTAATATTTCTTAATGTTACTTTTTTGTTTAAAATACAAACGAAATGCGCAAAAGACTGCTGTCGAGTGTTTATATTTTCTTTGTTTCATTAATTTTTCTTGCAAAAAAGATGCTATCTACTCCGAATAATCTGCAATATTTTTTTACACCTCTAGATTTTTGTTTCAAGCATAATGTTGAAGGAATACATTCATAAGTATTCAAGCTTATAAGACGGGATAATATTTTTCTTCATGTATATTAAGAAGAAAGGAACTAAAAATGCATTTTAGCCCAACAGATGAAAAAAATACAGCAACAGAGACAAATATTACTTTTTAAATTGCCGCAAAACATTTTTGGAGAAGAAAGTTCAAAATTTGTCAAATTAGTATCTTTTCTTTTTGTTTTTGTTTCCTCATTTATTATTACTTTTTTAAACTAAAAATTCATTGAACTTGTCAGTTTCAAAGAAAGGAACTGCTTATGCAACACAGTTCAAAATATTGAATTATTTTTCAAATAAAGACGTTGTCACATACGCTGTTTTTTACGTAAATAGTAATAATTTTTAAAGATGAAGAAGGAATTTTATACAAAAAATTACGTTTAAATTGGTCATCAATGGTGAACAACTACGGCTATTAAGGAGCAATGTTTCTAAATGATTAAATACACGTGTTTCAGCAAAGAAAAAGCTCTTTTTTCATCTAAAATAAAGGAACTTAGGTGAAAGTTGCCGTCAATGAACCGGTTCCGTGACTAGACCGCGAAGATATATTTCCCGTACCAGAGTTTGTACAGACGCATAATTAGTTTTAGTTTCTTCCTTTGTCTGAAAACAGTCTACTGCAGAGTTGTCAAGTAGCTAAAATTATTTAATCACATTGTTAATCTGTCAGAAAAGATTTCTATCATTATCTTACTAACTATTGAGATTTTTATTTAGTTATGACATGCTTTGAATATTACTGATCATCTAAACGTGAACATTGATTTAAACGAGTGCCTTTTCAAGTACAATTTCCCATACTTCATGTTTCATCACGATTCGCCACAGCAGTAACACCTATAAAAATATTCAAAATGTCGCAGTTGCTATTATAAGACCACTAGGTGTTTCCATAAATCGACCACCTGACAAAGTGGTTTATTCATAGATTCATTTTATTCAAAATCTCAACTATTGCTGTAACTTCAGCTCAATTACTTTTGAAAATTGCTAAATTGTTTTAAAATAAATATGACAATGAAAAAAATAATTCAATAATTCCAGAAAATTCTTATACGTTATTATAATTTCAAGGCAAATTTTTTAACAAAATTGATTAAAAATTTAACACATAATAATACAGTTTGAAATACTTTCTTTTGTTCCAAAATAATGCAAAAAAAATAGTTAAATATGGATGCCCCAATTGTCAACTCGATTAAGTCTACTTTTAAAAAAATCCTCATTTCTGCTTTAATAGTGCTTTATCATTGCTAAGCATGTGAATTTATATTAAAGTTTTGGTTCAGTACATTTCTGACTATGTGACTTCAGAAAATATAACACGAGGGCCTATTCACTCCTACGGATAACACCATCTTCTTAACTTTTCTCTACTTTTTGTTTTATGAAGTTAATCGATTTTGCAAGTGAGGTATCCATATGGCAACTGGACAAGTGAGAGCAAGGAACGTGCTACAGTAGCTTGCAGAAATGGTAGCATGGACCTTAACGAAATCTGCCGACAATATAGAGTCTTGAAAGCAGCTGTAAACAGTCGCATGGAAAATAAAAACCTGTTAGTTGTTACCTTAGTCACTTGTTAAAAATTTAGGAGATAAGCCATCCGAAATAGGAGAATATTAGTGAAGCATATTTTGAAACTAGAGAAGAAATTTCTGGAATTACTTCCGAAAAATTGGGGGAATTGACCTTTCAAGAGGCTAAGAAAAATAACATGCCCCACAGATTTAATTAAGTCAAAAAGTCTGTTAATACTATAGTATCTGGTATTTGATTCTTAAGCTTCTGGTTTCAGTAATAAAATGGTCAAAAATGTTATCTGACAATTTAGAGAGCAAATTCAATCTCGTTTCGAACGAAAATTTTCAAAATGGATTTAAAAAAATTCTCAACAGTTCAAAAGAGGTAGAAAATATAGTGTTGCACAGGTTGGGAAAATATCAAGTGGCAAACCAGATGTGATGACAACAGCTGTGTGTTGTGTGATTGCTGGGGCTTTTTTATGTTCCTCTTATCCAAAAATAAAATATTTTAGAAAATAAATCTATTTTTCTATCACTTATTGGTATTTGTAGTGTTTATTGATCACTTCTTATAAATATTTGTAAGTTACGCACTGATTTTTTTTTATTTGAGAATGTGGTCCATCGATGGAAATTCGATGGTCCAACCATAGCAACCGGTAGCCTTGAATGGATTACATACTAAAATATTTATTTTAAATTTTCATTCTTTTATGTGCATATTTATCATGAAAGTGAATATTATTATTAAAAGAGAAATATACTGATAAATTGTTCCAATAATTAACGTGAAATTTTGAGTTGGATTTCCTTTCTAAAAAAATGGAAAACTGTTATGTGGTTCCTTGACGGCAACCTTCCCCTATAGAAGGCAGAAAACACGACGAATGTCAACTTTTTGCAAAGACGTTATTTGTAATCTTAAAATATGTGTCGAATTTTCTTGAGATTTTTTGGCTTTAACACCGTAGTTTTTATTATCTATTTTCTCAGCTTACTAGTGCATTTTTGTCTTCAATCTACATCTTTATACATATTTTTAGAGCTATTTATTATATACTGAATGGATTATCGGTACCTGCACTTCGGTATTTATTCTATACTGAATGGATCATCGGTACCTGCACTTCGGTAAGTTTAATTTTTAAAACAATAATTGGTTTATAAATATAAAAGTTAAATATTTAATGTGCGTGTTTAACAGTCATGTATGGAAAAAATCTTTTAACCTTTCAGTAGAAAATATACGAAGCGTCCTATATTTTTTTAACAATATGAATACGTTTTTATGATAGTA
Source organism: Uloborus diversus (assembly GCF_026930045.1). NCBI lineage: Eukaryota > Metazoa > Arthropoda > Arachnida > Araneae > Uloboridae > Uloborus > Uloborus diversus. Next base: position 102,476,432 of record NC_072732.1, read on the forward strand.
AGGTAGATAGTTATAATAAAGGGGGGGAAATAGTTGTGAAGCTTTTATTTTAAGTTTAAGTTTTCCAAAATTAGCGACACAAGGTTAAATTTGAAAAAAATATTTTTTGAGCAATCACGATTGCTTATTGTTTTCATTTGACTGTTTTGATGTTCCTATGATTTTATTTTCCCTCTGCAGCACCACCGTCGACCGGCCTCACGATGCTGCTCCTCTAGTGAAGACCGTCTCCAGGTTACGTCCATATCCAACATACTCACACCTGCACATACACATACACACACTCATGCCTGCACACAGACACAAACACCCACGCATAAACACACTTACAGACACACACACACTCATGCCTGCATACAGACGCAAACACACATGCATACATACGCATACCTATACACACACACACACACACACACCCACACACTCATGCCTCGACACAAACACACATGCCTACATACACACACACATTCGTTATTGCGAAAAACATAATTTGAATTCAAAATGCCATAATTCAAATTAATTTATCTTTTTTTTCTTCTTTTTTTAAGTTATTTGGTTTAAAAGATATTATTATTTAGTTATTTTGGTTCTCCCCCTCGCGAATCACAATACCTAAGTTTATTTAATAAATCCCTCAGTTTTTGGATGATATTGTTGATACAGTACATTTATTACACGTTAACAAATTTAAAAAATGTCGAAACACTTCCGAAATCGTTTTTTTTTTTTTTTTTTTTTTTTTTTTTTTTTTTGTATAACGAATGCGGAAATGCTTAAGCATTGGTTTTTTATAGCTACATCATTCATAAACTTAATCTAACATTTTCAAAATATATATATATATATATATATATATATATATATATATATATATATATATATATATATATATATATATATATATATATATATATATATATATATATATATATAGTTTATGAATAAGGTAATATTTTATAAATAATGTAATAATAACTTTTGTAATGGGAAGGTAGTTTAATTTAAAAAATGGAGGTTTAAAGTTGTTGAATAAAATTCTTATAGGGAAATAATATTTTTTTCCTGGGCGAAATTAGATTGGGGAACGGTCAATGATGAGCATTGGGGCAAGGAAACTTAAAATATTTTTATGAATACCAAAGTGTGTAGCTGCCTCTTTAAGTTAATATTTTTTTTAGCAAATACTTTAATAAATATATATGGTATACTGAGTGCCCTACATTTCGACAAAGGAAATCTAACCACTGATTGAAATATTGCATTTTCAAAAAAATGTACTGACTTTTCATTCTTGGAATAGCGGCATGCATTGATTGGGAAGAGATTTCGCCAACCGAATATCTCCCTATCAATTTAAATGCTATTAGGAGTCGTCTTTTCCGCTTTTACTCGCAGCGGTAATGGAGTTTAAACGTCTTTAATGGGCTAACTTTTTAAATGCAACACTATGTTTGGGTTTTGATTCTTACAATGCATTCTCAGATAAACAATAAAAATTTGCTTGTTTTGAGCCAAACTATGACGTGCCAAAGTTTTCGTCGTGTTTTATGAAACACTCTGTACTTTTAGCAACAAAATAACAAAGTACAAATGGAGTGTGTTTGAATGCAAAACGCGTGTTTGCATGCATATATCCAGAGCTGCCATCTGTTACGAAAAACTCGTAGTTCCTATGAACAAAAATCTTGAGTTAAGAGTCTTTTCATACATAAGCTCACTCATTTCGCATTGAAAAAGGGGTTTCTTGTGACCTCAAAGCACGTGAATGTAGTAATCTATTTAAATTTTTTATTTCTTATTTTTTACTAATTTAGATTTTCAAAACTTGGCGGCTCTGTACATCTACTCGTGTAAAATTATCTTCGTATATTAGTTGAATGATTTCAGTTCGTGTCAAGCGTAATTTGATAAATATTTCTAAATTCATACCCGACATTATAACACCTTATCAAAAAAAAAAAAAAAATGTTAACTACATATGATACAAAAGCGGAGCATAAATGAGTAAGATATGGCAATAAAATGTGACAATGATAGTTCGCATGCAAAAATAACTTTAAAAAAATGTCTGTAATCAAGAAAACAAAAATTTTCCTTGAAACTGAACTCATTGAAGACTATTATTGTACACATATGTCACTTAATCTCTGGTTTATTATTAAATGCAAATAATTAATAAATTACATTTTCTTTCCTGTTATAGGATATCAGAATTTTAATTCTAGCCAAAAAAAGTTATTTAAAAAAATGTTTTCCTGACACCATATTAAAAAAGAAATGAACTTAACTGTATATGATAAAAATTGCAGCATGAAACAATAACAGTGGTAATAAAATGTGAAAAAGATAGCTCGGATGAAGAAATAATTTTTTTAAAAAAGGGTCTATGATCAAGAAAATGAAAATGTTTCTTGCAATTGAATCCTTTAGCGATCATTATGAGAAAAAATCTATCATTTAACCTATAGTTTATAATCAAACTCAAATAGCTAATAAACTACATTTTCTTTTCTCTTGTCGGAAAACCAGAATTTAAATATTATCATAAAAGTTATTGTTTAGAAAATACTTTTTTTCCCTTTATTTTTATCGATCTATTTATTTTATTTTTTATTTGTTTTTTAGAAAAACCGTAAATTTCAATACTGTATTTCAGAGCGTATTGTCTTTATATGGTTAAAATATAGGACTCTTAATGTATGGGAAAAGTCACCAAGCTTTAAGTCTCTACGACGAATTCATTTCTTTCCTGAAGGGAAAAAAAAAAGGAAAAAGCACACATTTTTAATTACTCTACGTGCTTCTACTTTGTGCAGCACTTTTTGAAAAGAATGACAATGATCTATTATGAATGAGTCATAAAGGAACAGCGTGGTAGCTTTCAGGGAACAGAATACTTACAGTTAATCCTCCTTGCGTGACACTCAGTATCGAAACAAAAAAACGTGAGTTTTATCTTTATCCAGACAGGTGTGTGCTACAGAGTATTTTTTATTTATTATTTTGCAAAAGCTGAATCACATTGTTGTACTTCAGAAAATATGAGGAAGCTGACTACCTTTTCCAACGCGAATGGGCTTCAGAAGGCTTTTCTTAATCCCTTTGTGTTGATGAGAATATATATATATATTTTTTTTTTTGCTTTATTGACGAAACGTCTTCAACCAGAAGATGTAAACTTGAAAACGAGCAATAGTAAAAGCTCAACACACTGTGTCCCAGTAGCACATTAAACACAACATCCAGTTAGTTATTTATATACGAAATAAAAAGTATCTTTAAAAATCTAATATTTTCACTCACTCTCATTTAATCATAGGCACGAACTAAAAAAAAAAAAAAAATGACAGCGACAAGGATAGGATGAACACACACACATACACACACACACACACACACACACACACACACACACACACATATATATATATATATATATATATATATATATATATATATATATATATATATATATATATATATATATATATATATATATATATATATATATAGTACGCTTCGAAGATGACTAAAACCAATAAAATTCAATGATCTTTTAAAGTCTTTCTCAATAATTCATCTTAAAAATAATTCACATTTATTATCATGATTAATAAATGATTTAAGGTGCCATGTAATAACTAATGCTACTTGATGTCTTTGCATCACAAATCTAACTATTTTCATTAAAAAGGGGTTCCTTGAAACAATGAAACATTCATTTCCTCAACATCAACATTTATAGAGGGGAGACAAACCGATAAAATACAAAATGAAGCATATATTTCCCTATCTCATACCCTATGCCATATGATATTTAAGGGATATTTCATGTATTAATAAATTATATTTTATATCAACTTATTTTCCAATGCTTTTTAACGAGGTACATCAATAATAATAACTGCTATTTTTTTCCACAACTGCTTATTTTGTTTATTATGTTAAAATTATCAATGACTTCTACTTATAACAAAAGAGAGTTCATGAAATTAAAAAATGAAATTAAAAAATTCAGACAAAGTAAATATTTAACGTCTCTCTAACAATAATCAAGAACAATGTGGGAAAGATCAATGGCCAGAAAATATATTTATTTTTCTCTCCATACCAACCGTTGATTAAGTTCACAAATCCTTCCAGATGCTATTTTTCTTAACTTAATAAAATGCATATCGTAATTTATAACTCTAGATGCAAATATGCAAAGTCTTGCCCCCCCCCCCCCCCCTCTCACATTTAAACTACCATCCACAGCTACCTTACTCCTAGCCGTCTCGCGGCCTCTGCGTCAGGCATCTCGTTTTAAATAAAGTCTCCGATCTATTTGCCGCTTGCACGATGCTCGTGTTGATGCCTGGGGAATTAAATTTGATGTCTGTGAAATAACTGCTTCCCCAACAGCTGCAGAGATAATGATGGGAGTTTTGTAACTTCTTTCTTGTCGGTTGTTGAAGTTTCGCTTCAATTTTTTTATGCTTGGAATGTTGAGAAAATTACCTTAAGCTGGTCTCATATTCTTTCTCACAAAATAAATATACTTTGTAAACTCTTGTTATGATTTGCAACCTTCACTTTTTAAAATAAATTGTCGTATAAAAATTTAATACGCCGTAGAAGAAAAATACGCTCATGCGAGTTAAAAGTAGGAAATTGTTTGGTTTTTAAAACTAAAAGGTTCGTTTGTTGTGTCGTTAAATAAGTTTACAATGTGACTCTTTCTATTTTTCTTCGCGTGTTTGTGCTTGTGTTTATGTGCTTGTATGCAACGAGATTGTGTCTTCGTTAAAAATTGAAAACTGATTATTTCGATAGGAAACCCGAGCTTTGAATAACAATCAAGAATACATACCTGCATTGAAATGCATTAGAAACAAGATTTCTTTAATTAAGAAAGCATTCATAATTAATACACAGTCCTCAATTAAAGTTGCTACACCAAGAAGAAATGAAAATAGCAAAGCGATATTTTTTGGAGAATTATGGGTGAATATACGGTAAATGAATTTTTTACGTCCCGAAAGAAAACGTTTTCTGTTTAGGTTAATATCTATTTTTTCACTACTTGCCGTTATATTTTGCTTAAAAAGATGAAGACCAGAAGGTCTTCGAACTTTTGTGAGTTTTATAGGCACCAGAGGAGAATGTGTTGACAGGGGGGAGTGTCACTATTGGCATACTAATCCATGCAATACATTTATTTTTTTCCCTTTTCCGTTTTTAAAGAATAGTTTTGCTTTTATTTCTCATTGAATTCAGAATATTATCTAGATCATTTTTATTTATTTGGCAACGTACTTAAACGTTATCCGCAAGGTCTACACACAATAAACATTGCAGTGGACAAACGTATATTTAGTCAACAATAAAATTTAAAAACATATACTTATCGCGGGATTTGCAGCAACGACTGACACAAGAACGCTTTGCGGCACTGCAATGATAACTGATACAATATTAATTGACTTTACTCAATGCCATTAGCTTGCTTTTAACTTCAGCCTTTAATACTCTAGTTTTTTTTGGTCAAAGACATCCATTAGCAGTTTTAATGTTAATTAAGGCTTTTAACTTCACCAGGTGAGGGTAACATTATTGTTATGTGTCGTAAAAATAAGTTTTTTTTTCTTTTTTTTGTATATTAAGAAAAAAATTTGCAATTTGTTTTAATAAGAGATGTTTTGACGCTTATTTAGGTGTATGAGTATGGTAAAAAAAAAACATTGTGCAAGGTTCTTTAAAAAGGAAAATTGAACGTGTTTGTATAAAACGTAGAAAAAAGTTGAGCCAGGGGAGTATACTGCCGTGTGCAGATAAAGGACAGTAACTGCAAATTTTTCATTTTTCATTTTTTTTTTCATTTTTTTTCATCTATTGTACGTCATCTTTATTGTGCAAGGTCGCTTATTTGGTTTCCGTTGAAAAAAAAAGACGCGAAAAAGACGTCGAATTCCAAGATGTCCCAATGGTTAGTTTTGAATCCGACACACATTTCTTCAAATATCTCGGAAACTCATTTCTGCAGATACTGCCGTTTACCTGCACACGGCAGTATACACTTATTCACACTTATCACATCTTATGCACTTCTTCGCAGTACTTATAACTATTTTCCGTTATTATTGGTAAAATGAAACAGTTACCGAAAAATGACTATTTCAGCCAACAAAAAAAAAAAAAATATATTCTTTATTAATATTTTTATTATGCTTTTACATACAATTAATATTAAAGTGGGAGTCAAATGATGAAATATAAGAATTAGGTTTCCTTGCAATGATCTTCCAAACTAAAATAATAATAAATCGGATTATTTTCTCGAAAGTGCTCGGGGGGGTGGAGTAGTAGGCGGGGGGGGGGGGGCATCCTGTCAGAGAGGATAAAAAATGTTTTAAAAAGCATACAACAACGTTTTATTACGCAGAAAATGCAGATTACTGCAGACACGTGTTTTAAGGTTTTAGGAAAACCTTTTATAATGCAAAGGAGTGTGAGCTTTAGGATGAAAAGTATTTCGTGAAAAAGTAGAGTAAAAATGACTCCAATTATGCAATACTGCTCGTAAAGAAACATTTTGCAAAAGAAGGAAATACTTATTAAATTAAATTTTTTTGAAGTATCAATAATGATAATTATAATAATATTCAGTCTTAACTCTCTGGAAAACTTCTTTTGTACTTATAGCTCTAATATGAAAAATAGTGTGCAGATAATATTTTAAACATACACACGCAGTAATAAAAGAAGAAAACAAATCCTCATCGCTAAAAAGTGGGGTATTGTGGAGAAAATTTGGAAATAAAGATAGAAACTAGAAATGCGCTGTACAACAGAAATATATTTTTATAACATTATTACAATAATTATTAAATTACTTTTATTAGTATATGTTATTATTGAAGTAATAGTAAGAGTTTCTAGTAATTTTACTGCTAATATTAGTACTATTCTAATCTTTAAAATATATATTTTTTAAACATGATGGATTGATAACATTATCTGTGATTAGTACATACTCGTGAACATAAACATGGATCAAATTCAGTACCCTAAAAGCAGAAACATGCTTTTTAAACCTGAAAGCCTTTCTACAAATATATTTCTGCAATGTCCATTTCTTGTTTGTTTGATAATAGAAACAGAACTGGGAACAGAAGTAAATTTAGTATCTTTATTTATTTATTTTTCAGTCAATGCTAGAACAAAGATTTTAGTGCGTTTTCTTGTATAGCATTTAAAGAGTCGATGCACCTAAATAAAGATTAAGTATCCTTTGCACTTATCCAGTCGATGTGTAGCGTAAAAAATAACGTAGAACTGAATTGGAGAATGCTTGGATTTTACTCCATAGTATTCTCAACCGGAACATATAAACCAACCGTTTTCAACGGCACACGTTTATTATGCCATGACAAATGAGCTCTGAATTAAATTTTGTTGTTCACCAGTGCAGATAGAACTAAAAGGTTTTTAATTTTAAGGGGAAGGAATATCAATTCAAAATTTTTTAGACTTTTACAGTAAACCGTGTTTAAAGACTGGTGGCTATTAAAACCATATACAAAAAATGTCAGATTTATAGCAGTATACAGTTTTTGGATCAAGTATAGATACTGGAATGTGAAGCAGAGGAATGTGGGGCAAAGTGAAATGGTGAAATATTTACTATGCTTGTAGCGTCACCTATCTAGTAATATTTTAACTGTGTAGTAACACATATTCCAGTCAAGAAGAAATTACCTCTGAAAATCGAAGAATAATAATACAAGCAATTTTCAAAAAGTGATACTCATGTTCTAACATTTTGATGCAAGTCAAAAAATATTATAAAATGAAAAAGTGCTAGTTAGAATATTTTAAATGAGATCGACTAATATTTAATGCAGTATTTATTTGTTTAATATTAAGTTTATTTGTGTTTTAAATGATTTGTACTGTTAGTCAAGTGCATGCGGGGTAAATTGAAATACTAGTTCATTTTATTTACTAATTCAATGTTTTATCGAATCACTTACATTCTTACATCACTTACATTTATTAATTATTTCATTTACATACCTTCATTTATTAATACGGGTCATTCCATAGTGACTAACGTAACATCCGCAGCTGATTTTCAAACTCTTTTTACTTACACCGGGAGTAAAAATAAATGTGTTTTGGTTTAATATGCAGATTTAAAATGTACAAGGTGATTATTTTTCATTTCTACAAAGAATTTGAAGCAAAATAAGCTCTGGCAGGTGTTTTTTCAACAAAAATTGCATCGTGACTAACGTAACATTTTTGCAACCCTGAGAAACAATGCTTATGCTACGAGACAAAATTTTCTGAAACTTACTCAGGCATTTAAAATTTACTGATATATTTGTAAGAGATAAACAATCTATTTTTTTAAAATATACTACAGATTTGTTACAGATTAATCTTTTTTGGCCCTTAATGGTACTTTTACTAAAAGCTGTGTGTGACTAACGTAACGTGACTAACGTAACCATCGAATAACAAGCAACGAATGCATATTAAAAACTTTTTGTAATTAACTTCTTGCTCTTATATTACTTTCACACATTTTAGGAACCTTCTTTGTGTTGCATTATGGTTCTTTTTTTACTTTTTTCCTATATTAGTGTAAGACATTAAATGGAGGGATTCAGTTCAATTAAGTCAATTTGAATGTGCGAAAAACTTTTACAAACTGAATAACATCATTCTTGGGCCAATAAAACCCAAATATTTCTCTTTTAAAAAAATAACTTTATGCAAGTTGATAGTTTCACCGAATTCTAGTATTCTGCCGATATACTAGTTATCGTTATAAGAAACTCCGTAGTACTTTTCAATGGCATATTATATTTTAAGGTTTACTGATTCATCGAACGAATAGTGTTATGCATCCTTTTGAATTAAAATGTAATATTAAAATATATATATATATATATTCGTACGTTTTTGCAGAATGCATTTTAATTCCAGATATCACCTCAAATGTTTGAATTTCTAAATGATCATTCTTGCATTTTCTGAAATATATGGCAGCAGCGCTTATTGTCACTGTATCATGTAACATCTTCAATTGTTTTCCAACGAGCAGCCATTACTTCATTTTAATAATAGGTGGAGATGTATTTTCTAAAAAATAGAGACGATCTTCTTTGTTAAAACTGTATTTCTTATATCTTAATTCTTAAGCTTGGATGCTTGTGTTAAATGCACATTCAGAAGAGTACTCATTTTGCTTAACTCACCTTTTTTCTTTTTTAATAATTCTTTAAATTGGAAATATCTTTATAAAGACCTTTAAAAAAGTATTTTTCCAAGTAAACAGAAGTTCTACAATGTAATATTATTAGTATTTTTCACCCTTTATATTTTTAATCAATATAGAATGCCTACATATTCAATGTTGTTCATGAAAATTTTCATTAAATGAAATAAGTTTTAAATATTAGCAGTCATTTTTAAAATGTTACGTTAGTCACATGCAAACTGTTACGTTAGTCACACAGCTCAAATGTTACGTTAGTCACACTAATTATTTTATATCTACTGATACTAAAATAAATATTTTGCACTTTTTAAGTAGATATAACACAGATGTAAGAAAATAAAAAGTGCTGTTTAGTTCAATTATCTGGTTTAGTTTTTAAGCAGAAAATAGTACATTTTCGTGACTAATGTAACGTAAATATTTTCAGTGAAATAACCAAACTAATTAAAATACTTATCTTATAATGTATGTGTTAAATTATGATACATTTATCTTTTCCATTGTGGCAACACAGTACTTTTACTATATTTGAAATGGTCGTTGCTGTAGTTTCGTTATATTTTCGTTGCTGTCCTTTTCTAAATAAATACAAGTAAAAATGCATCTGGATCTCTAATTATTCTTCAAGCAGCATAACAAATTCACAGAGCTCACTTAACATGGTAGCAGAGCGTGGTTATTGAAAACAATCGAAGATCAAGAAGATTTGTTAGTACATGGCCCCACTGAATGCGCTGGCGCTTAAGTGCAGTATAAAGCAGCATTAAGTATTCAGTGGGGCTATGGTTAGTAAGTTGCTTTAGAAATAGTGATATATATAAGAGAAAGAAACCTAATATGGCGTATGCAAGAAGTAGTGATATTGGTATACCGCTTTTCGATGGTTCAGATTACTTTAATTGGAAAACACGAATGATGAAATTTTTGCAGTTCAAAAAGTGTAAGGAAGTGATTCAACGGACAGTTAATGCTAACGATGATCGAGTAAAATGGGAAGAAAAAGATGTTCAAGCAACAAATTATATTTACGGCACTATCACAAATAAGCAATTGGAATACATCCATGAATGCGATTCTGCGTTTGAAATTATCGCCAAATTTGACACAATGTATTTGAAAACTTCCACTTCTTTGCAAATTGTACGTTGAAATAATTTAGAAAATGTGAAGTTAAAGAATTATCCTGATGTAAGTTTAGGTAGAATTACGGTAACCGGGTCGCGTTGGCGTATTTTTCCAAAAGCTGCCAAATTTGGCACCTACGACTCAATGTAAACAAAGCACTACAATGTAAACAAAAGAAATCATCAAATGAAAGTTGACCCAAAGACAAGGGGCGGAGCTTCGGATTGCTCAAACTATCACCTAGGTAACTACAACTGTTTATTAACCATTTTCTTTCTCTGATTGCAACCGTAAAGGAAAAAAAGCATTAAAATTCTTTTTTCTTTTTTAAAATATTGTACAATTTTTTTACAACTTTTATTATTTTTCTTACTTTGAAATAAATTTTACAGAAAAGACAAATAAGAGGTAACTTTTTTCAAGACGTTAACTTAAACGTCGGAAGATAAAGCGAATGAGACATAAAAAGAAACGTGTTTTGGATTCGATACTAACAATAGCGAAATGATGAAATTTGACCTTTTAGTTTTTTCAGTAGAAAGCAAGTAAGCAAGCTTATACAAGAAAGCTGAAGTACAACTCATGACGAAAATGCGAAAAAAAATTTTTAATAAAAATATGCCGATACTGCTCTATACGTTTCCATTGCAGTAATATTGAACTCATTTTTTTCTGTGGGAAAAGAAATAAAATATCTTAATGTATGTGAGTGAAAAGTTTCATGACGCATATGGTGTTACACTTTTTATTAACAAGTTTAATCTTCAAGGAACATTAAAATGAAACATAATTTTTTACCGAAATTTAACAACAGTAAAAGTTGGATAGAACACGACTTTAGTCCGAAATAATCTGAGAAAAAGCCATTAAAAACACTTACTGTTTAATTAAGACTTAAAACGATCTACTAAGCATGTTAAATCACTTCAAAATATCCATTCAGTGAATGTTTTCATAACTAAAATTGTAATTCTCACTTACTGAATAAGTGATTACGATAATTAATGAATTTTAAATTTAAGATAGAACAATAAAACATGAAGGAAATAACTTACTGCGATCACATTCCAAAAACGTATCCAAAAGGTATGAATAACTAATTTTTAAATCTATAACTTAAAAGAATTAAAAGTGACAAACATTTCGCGATGTAAAATTTCATAAAATGTTTCGAAGATCTAAAAATTGAAAAAACACAATATGTTGCCAATTTTCGGAAAAAATCACATTTGAGAAAATTAAAAATATTATTCCATGGAATTAAAAAAAAAGAGTAAGATTTATTGTACAAATAAATTACAATTTTGTAAAGGTGAATTCTGAAATGGTTGATTGGCCGAACGAATGGCAAATCAGCTTGGGTGTAGGGTTACCAAAATTGCTCCGTCGCCAAATAAGGCAGCGGGTTGCCAGAATGAAATATTTATCGCCGCGACCCGGTTACCGTAATTCTACCTAAGTTTATTTTTCGATGACTTTGAAAAATGTGTGAACGACCTTAAACAAGCCGGTGCTACCGTAACGGAACAAGAGAAATTGAATTATATGCTAAGAGCATTACCATCAACTTATAGCCACATTGGCGATTTAATCGACGTTTTACCGGAAAAGGGTAGAACAGTTAAATATTTGAAAAGCAAAATTAAAGCGAAATCGCTCGAGGAGAAAAATGATTGTGACGAACGCGCGCCAATGGAAAGATCAAATGCTTTTAAAATTGAAACAAAGAAATCGGGCCCACGAGGAAATATTTGTTACAATTGTGGAAAAGCTGGACATATTAAAAAGAACTGTTGGTATGGCAACAGCAAAATGAATTATCATGGCAGGGGTTACAAAAATTATCGTGGACGAAGCCTTGCAAATAATCAGGAACGAAGTCAAAATTTTGGTAATCATCGCGCACGTGGAGCGAACTTTAACCACAGTGTAAACAATAATCAGTTAGAAGAACGTTTCCATATTACAATAATTGAAAGCAACATGTCAAGCTCTGATTTATGATAAATAGAAATGAAATTAACTGGTTGCTGGACAGTGGGTGTACCGATCATATAATAAATAGTGATGAATATTTTGAAGAGCAAGTAACATTGAAGGACCCAATTAAAGTAAAGGTTGCAGTCGGAAGGTTGTTAGAAGCGACAAAGGTTGGAAATATTAAAGTCTCTTTTCCCGTTTTTGACATTGAATCGAAAGTAACTTTGAAAAATGTACTTTATGTTAAAGAAATGAAGGCAAATTTATTAAGTTATTCGAAGATTACTGACAATCATAAAATAGTTTCAAAAGAACGGTTCTCAAAAATTTATAATTTTGATGGCACATTATTAGCAATAGCGAAGAAAGATGAAAGATTATATAAAATAGTAAGTTATGTTTCAAATAATAAAATATTTGCGAATGTTACCAATAAAACACTAACATTAAAGGAAAAGCTGCATCGTACATTTGGACATGTAAATTTTAAATATTTGGACATTATGTGTAAAAATCAGTTATTAGAAGGGATACCTAAAGAAATGGAAGCAGAATTTATGAAGTGCGCTATATGTATTGAAAACAAAATGCATAATTTACCCTTTAAGGATAATATTCTGAAAAATTATCTGCTGTTTATCTGAAAAACAGGACATTGACAAATACTGTACAGAGGAAGACACCATATGAAATATTTCTTGACAAAAAACCTTCTGCAAAAAAATTAAAACTACATGGCAGTCAAGTGTATTTCAGAGTACCAGATGAACAAAGAGAAACCAAATGGGATAAAAAGGCTGTATTTGGAATTTTGCTTGGATTTACGGAAGTTGGATACAGAGTTTTGGTCAATAATAGAATAATAGTTGCCAGGCATGTTGACATTATTGAAGAAGATATTATGTGTGTAAATTGTGGTGATGAAGACGACAGTCATGATACAAATGATAGGACACTATCTGAAGAAGTATCAAATGGGCAAAGTAATAAAAAGAGTTTCAAAGTCAATGCAAAAAATGATGATGAAATTAAAAGTCAAACGAGACCGAAAAGGCAAGTCAAACCACCCGTTCGATTCGAAGAAGAATTCGGAAGGTTGTTAGAAGCGACAAAGGTTGGAAATATTAAAGTCTCTTTTCCCGTTTTTGACATTGAATCGAAAGTAACTTTGAAAAATGTACTTTATGTTAAAGAAATGAAGGCAAATTTATTAAGTTATTCGAAGATTACTGACTACTTATTGTGTTTATGTGAATTTTTGTGATGCTACAATTCCAGTTAACTTCGAGGAGGCGATAAAATGCAATGAGGCTATTCAACGGAAAGAGGCAAAGGTCATAGATATGAACATTCTTGTCATAAATAATTCTTGGACACTAGTGAGTAAACCAGAGGATAAAGACACTGTGTATGTGAAATGGGTGTTCAAAAGAAAACCAGGAGATACTACTGATAGGAAGTCAACTACCGGATTTGTAATTGAATTATTTGGAAATCCTGTTTATTGGAAATCTAAAAAACAAAATTGCGTAGCTAATACAACTACCATTGCAGAATACATTTCATTATCTGAAGTTGTGACAGAAGTAAACTTTGTAAGAAATGTTGTTAATGATATTATTGTTGAAATTCTTAAGATCGAATCAGAGTCAAACATTGCTGATATCTTTACTAAGTCGTTAGGAAAAATTAAATTTACCAAGTTTAGAAAAATGTTGAAATTGATATAAATTTTGTTTTTGGTAGAAAACTAAATTGTATTTATGTTTAGTTCAACGTTTTGGATTTATATGTATAAAAAAAGTATATTATTTAATAATTTGGACATTTTGTGCAAAAACGTTGAACATAGTAAAAAAAATTTATATTTCTGTTATGTTTGTAATTGGTAAAGATAATTGTAAGGAGGCGTGTTAAATTATGATACATTTATCTTTACCATTGTGGCAACACAGTACTTTTACTATATTTGAAATAGTCGTTGCTGTAGTTTCATTATATTTTCGTTGTTGTCTTTTTCTAAATAAATACAAGTAAAAATGCATCTGGATCTCTAATTATTCTTCAAGCAGCATAACAAATTCACGGAGCTCACTTAACAGTATGCAAAAAGAACATTCAATTTTATTGGGCCAACATCTAATCATTTAGAATAAACATAGTTCTTTTTAAGATTTTCAAAAAATTTTATATTACACAAGAAAACTTAGACGTATGTTTTTTGCATATGCTAAGCCTTTTCTACAACCTTGCACGTTTAGAGCCAGAAGAAAAACACCGAATGAATTTTTTGCAAACTGTTACTGGATTTATGTACTAGAAAGTAAGCTGAATGAAATGATAGGTCACAATCAAAGCTTTATGGAAAAAAATTTCTGAGCTTATGGTTGACATTTCTACGGAATGACCCATACCCTTATTTACTCATTTTTTTAAGTATTTTCTTAATTTTTCATTCATATTTTCTCATATATTAACTTATTTATTTATGTATTCGTTTATTGTTTCATTTCCTTTTTAGCCTTCTTTCCCAGCAAAAGTTAGAGAAAGAAGAAAAAAGCTTGAAAGAAAGCTTAATACATCTTAAAAATATAGCGAAAAACAAAAAAAAAAAAAGTCAGAAATAGGGGAAGGTCGTTTAGTATCGGACAAGGGCTGCTTCTTAATTCCGCCGGCAGGGGCAGCACGTACTTGATCAACACAGTGTGCCGTATTGGGGAAGCAAGCCACAGACGCCATGGTTCAAATCAACCGTTCGTTCTGGTGTGCAAAACTAGTTGTTTGTTTGTTGAGAGAATTGCAGTGCACGAACTTAACTTCTGGGGCAAATATTTACACATAGAGTAAGTTTCAAAGTTATACCTTTAGACTGATAGTATATTAATCCAAGTATGAGCTATAAAAGTGTCTTGCTTAAGTAATAACCTAGGGGTGGTTAAACAACTGCAGCTTTACAATCGGTTGTATCGGACAAACCTATTTCGGGTTGTATCGGACAAAGTTACTGGCATCAAAATAAAATACTGACGGTGTTTTTCTTTGTCCAACAGGTTGCAATGGAAAAATCACGACATAATTGGGATGAAATAAATATGAAAGAATACATTGAAAAAGTTGGACTTAATAAAATGACAATAAGAGAAGCTACTGAAGGATATTTAGTCCCAAAAAGTACTTTGGGTGATAAGATCAAAGTTTTTCATTTTTAGACTTGTATACTATTCTAAGTAACCAACTACTTTGTTCGTTTCATTTTTTTTTCTTTTTTGCGCATTAAAATGCTATTTCTGAATTATTTGTTTTTATTTCAACATTTTAATGTTTTGTCCGATACAACCCTCCAAAATTTAAAATTTTCCAAAAATAGAGTTTGACAAAAATTTGTTTAAAAAATACGATTCCATGTTTTTTTAACCAAAGTTTACAATTTATGTTAGGTAACTTAGTACAGCATAATTTAGTGTAAAAACTAATTTTTTACAAATAAAACAAAAAGTGTTACGATTGAAATGGCTTAGGTGTCCGATACTACCCGACCTTCCCCTAAATAAAATAGTTAAATAAATATGGAAAAATTAAAAATTCGAAAGTAGGGTATTGAGGTAGGGAAAAACGTCCGTCGGTCTGTCTGCCCCCCCCCCTTCCCCCAAATAACTTTTGAGTGAATAGTCCGATTGAAACATTTTTTTTTTGTTCGAAAGTTCTCGGCAAGAACACCTCATTCCGATTTTCTGGTTTGAACAATTTTTCGTTCAATTTTGAACAGTTCAAAAAATTTAACATAAGTTCCTACAGGGAAATTCAAGGCAAGTATATATCCTGAACTTATAGAAAGGAATTTGATTCAAACAAACATTGTTGGAAAAAGCTTTTGATGAAGACAAGCGTAAAAAATATCGTTTTGATTTGAACAACCATCCGTTTGATTTTGAACGGTTCAAATCCCTTAACATTAGCTCCTACAGGGAAACTGAAAGTCAATATAGATACCAAAAAAGGCGGATTTACCTCAAACAAACTTTGTTGGAAATAGCTCTTGACCACCAAGTCCCGACCCCGACTCCGAGAATTTTGGGGCACCTGACTCCGGCTCCGAGTCCTGTGCCCGAAAAGTAGTCAGACTCCTACTCCCCGCCTTAGACTCTTACTCGAGCTTTGGTAAAAATGTATGCATAGAGGGAAAATAAGACTCCGACTCTTGGAAATTCAATTTCGACTCCAATTCTTTATCCCAAAATAAGTTTGACTCCGACTCCGCAAACATCGATAGGGTTGCGGACTTTAAGGAAAATGACCTATTCCAACTCCGGGTCATTGAATTAAAAATCTTCGGCTCCCGTATCTGAGTCTTTTGTCCCAAAATGAGATTGACTTTGTCTCCGCAGCCAAGGTATTTATTGTTAAATAATTACTGTTCATATGATTTGTTTTTATTTTCACTCTGAAGTTTTATTTCATGTATTCAGTTTTTGGCTGCGAAATTCGGAGTACTTTATGTTTCTACATAAAGATATGCGCAGACGGTTTTTTTTTTCGACAATGAAAATTATTCGCAACTCCAATAAACTATAGGGGGCGCTGCAGCCACTGTCTAATGGCGGATGAAATAGGTAAAACAAACAAATGCCGTAACTTATAACTTGCTTTGACGCATAGTGAATGACAGTAATTTTTCAGTGTGTTTATGGGAAGCTTTCTTTTCTATTCTTCTGAAATAACATTACACCAAAAACCCTGTAATTTACCCCAAAGAAAACATTGGAATGGAATGTTTTGCCTTTTTCTTGAGTATTATTAAACACCGCAAGGTAGCGAATTCGGGCTCTGGAGTTGCAAATTTCTTCAAGTTGACATTTTATTGTTCTAATTTATTTTTGAATATACATTAATCTGTTTTTAAAATTATTTTTTTGTAACAAGGGAAAAACATACTTTTCAGGACTTTTTTTCTTTATTAGTTTCATTATTTTTTTCCCTTTTTGAAAGCGGTTAGAGATTTTTTTTTTTAATTCGAAAACAGTGTATTAGCTGCTTTGCTTAAAAGGTGCTGCTACTTTATTTGTTCGTTATTTTTTTACGCATCTAGTTCTTTGTATGGGTGAAGCTGTATTATTTCTAGAAATCAGCTTAAAATATTAAAAAACTATGTTTGAAATAATTTGTGATTTTTGCTAATTTTGAGAATATTGATCAGATACTAGAAAGTCGATATTGGGATACGGAAAGTTGGCTCGTTTAGTTCTGGACGGAACTTCTTGTTTTGTATTCATACATTTTGTTTACTCATTTATCTGAACAAAAATATCTGTAATAATCAGATAGAAAATATTTCATTAGAAAATTATTTAATTTTTCACTTTGCCCCTTGAAAAAAAGAAGTGACAAATTTCTACCTTTTTGTGGAGGTACAAAATTATTGCCAAATGTGCCTTAAATTCCCCTACATTCACTGGCAACAGTTAGCTTGTAGTTGAAAATGGTAATTTCGGGAAGCCCATATGTGGCAAGCATTTGAACATAACCAGTACAAATGATAGGAGAACTTCTCCTCCGCTTTGGGGCAAGAAGTACTAGTAGTCCTAGTAGGTGCTGCTGCACAGCATGATGTATATATTTTTTTAAATGAAAGCCTACCTAGGATCTGAATTTAAAACTCGATTTTCTCGAAACTTTAAATAGCCCACTTACATCTCTTTGCTTCTCTTTGCCCCATATGAAGTGGTGAAGAAAGATCGCTTTACCACATCGTAAATGTCAAAATACGAAGGACCCCAAGGACATTGGTGACCCGAAAAGGACATGTTTCCCAAACTGTTATTTTCAGAGTGGTAGAAAAAGGGGAAAACAAAATTAATTGCAACGGGACCACAAGCGAGTTATTCCACTACCTATTGGAAAACCTGCAATTTGCTGCAGAGATACAGTAAGCGCTGGAATTTACCAATTAGCGCTGAACTTTTGGTTTATATTACAATGATTAACGTTGTTGAAACATTTTCTTTCAGAAATTCCAATGACCTTTAACCAGAACATATTTTAAGACTTTTTTTACATTATTTGCAGTTAAATACAATAGCATGATTACAACAACACAATTTTGTACTATTTGGAAAAATATTTGCTTATCGTATAACATTTGATCCCTAACCGCATCTAACAATTTTAAAGCAATTATTTGCAAGTATGTTTAAGAATAAATATTAACTTATTGTTTAGAATAAATATTAACCAATAAACGTATTGGGAATAAAACAAGTTTACTGCTGATAGTTTCATGTAACCTAATAGTTGTTCAATAAAATGAGATAATGTAAATAAAAGTACAAATAATAGTTGAGTAAAAATGACAACAACGTGTATAAAGTACAAATAAAGTAGTATAAAAGAGTTAAAAACTCAGCAAACAGCTGTTTCGGGGCTGTCACATGCAAGCCCCTTCATCAGTGCTAAAAAAGAACTAAAAGTCCACACATTGTAAACCTAACGATAAATGAACAGAAAATGGAAGGCAGCAAAGTAAATAGGCATGGAAACCGGAAACACATGCGTCACAGAACAACAACGACAACTATAGTGCAGAAAAACGCCACAAACAGAAAAAAGTTTTTTAAAGATAAGATTTCCAAACACTGGGGAAAGGGGGAGTACTCGACAAATCATTAACTATTGAAGCAGAATTTTTCCAAATGTAATAGGATTCCCAAAAATCTAAATCATAAATCGAGGAACACCCATGAATAACCTTGGCAGAAGAAAAATCGAAAAAATGATTGAAAGACCAACAGTGTTGTGCAATCGAGGAACGTTTTAAATCTTGCTTCTTGACATAATTTTCATGTTCTTTAATACGGAATTTAAGAGAACGTCGGGTCTGTCCTATAAATGCCATTTTGTATTGTCCTATGTATGTATTCAAATGACATAGTACAAAGTTTTCGACTGCTTTTTTACACAAATAATAGTTAACAAAACGAACTTGCTTTGTAACAGCAGCAATATCGCTCTCTTTCTCTGGATTGTGTTTGGCTTCAAACTAATTAAAAATCCTTTTTATTTCTGGGAAATTAAACAACCAAAATACATGGATACATATGTGACTAAGTGAAGAGGAAACAATTAAATTGAAAAAAAAAACGATATCAAATTCTTTCCTCCAAAGAGTCATCACATCTCAAAAAATTTGAACGATTATTGCTTTTTTTTTAAATCGTTTAATATCAAGTTTGTTTTTCCCGCAATTCAAGTGGGTAAAAATAGGAGAGAGAGAGAGAGAGAGAGAAGAAACAATGTCTACACATTAATTACAACAAAAAGTTCATCTGAATTATAATTTTCTATTTAAATGACTATTTTTAAATAAAATTTAGTCAAATTGACAATTTTTTGAGCTTGATCGAGGCTATATATTCACTAGTAAATATTCACTAGCATTATTCCTTTGGCTTAAAAGCATGTGAATTGATGCCGTAAATATAATCAAAATAGTTTTGACTTTGTGTTTCTTTTTACAAAAAATATTAATCTCCGAACATTGATAATGTGTGTTTGGCTATTCTTTAGTTATATAACAGAGAAAAACATATGCTAATAAAATAAAATGGTTTCGCATTACGCTTAGTTCTAAAATAAGCTAGTATATGTTAAATGTATCAAATATTTTGTTAAATAATTTTAATTTCAGAGGCACGTCAAAAAACAAAAAAAAAGTCCAATTTTGTCCCCCTAAAACCCCAAAACCCCTACTCCCCACATGGTTCTATTGTCAGAAATAGAGAAAGAAACTTTATTAAACGATTTCCTTTCGGTGACTTATTTTTGGAGAGGTAAATTGCGAAACTTTACAGCTAACTTTTACAACCAGCCAAAGGTACCATTTCGAGCTGTTCAAATCATGTTATTGAAAGAAATTTTCGGCAGCCTGAAAAGAAACCTTCGAAAGGTGATGCTGAAATTCAATCATCGAGAATTTGAAACTACGTTTTACACTTTATATTTCGAGACTGACGCTTTTTACCGAGAATTTCAGTTAACTAAGTTACTTATTTAAACATAATTGTAATTTTTAAGCCAGCTATTTTTTCTAGCTGGGTCGCATCAAATGGAACACTTAAAAATAATACCACTAGATACCATCATCAGAATTACATTAGAATCAGAGTTATTGAAAATCAAAGGGGGGGGGGGTCAATGTTTTTTTAAATGTTTATAACTGCATAAGTATTTAAATATTTACTTTAAACAGAATAAATCATTTTGTTAATTTTTGCTGTAAGCAATAAAAATGATTTATTTTGACTGCGTGCCAGATTTTAATTTTTATGAAGCGTTTGTAAATCAACCATAGGAAAACAAAGCAAATTTTTCCTAAAATTAAAATAAGAGCATTTTTCATCTTGTTGGGGTAATTTGGCACATATTTTTAATTAAATTCAGACTTCCGCTTCACACAAACAAGAAACAAAGCTGACCTAAAAGTCTAATGCTATTTAAAGATAAATGTACTTGTTTAAAATGTGATCAAAATTAGTTAAAAACCTAAGCAAAAATTTAATAAACATCTATTTCTAAATTATAAAAAATAAGTTGAGTTTAGCAATGTATTATGATAACGTTGTTAGTGTTTCCGTACTTTTTACAGTGGACCTAGCACTAAAGTTTAGCGAGCTTAAACACTATTTAAGTCTAGGTAATGTATACCCGACTTAAAGAGTAAAAATATTTATTCAGTGCAAGAAAATGCAGTAACGTGGGAGAAACAGAAACCTGGTGTAAACGGAAGCTCATTTGATGGTAAACAAAATATGACATGGTTATACATTTGATAAAGCTACTCCGTTAAAATTTTATAAAGTTGACAGAATAAATCCTAAAGGTAAAAAGTAATATATAAACAATAAAGAGAAATGGTAAACATTGAAGAAAGGATTTCAATTAAACTTTAAATTATTAAAAAAAACTATTTAAAATGATCTTCCTCAGTTTTTTCTAGAAAGGATATTCTTCCACCTGGTTTTAAGGCGAAGAAAACCAAAGAATAGAGTTAAACAGAAGCAAGAAAATTGTTTAAAGGTTTTTCACTTTCCTTTTTTGCTGAAGGAACTTATTTTCACTATTGAAGTACTTGAGATACTGGCAGTAATTTTCAGGGGTTAAAGTATGGGAAACCATTTCTCACAGGTTTAAAGAAAGAGTTTGAATCAAGAGTGTGCTAGTCGTTTGGAAAAATTATTGGGAAATGAAATAAATGCTTTACTAATAAAAACGGAAACAATAATCTGTGGTTTCACCGTTTTTTTATATATAATTCATAATCTACTTCATTTATGCATTTATTAAACTGAAAGATTTATTGTTATTTTAACGTACTACACGTTTTTCATGATTTATGATTGGGGATGTCGAGACTCATTGGACCTCGAAATACTTTGGACCGGTCTTAAAAATTTAAGTATACGATAAAAGTTTTGTATTTTAATTTGTAACCAACAAACAGCATCTTTAAAAAAATGGCCAGACTAAATAAAACTAAAGTTATAATGTTTAAATTTTATTTCAGAACTTTTTCCGTAATGATGCTTTGGCAGTGACTAGTAACTTTTATAAATCTGCAATCTCATTTTTTAAATAATTTCCAATAAATTGAATTTACCTTCTAAAATAGGTCTTTTTTTGACAAAAAGAATGATTGTAGTTTGTAAATTTTTCGCCTTAATGAAAAAAAAATCATGATAGTATTTTTTCAAACCAAGAACCCAATGTACATTGGTCTATTTTTAGGAAAATCATAAAACAAGAAAACTTTGAGAAGAATTTCAAATGAAGTATTCTAGTATTAGTATCAAAGAAACTGATAAAGAATCAATTTGTGATGATTTGTTAAAACATGTAGATATTTTTAGCATAAATAGCATAGCACCAAAGTAGAAGTTGGTTATTTAAATATTTAATTTAATGTAATATGCAATATTGATCTTTATACTTTACTTTTCTTCATTCTAAACACAAAACAAAATAAGTTAGTTACAAAATATATCATTATATTTATTGCTAAATTTGTAACAGAAGATGTTTTCTTAAAAATGGCCGACGAACCCAGGGCCCGGGGCACGGTGGTCCTGTTCACAAAGATCTGCTAAGGGGTCTAAGGGCCTTTAACCTTCAAAATTTTCGATTTTCTCGAAAAGAAAATTATGTTATACATTAGGGTGGAACGAAAAAAACAAAGTTTTTATTTTCGAATCGTAATAGTGCGGAAAAGTTGCGATTGGTGAAGACTTACAAAACAAAACAAAGATTTTTAAAATCGGATAATATCTTCCGATCCCGAAACGAGCCTGAATATTTGAAAAAATTGAAAATTTCGTGTTTTTTTAGTGATTTTTCAAAAATTTTGTTTTATGTTTCTTTTTAAGGCTCTAAG
Organism: Uloborus diversus; assembly: GCF_026930045.1. Lineage (NCBI taxonomy): Eukaryota > Metazoa > Arthropoda > Arachnida > Araneae > Uloboridae > Uloborus > Uloborus diversus. The sequence goes on from NC_072732.1 coordinate 102,499,228, forward strand.
ACGGAAAAGTTACGATTGGTGAAACCTTCAGAAATAAAAAAAAATTGAAATCGAATAATACCTTCTGATCCAGAACCAAGCCTAAAAAATCGAAAAAGTTGAGAATTTCAGGATTTTTTCGAATTTTTAAAATTTTTTGATCAATGTACTTTTTCAGGCTACATAACGGAGAAGTTACATTTAGTAAAGACTTCAAAGCGAAAAAAAAATATCTTTTTGAAATAAAACAATATCTTCCGATCGCGCAACGAACCTACATGTTTGAAAAAATGTAAACTTTAAGCCCTTTTTCAGCTTTTGTTTTCTTTTAGTTTAACGATCCTCATAAGTTCGGTATGAAATACTAATGGAAGAACGTTTGTTTATAAAACAAATGTGATATTTTAGTACTAGAGCCTGCCTGTAAATTGTCCACATGGCCCTTTAATCCAGCGAAATAAAGAACCGCAAAAATTTCACAGACGGTGCCATTCATGTTTACAGAACAACTCAAACCTGTCGATACTTACCTGACAATCTAAAACAAGTAATTTACCCTGTCATTGAAATAAACTCTTTCTTTGCGCATACCGAAAACGTATTAATAGCAATGGTGTTTGATGAAAGGAGGCACATAAGAGAACTTTAAAAACGTCTTAAAAGCCAGAGAATCTGTTTCTAAAGGCAAAAGCATTAGAAACTTTGTCATTCCATCTCTAAATTTCGAAGCAGAAGGTTACACAGAGATTATTAATTGGAACACGACAAAGCTATCTTCCCCACCTTTTCTTTGAAAAGTTCCTAACAAAGACATTGAAAATCTTATTGCAACAGGCACTATACCCGACTGGGATATGAAACTATTCCCCTGCCATAAGCAAGCTGTCGAAAGATGTGTAAAGCTAGTGACGGAGGCTTCACTCAAAGTGTGTGGATTTAAATCAAGAGATGGCTACTTAAGAGCAACATTGAAATCCAGATCAATTATGCCCGAATTTTCCAAAAAATCTGATTATAAATTAGCTTCAACAACTAACACTTAAAAGAATAAGACTTGTATACTGGATTGTAAATTTGGTAAATATTTTATAACGTTCTATTATTTGAAAATGTTTCATTGTTGTAAAGAATGGTAGTTTTGCACAGTCAAGAAATAAATTAATGTTTATGTGTAATACAGGGTTTTTAAAAAAGCTTTTCTCTGTAACACCGGGGAAAAAAACAACAAGAACAATTTTATTTTTAATCACTAAGAAAAGATGAAATTCTCCCTTTTTTTACTTTTCATTCTTGTTCCTGGATCAGAAGGTATTATTTGATTTCAATATGTTTTTTTAAATTTCTGAAGGCTTCACCAATCGTAACTTTTCCGTCTTACAGTATTAAAAAGAAACGTTGGAGAAAATTTTTTAAAAAATCTCTAAGAACACATGAAATTTTCCATTTTTTCAAATTTTTAGGCTCGTTGCGGGATCGGAAGAGATTATCCGATTTTAAAAATTTTTGTTTTGTTTTGTAAGTCTTCACCAATCGCAACTTTTCTGCACTATTACAATTCGAAAATAAAAACTTTGTTTTTTTCGTTCCACCCTATTATACATATTTCAATTCTGAACAAATTGATACCTTATTTACTACCATACGCAAAATACTTTTCCAAGTTGTCGTAAAAATGCGTACATTTTCCCCATGGAGATTTATGTTAACAGCAGCTGTTTAAGCCTCTTTTTCTCAGGTGTCGGTTTCTCGTTTTTCTAGTTTTGCGTGGGTGATATCTCAGAAAGATTTTTAATTTTCGTAAAACTTCTCATGCATGTTAGTCTGGTTTATTTTTATGACCTGAACCTACATTTATTATTTTTTAATTTATTTATTAATTTTGGTGATATTTTATAAGTTAATATCAAAATTTTCCAAAATTTTGGGCGAAAATATTTTTTTTAAATATTGACTTTCATTTTTAAGTTAAAATTGAGGTTCTGATCATAAAATAAACTAGATAAACATGCATGAAAAGTTTTACAGAAATATATGAAAAATATTCTGAAATATCATGCACGCAAAACGAGAAATCGGCACCTGAGAAAAAGAGATTTAAACAGCTGCTGTTAACATGAATCTCTATGGGAAAAGTTCACGCATTTTTACAATAACTTGAAAAGTTTTTTGCGTATGGTAATAAATAAGGTATCAAATTGTTCAAAATTAAATTATGCATAACATATTTTTTTTCCAGAATGACGAAAATTTTGAAGGTTAAAGGTCCTTAGACCCCTTAAAAAACTAATTATAAAAAAGTCATTGAACTGAACACTTTCGAAAAAGTCTGAGATGCTGAGATATATTTGATGAAATACATGGTAAGATATAAAATTGCTCAGTTATTTTTTTTTTATAAGAAATGAAGTGAAAAGTATAAAAGCGGACAAATGTGACCATACACAATCTACATGAATTACAAGAAAGTATATATGCTATTTTAAGTGGGGTAAAAATAAATCTTTCGTCTTTTTTGTCTGGAAATACGGACTAAATTTCAAATAACAAGTAAATTTCTTTCGAAAAAGAGAAGGGGCATGATTTTTAATGCCGAGCAATTTAATTTTTAAACCATCATACTAATACACTACAGTAAGATTTCTAAAACTGAAAAAGTTGCTGATTTTATGAGGGTTTTTTACTTGTAAAATATTACAGTTTCTCGAAGTCATAAAAATGTTTTAATTCGTAATTACAGCTGCAATTTTACGGAACTTTATGTTGGGAAAATATTGTGCCACCAGTCTTTTAACTTAAATCCCCTTTTCCTTCATTCTATATTTTAAAAAGTCATTCTTCATTGAAGATTGTTTTCTGTCTTTTTTGTGTAAAGGTTTTCGGGTTTTTCATATTTAACTAATATACTATACAATATCTTGCTTTCTAGATTTTAACTTTCATGTATTCTATTTTAATCTTCCTCGTTTTTTCTATCATTCATTTCATCCAAATTATTTTGCTATTTTTGACCTAGACGATGACACATCGATAGATTCATTTGGATTTTAACCTTTCAGATTTCTTATATTTTTAAAGAGTATTTTCTAGCACAAATATCTTGTATTGCATATTGATTTGTAACTAATATTTTTAGTTATTAGTTTAATGTTCATTTTTCATAGTTAGTCTACAAAAAAAGAAAAACTAAAAAGTACGATTTAAATCTGAGAAAGCTTTTGCTTTATTTAAGAAACTACTGTGTTTGATTTGCTGGATATCTTTATCTAGAATTCCAAACAAGTAGAAAGAAATAATGTCCCGAAAAACTTGAATACGATCTTAAAAGCAAAGGAACACTCCTATTCTTGAAATACAAGAGCAGGCCATTTTATGTCAGAATGCGTCTAATAGTGCTCGATAAAGAAAAATACTTTTTGTAGAAGTCTTTTTAAAAGTTTCATAAATATTTCCTGTAGACTACAAAATGTTATTTGAGAAATACAGCTGAAATAAGATCACTAAAAGAAAAATAACTCAACGATTTTGATAGGGGAAAAGAGTATAGAATGTATTCTATGATGAAGAAAATGGGACGGAAGAATAATTCTCAGTCTCTTGCTCAGTGTGTGTTACTAAAGACAATTTCTGCAGGTTGTGCATTTCTATAGGTTAATATGAGTTTTACTGTGAAGATATATAAAAGACTAAATCTATACGATACCAGTTTCACTAGAGTTTTGGAAATTTAAACTTTTTAATATCATCTTTTATAACAACTGTTCAAGATAGCTAAAGTAAAAAGTTTTGATAAAGTTTTTAATAAACAGGTGTCATGGGGACTGCTATTGAATATGAAATTTAGTAAGCTGGTTTGTTTTTTTATCAATTAAATTCCTTGTATCAAAAATTAAAATTTTACAGTTTATTATTTATAAAAAAAATTAAACAAAAAATATAAACGACTTCAAAAACTGCAGCTGGACATTGCTCTAAAAAGTAAAAGTAATTTCATTCTTTGAACAACATCTGTACTACTTTTTGAATATAATTTTTGAAGTCAGCACAAAAATGATAGGGAAAATGATGTCTAACCATTTTTCATTTACATTTTTCTTGAAAACCAATCAAAGTTCGAGCGAAACATTTATATCGATGCACAAATATGTTGTTAAAAATGTTGTATGCGAATTCTATTAAAGAAACTGGGTCCGTTAAAATTTACATTGGTAATTGAATTATGTTTAGGTATGATTTTATCTACTGTTTTCGGGCCGACTTCAAAAATTATTTTCAAAAAGTAGTATAAATGTTCTTTAAAGAATGAAGTTTATTTTTTTCTCTCTCAAGTTACATATTTGAAGAATTGAAAGCACAGTATTTGATCAACATCTATTTGTTAAATAATAAAGGGGAGCAAGTTAATCCTTTTCATTTTTTAAAAGATCTTATTTTTAAGTAATCTCACTTTATTCCAATGAAAATGTTAAATTTGATTTTCAACTTCTAGCGTTGTATGCATCTTAGATTTACAATAAAACACAGCGCGAAAATTTCATAAAAAGGAATTAATATTTCAATATCTGTTCAGGGGTTTCCCCCTTCCCAGAAGGGAGGGATTTGAAAATATAAATAAATAAATAAATAAATAAGCCGGAGTTGGACGCTTCAAGATCCAGGAGTCAGAGTCGGTCATCTTTCGTCCGACTCAGCAGCCTTGGTTAAAACGTGATCCATAATGTATCTCGAATTTTTTTCATCCCATCAAATAATCGAAGTTATGCATCTCTTTTAAATGGATAATAACAACTTCATGAAAAACATTCTATATTTTTAAAAGTAGTAACTATGAGTAAACTATTTTGAAATGAATTTAAAAGCACTCAAAATTTAAGGCATTAAATCATCACGATTCATGTCTAAAGCTGATACAATGTAGTTATTATGTGCCATAGTACATCACTTAAATCCTGATTATATTATCAACAGAACAAGCGCCCCTCTCATAATCCAGTTTGAACGTGTGAACGCAGTTAACACTTTGTACATCGAGTTTCTGCAATCAATATTCATAGACTGAATACAGGACTCAGGAAGTACGAGGTGTGCATGGCCAAAAGTCTCGCCCTTGTTGCTTGTGGAAGATGGCTTTGCTCTCAAGGCCTCTGTTTAATATGATAATTCGTTGGCTTTCCCAAAAGGAAACTCATGTTTTACAAAGAGTGATCACGGAGTTGAAAGCAGTCGTAGTCATTTAAAATTCACACGGAAGGTGATTGTGAATGCAATAAATTTGAGATGTTTAAAATGAAAATTGTATTAAATTTGTTTTGAAAATTGGCAGTAAACGTTTCTCTTTCGAATATTTCGTGTAATTCAATTTTGAAAAGTGACGAAGCAAAGTTGTTGATAAAATATTTGTTCATGACTTGATAAATATATATTTTCCTCCACAAATTCACAAATGAAGCAGTGAAAAGGAAAGGAATGTAAGAGCAAAAAATAAACATTTGGAGATAACCAGTTCAATTCCTTAGAAAACCTCTTCTCTGTTTCGGTCCAAAATACCGCTCTAGTGGCCCTGGTACAAGCTGCTATAGGGCATGATTTAGACAATTTTTAAAATGAAAGCTTACCTAAGATCTGAACTTTAAACTTGTTTTACCAAAACTTTAAAATACCAACTTACATTGCTTTGCTTTCCAGTACCTCAAAGGTCAAATCCTTTTTAGAGACAGTTGTTCAAATCAAGTTTTTTGAATAGATACTTTCGAAAGGATAATAACTTATATTTGACGTAAACTAACCAATAAATCTCATACTGGTAAGATATAAGCTTTGTTTTAATAAGACATGCTGACTCCAAACTAAATTAATTTATTTCAAAAGTAAAGATTCTTACCATGGAAATCCAGTGCTGTTGGCAAATAAATCATCACACATTTGTCGAAAAACGTTTTCGTTTTCAATTTCGAAATGAATTTTTAAAATGTATAAAACTAATGTACATGTTGGCTCTGATGCAAAATATCTTTATTAAGTCATTAACAACTGTGACTTACATGAAATACACAGCCAGATCAGTCATTTCCAGCCGAGGACTGCAGTTTCGTGCTTATTAGCACTCATCAGTCCGGTATAGGAAAGTGACTGGGCTGGAGATGGAAAACCTCTTAAGGAAGCCAAGAGTGCCAAACAAACTGGTAGCTAATATAGAATTAGCTCCTAATTCTATTCTTGTGCATCTTAAACAGCTGACACCAAACATGTAGCATGTTAACTTTGGTAGCATCATCTATACTACAAACTTCTGACTCGGTTGCAGCAAAGTCGCTGCCATTAAACACAATTATATTAACAGATCAAACTCCTGTTCTAGAGAATCCATTCACAAAATATTGGCCACGCTTGCAGTTAGTTCATAAAAGTCACCAAACAGTTATCTTATTTTGTATTGGGCAATGGACTTCATTGGATGTTTTCGCATCCACGAATCAAAAGTTCGATTGAAATATGTGGACAGAGGCTTGAAAAAGGCCACGTCAAAGGGCTGTAAAGGATGCTTAGTGTGTGCTAGAAGAAGAAGCATTATTACACTGTTATTGTTGGCCAAGTTTACATGTACTGTAATTGTCTGTGATCTTGTTTGTTTGTATGTGTGTGCATTGTTATATGTATATGTTGAATGTTTAAAACAAAGCTCCGGGGGTCCTAAACTGGTTAAATCACTTAGTGATAGGTATAGTGGGCCCCCGGAGAGTGAAGTGAAGTGAAGTGGCCAAGTTTATAGCATAACCCCATATCATCATTCCTATAAACAGCTAAGGCTCTTCCCCTTATTTGTTCCGTCTATGAACCACATTTCCTCTTTTAGACATTTTCTAAAACTAAGAATGATAGAAATGAACGTAGCTTGTAATTAATAAAGAAATCAGCTTAAAAAAGATTAACGAGGACAAATTTCAGTCAAATAAAAAAAAAGGAAATTTTATCGAACAAAACAGAAATTGAAGCTTTTGGCTAAAGAGAAAAGAAGAAAAAAGAATCTATTTTAAGAGGTTGAAGCTACCAAGAAACTTATTTAACTAAAACCAGTGTGAATGCTTTAATAAGCCTTATAATTTATATTTTAAGTAATCCTAAATGAGCATTTAAATGTCACCACTAAATTATTTTTATAAAAAAATTAGGATTTATTTTTTTAATTTCATTCTCTTAAACTTGACTATCGGTCCTTGAAAGTAATAAATAACCATTTAACAAGAAACGTGAACAAGCACAAATTTCTGTCAAATTGAAAAACTATATTATTTAACAAAACTGAAATTGAAGCTTATTGGATAAAACACCTAGTTTAATAGGTGGCAAAATCTAGAAAGCGTGCTTGAAAAAAGCAAAAAGTCAAAATGAGTTTCTTTAATTAGTGTTAAAATATGTTCAAAATAATCCTAACTACGTTTAAGTTACACTAATCACTAATATATATAACGTGATAAGTAAAAAGGCTTGCTTAGTTACATATTATGAAATTGAACCAACGGTCCGATTTAGGAAAAATTTTTCGGTCCAATAAAGAAAAACACGCCATTTTTTATTCTTTTATTTATTCCTTGTCAGCAAGTTTCCCAATCGTGCATGTACATAGCTGTAATCCCCGTTAAATACTGTTTATAATACTATAAAAGCAATTTTTGCAGTTCACAGACTTTAGTATTATTCTACTAGATACAAGTTCTCAAAATAAGATCGAACATGTTTTCAACACATATCACATCGTAACTCAAGCTATGCTGATCAAAATGTGACGAAACTACATCCTCAAAGGTTTCAGACACAAACTTTTGTATTTCCACCGGCAGAGTGTAGCACAGAACTGTACGCTAGATTTTAAGCCCCTGGTCCAATTTAAGCTGTGGTCCAATATAAGCGATTTTCCCCTACCAATCAAAAAGCGCATTGATGGTGTCAGAGGTTGTAAGTCCATCGAATTAGTCCCTCCGAAAAAGGCAAATCTTGTTATTTCTACGTTTATTTTAAACCAACTAAATTCAATCAAAAGAAGAAATAAATATTTAATGTTTATGCAGTTTTGATTGCTACCGAAGAAGCGGCGTTTTAAATAGTGTAATTTAAAAGTTTTGTTTTTGTTTAAGATGTTCTCTGTTTCAGTTAAAAAGGTCACATAAATTGAACAGACATGCATCGAGCAGTTAAAATGTAACTTAACGTGTACATTTCGATATATTTATAGAAAATCCATTTACTTATTTTTAAAAGAAATAACAACGAAAATTTAAATTTAGAACCTTTTCTAGCTTCCAGTTATCCTTCCCATCGAACGTAATTAACTATTTTCTGTCGTTTTCTATCTCTGAAAACAAATAGAAAATGTTTCGGAAAATGAGTGTCAGAATGCAAATTAGCTTAATACGCTACAGTGGTTTCAGATCATTGAATCGTGAATAATACTTCAAGATGATGAAGTCATTATTACTGCTTCGAAAATAAAGGTTAATGCATCATTAGTGTAATATACTGTTACAACTTCTGTTTTGATTATCTTTTTATTTTGCTGCAATTGAAAATAACTTTGCTTGTATGTTAGGTAGTGAATTGACTGAAGATAACATTTCAGGGAGGTTATTATAAATCTATATCATTAAAACAAACAGATTTTGTTTAAAAAAATTATAATCAAGGCATGATTATAAGCGTAGTATTAAGTACTATAGAGCAGCGTTTCTCATTCGTTTTTAACCCGTGGACAAGCCAAACCTCTTGAAAAAAAATGGGAGCTGTAAGGGGTTTCTTTTCTTTTTTTTTTTCCTTTTCTTTATTCGTTGTAAAAAAAAATGATTCAGAGCGCCAAATATTTTGTGAAAAAAATAACATTCGTGACGATAAAAGGAAGTCCCTCCCTCCGCCTTTATCTTTTTTAAAAATGTTTTTTTTTTCGCAAAAATAGCAAATAAATAAATATTTGAATGGCGCACCGTTGTGGAAAAAGTTAGCAGGCAGCTGAGAGATTTTGTTTTTTGCTTTTACAAAATAAATACGCGAAAGAATAATAAATAAATATATAATTAAATAAAACTCACTAAACATAAAATGGCTCACCTAAAAACGTTAAATGTTGGTTCACCGGAGCGGATAAAAATACAGGGTGCGGCAAAAAAAAAAAAAAAAAAAAAAATCGGACAAAGCTTGCATCATCGAATGGAAGTAAACTAATTTCTTTTTAATGAGGGCCTTAATTTATTCTTGTCTCTCACTTTATTAGAAAATAATTAAAGATATATTCCTAAATTATGTGTATTGTTTTTCGGTGTTCTTACAATTTCAATCTTTTTTTAATCTTTCTTTTAAAAATGTTTCACCGAGGAGAACGACTGTTCGTTTGCTTGTTGTGCCTCGGTGAACAATATTGGATGCAATATTCCGCTGCAAGTAGCTTGGAAATGATAGTCGACGTCCAGAAAGTGCACAAAAATGAGCATTGCGCATTTCCGTCAATCGTCAGGCCATCCAAAAGTGAGTTCAATGAAATCCTTAGATTTCCACAAGATTAGTCGTTAGAGACGGGGAATTTGTGACCGATAAGCGTCACTAAGGACAAAAACAGAGCTCAGACAGAATCTTTATTAGTTCCAAAAACTTGGATCAAAGATTGATCAAAGGTAAGAGACTTGCGACCTTTGGCTGAAAATTTCAATAACCAATTGCACCTCTGTATCACTGCAAAAAGCGGACAGTTTAAAACCGATGAAATTTATTGATTGCTAAAGGTCTACTCATATTATTATTTGTGTTTTGTTAATTTCTTTATTTTTAATAAAATTACATGAAAAATTGCTAGTCCGGGCTTCTTCTTCTTCTTTTTTTTTTTGCAGCACCCAGAACCTCTCTTTTTATCTGCTTTTCATGAGATTATGCCTGTCAGGTTTGACTTGCTGATCATATTTTTAATTTGAAAAAAAAATATTTAGCAAAATATGTGTCACATTGTTATTTATACCAAACAAACACTGCTTTACCAATTAAGTTTTTTAAAGTTAAATTCGTAATTTCACCTCCAGACATATCCTGTAAAAGGAAAAAAAACGGAAATCTTATTCTAAAAGAAGTGAGTTTAACATAAATCTTTAGCCAAATCTAAATGTTTAAAAAAAAAAATATTATTTATTTTACATTAGGGATTCCTGCTCATTAAATAAGGTCCTGAAACGAAAATACTCCTTTTTAATCTATAGTTTCTCATAAATTTTAACAAGAAGAAAAAATAATTGAGGAAAGGTTATTATCTTTACTAATATTTGTGACTTTGTTTGTCTGTATATTTGTTTGTTTTTAATTATTTGCTACTAAAATAATCTTTATAAAATTTTGTCACACATTAACAGGGGTGCAGAATAAAACATAGGCTACCTTTATCCCAGAATAAAGTATTCCAAGATGCTTATTCCAATTTTACAGAAAATCAATAGTTTGCGAGTATCTTACCGATAAAAAAAACGTACTTGTTTCTTTGTTGAAGCATGTTAAAGCCCTTAAAAAGCTGCACAATGTTATTTTTAAAGTGTCGCCTGAGGTTTCTGGTCACGAAATTGAAATTAAATAAAATTGCGTTTCTGAATCCTAGCAGGTAATATTTTCGTGAAGAAATGTAATAAAAAACGAGCATGAAGACTGAAGAATTTAAAAATAGTAAGAAGTTTTTTTTATAATCTTTCTTAATAAAACATCATATGTTTCATAGCTATAGCTATTGGTGAAAAAATAAGTGTAAGCCTTTTTTTTAAATATTCACTACGCTTTCTGTCCAGTTTTAATGGGTTTTGTGGAACACAATATATTGGCAAAATTCTGTTAAGTTGGCGCACGTTAGTTCAAAAACTACTTTTAAGCTAAGTATTTTAATAGTTTTCTGAAATTAACACAATATAATTCTCATTTTAACAAAGAGGTCTAAATTTAAACTTTGAGTCAGAAACTTGCTCTTTTTTACACATTGACGGAAAATTGTACACTTTTGTTTTTGTCTGATTGCTAAACATGCGTCCATTGACATAACTTTTATTTTTGAGGTAGACAGTACAACGCCGGGAAATGCAGCTAGAACTTTATGAAAGCATCAGCATTTGAGAACCATTTTTGAAGAGAAACCATACACGCATCACACCAATCAATAATATTTATTTCGTAAACAGCATTTAACTTTGGGCCTAAGACATGAGAACCACGTGCTCTACCTCCTATACTACTGAGCGACTGCTGCTACTTTTATCCACACTATCTATTCGACGTTAGAAAACAATTTAGAATAGTTCATTGGCCATTTTCCAAAATTTAAACTTTAGAACATACTCTATTATTTAACCGTTTTAAGTTTGTAAATATTTTCCTTTATTTTGCATTTCTTAACCTCTTCAGTAATTATGTCATTTGTAGAAGATATAAAACAACAATAAAAAAAATGTTTTGGTTTCACACATTGTTAGTTTATTTTCTTGTTAGTACATGGCAGTACTAATAATGTATTTCATTAATAGATTGTTATTCATGTCTTGTTTATAGTCTAATTGAAAAAAAAACATTCTCTGAAAGAAAGGGAGAAAAATGCATGCATAGGCATCGGGAATATTCCATATTTTTAAATATTTTTGTAATTAAAATTTTTTTAAAGTACTGCTGAATTCCCTAAGATTGTGTTTTTTTTTTTCATGTGGGGTTATAAGTTTCTACTCAAATTTTCTCTTTTCTTATTTGTAACATCGTAGTGTCGTGCCTCCTGTAGACAAACTTTGAAAAAAAAAAGTAATAACAATTTTTAAAACATTGTTTTTTTTTTTTTTTTGTACCTTTTTTTTTTGTACTTTTTTTTTGTACTTTTTTATGTGTTTTAAAATAATTAATACTTTTTTTCCAAAAATTAATCATTTTAAGTTGAGTCTGAAGAGGTTAAATGACTAATTTTTTTTTTTTTGGTACAAAGCTATTTCTAATTTCAATGTCGATATCTACCTCCATATACGTCTTGCAATGAAAACCATAATTTACAGTAATAATACGAAGTCATAACCTAACTATGGCTCTAAATCTTCAAGTTTAATTTACCTTTAAAATTGAAAAAGCTTTACATAATGATTACATTCTTCGAATCTCAAAATCTTTGCGCACGTGGATATTCACTGAACATGAATAGTATGTTTTATTGCCGCAAAAACATATGCTTGAAAACTAAAAATATACAGTCTAGACGTTAAAAAAATTTCCAAATGCAAGGAAATCCTTAGTTGTCTTACTTTTTTCTTGAACGTTTATGACAATGCAGTATTTTTAAGTTATTAAAGTTTTTAATGTGTGATTTCCGAAAAAAACATCTGTTGCCATGATTGTTTCTATGAAATTTAAAATACAGTCGTTTAAACGATGAGAGAAATAGTTTTCCCATGAAAAATGTATGCGGTTTGGAATTTATTCAAAGCAGGTCGTTATTTTTATTTTTTCTAGAATGTATTTCGTTTTACGTGCTTTTATTCTAGCTAATGCTGTTGGAAGGGAAAAAACAAAGACTCTCCTTGTATGACTCATAGACTCTCAGTGCACCAGTAGTTTTCAGTGAAAGGAGTAATTACTTTTAAACTCTCATTATCATGTCACTCTGCGTGACATACGTTAGACAAAGCATAGTTTTTGTATTTGACTGCACAGGTGCTTGTAGCACAGCACCTTTTTCGAATCTGCAGAATCCCATTGCTTTACTTTCTTTAAAAAAAGAGTAAAATAGCACTTTTTTCCGTGTTAATGTGCGTTAAAAAAAGAGACTTTGATACTATATGACCATCGATTACGTGGAAAGGCTAAAATCAGATTTATAGACGGAAATGGACGAATCTATTAGTTTATAGTGATAACAGTTGGTTTGTTATAGATGTGCACTTTTGCCTCTCTATTATTTGGCCTTAGTTTTGTAAAAATGAAACTTTGCTCTCAGCAACGTTTTTTTAATCTAAAGTATATTAGATCTATATTCTCACGGTAAAATTTAATTGATTTATTTATTCACAACAAAGTTTTGAGCTAACCATTTTACTTTTACGTTCCTGAACGAAATGAAAATATTTTCTTTTCTTTTTGTTTCCATGGTTACTATTTTTGTTTTCCCTAATTTTATTTTTGAGAATGCAATAAATGAATGTGACATTATAAAACGCGTGCATCAAAATCCCATCGTTATTTTCCCTTCTCCCTTGCTAGATTCATTCAGATGGAATAGTCTTTACTTGGCAGATTGCCAAATTACATACAATCCGCGGTCAAACAGTACCCCCTTATTCTTTGGAAATGATAATGTTTATCGACTTTTGAATACATATTTAAAATCAGAGTATACAAGCTAAAAAATAACATTGTATACATTCATGAACATAATTTACATTTTTGCTTTTAATTTCCTTCGCTTCGTATGTATTAAAATATGCAGAATTGCAAATTGCATGTAAAATTGTTCAAGTTACTAACCATAATTTGAGTTCTTAGTACCCGACTGCGCGTGAGCGATGCAAAGGAGTGTAATGTGTTTATGAGTCTTTGTATGTACGTATGTTTGATGATATTTGAAGAAACGCGATTTTGATTTCCCACAAACATCAATAAAATATTAAAATTTGATTTTACGTGATTATATATGTTCGTATCGAAATATGTTTTGGGTAATCTGTTTCATTTTGATTTTATAATCGAAATTTTGATTAAAGCAGATACTGCCGTTTACCTGCTCTTCGCACTAGTAATTTTCATACACTTTTGACTGGTAATCAACAGTAACTGCACAATGCAAAGCAATTTATTGCAAAGTGAATAATATATTTTGTTTTAAAACATAAATAAATAGAGTGTGTACACTTGACATAGATTGAAAATAAATGAATTAAATGTAACTTAAAAATAAAATGAAAAGTTTATTTTCTTACACAAATGTAAATAAATGCCATTATGTATATGGGTTATTTTTAAAAAAAGATATAACATAAATATGTATCAAAAGAAATGACCCACATACATTTGATAGAAATTTAAAGCAATAACATGTACGTACCTACCCAGATACCAGATATACTTGTTGATTTAAACAGTCCTTGCTAAACCAACTCATATTTGTAGTTTATATTTTTTTGACTTTAATAAAACATTGAATATTAAAAAACTTCAGTAGAATTTTTTTCTTTCTCTCTCTCTCTCTCTCTCTCTTTTTAACTCATCTCGAGCAATGTGTTGAGCCTGAGTTCAACGTGTATTTTTCTAGGCCGTGTTGGAAAAGGGGCAGTATATTTGCTGTCTCCGCTGGAAAAAGAACTTCATCATTCTGCATGGAATTTCGAGTAGAGGATGAATTGTATGAGTGCTCTTGCTCCGATTCCGCTGACAACGAATAGTCGACAAGGCATATGTTTTGATTGCTTACGGCATTATCGAAATACATTTTATTGTTCCTGTGCTGTGTCCACTTGGCAACCTGACGATTCTTTAGGCATTTTTTAAAATTATGGGAAATGGCTTAATGTTCCGCACTTAGCAGTAAAGCAATAGATCTTTATGAAAATTTATGTGAAAGAAATGCTTTCTATGTTAACTAAGGCTCTCGTCGAACAACTAAAAGTGCAGCTGCTTAGCATTAAAAATTGTGAAAAATATTGTCTGCGATAAAACAAAGCAAATGGAACAAAATCGTTCGGTTGCTACACGTTTAGTTATCGTTTGCCAAGTATTGCTTGTGTTTGCTCGTATGTTATCTTTTATAACTGTATATTAGCAAGAACTGATTTCGTTTTATTGTTTTTAGAACACGAATATGAGAATTCAAAGAACATTTTTTTTTTGAAATGTCTGAATCCTGTAAAATTACAAAACTTCTTCTTCGACTTTATTTGAAATAAAGTATGGTTATTTTCCCAAAGTAATGGTTTTAAGTCTCTCTTGCTCTGAAGGATGCCCGAAGTTAAATTTTTGAGAGGCAGCAATTCCCAATTTTGCCGAATGATAAAATACGACCAGGCATGCATATCTACATCTAATAAGAAGCGGCTAGGCATCATTAAAAAAATGCAATACTATCTCTAAATTTGCCTAATAAAGGAAATTTTTGAGACGCCACACAATGACCTCCAACCCCGCTGTGCTATTGCTTGCGCTTAGTTGAGTTTTAAAAAAATCGTGAAAATGGTTTTTCCGTCTTGGTGCAAATTTTGGCAGCGGTTCATGTATGTTCCATTCTCGGGCAATGGTTATGGGCAGGTACAGATCAGTAAACACATGCTACTGATTACCTGCACAATGTAGCGAGAATATCAGTTACTGCTAATCACCACTGATTTAAAAAAACGATTTTATTCAGCGGCAAGCAAATAACATGTTTTGCACCATAAAACTGAATTAATATAGAATTTAAATTGCAAAAAAAAAAGAAAAAAAAAGATGAAAATGAAAAATTTCGCAGTCACTTCCGTTTATCTTCCCACAGCAGAACGGCTAATGGTGAAAATTTTCAAAGATACAAATAAATGAAAATCAAAATATTTGCAGTTACTGCCGTTTGCCTGCACACGGGAGAAAGTTTCCGTTCTGCCATGGGCAGATGAAGAGCAGTAAGTGCATTCTGCCGATTGCCTAAAAAATGTAGCGAAAATGCAGTTACTGCTAATTACCACTCACAAAAAATGCTTTTTTTCTGCGGCAACCAAATAAACATGTTTGTACCATAAAACTACAGCAATATAGATATCAAAAATGCAAAAAAAAAAAAAAAAAAAATGAGAATTGAAAAATCTGCAGTTACTGCCGTTTACCTGCCCACGGCAGAATATTCCTCTTAACATCAAATTTCGTACTTGATTTGCAAATTACTAATATGTGAAATGCTTGTTCAATTTTAATTGCAAATTTTACATTGTGAGAGTATACAAAAGGCTAAATAATTAATAAATACTGCTACTTTTTTTCTGAAAATATTGGGATCTCCATCAACGAATATCTCAAAGGAGAATCTCCCCATCACTCAAGTTTTTGAATATAGGAATTTTATAAAAATATGTAAAGACAAGGAAAACGTAAAAGATGAACTGATATACACAATTCCTTCAATTTCATTCTGAGAAAATGGATCATCAATTTGACTGGTTTTATCTTGATAAGGTACAAGTGTCTGAATCCTTTATTTTAGCCGTGGGACCTCTAGTGTGGCAAGTCCTCATTGTGTCCTGTACGATCTAATATTAGTGAAAATAATAAATGGTTGTTGTGTTACATACAAAGAACCATCACAAAGCGTCACAGTCCTTTGTTTTTATTCTCTATTTTATACATATTTTTACTTTAGCAATATCAATATTTTTTGGATTATTACTCATCAGATATAGTATTTTTAAAACTTCTATGCTTATCCATAAAGTATGTCCCAAAAGTTTAGAGACAACAAAGGTTTCATGTTTTACAAGTTACAAAGAAAAGCAACGAATTCAAAACAATTTAGAATCATAAAAAATATCATTACAATATTAACACTTTATACAAATTATATTAAACAATCACAGACTTTATGGTAAAATTTTAAACTTAAATTTTACTGTCCCAAAAGTTTATAGACAAATCATTATTTTTCTTCAATGTTCAAATTTTTAAGCCATTTTTCCTAATAACTTCAAAAACTCGATCAGTAATACTTAAAACAAGAGTTTGAAGAACTTCTGACTTTAATGAAAACCAACTGCCTTCAATTTGCAGCAAAAGATATTGAACTGTTGCAAATTTTTCAACAGTGTTGCCATTAGCGTATACATCTCGAGCTATTATTCCCCAGAGGTTCTCTATTGGGTTTAGGTCAGGTATTAAGGCGTTACTTCGTTTTGTCTTAACCACTGCATTATAGATTTATACACGTGAATGGAGCAGTTGTGTTGTTGAAATATCCATTGGTTCCCACCAAGTAATTTTCCAAATAGAAGTAACTGTACTTCAAGCGCTTTCTGATAATCTTCGGAACATTGACGACTTTTCCAGAAAGATATATTGGTTAATCCATTGAAAGAGAATGCTCCCCACACCATGAGTGAGAACCCCCCTTGTTGTCTGCTGAAAAAAAATTGGGGTTCCTTGCGAATATCGTGCCAACCATCAGGACCATCTAAATTGAATTTTTTTTTCATCACTACAAAGAACACTTAACCATTCATTTGTCCAATTCATATGATTTCGGGCCCACTGAACACGAGCATCTTTATGCTGTTTTGTAAACTTCAACGACGTATTCTGCGATTAACAAGAAATGCACTTGCCTGCAGTCGTCAATGTACTGTTGATTTTGACACTGGAAAGCTTACTTCTTTCCAAACTGACCGTGTTGAGAGGTGCTAAGTTGAAACTAATCTCACCATCTCTCTGTCTTGTCGTTCAGTTGTTTTCTTTGTTCTACCAGAACGAAAGTTTGCTTCAAAACTTTTTTTTTTTTTTTTTGACAAAATTCGATAAATACCAGCCCTACTACGTACAATTTTGCTTACAATGTTCATCACTTTCCATCCACACCCTTTCAAACGATATATTTGTAAAATTTTCTTTTTAGAGAACTGCACATTGGTGATCATCTTCGCAATCGTTCAGAAACGGAAATACAGGTTCGTTTTTATGTCAGAAAACGTCTGCGTCACAAGTAAACGACCTTGTCGTATGCAAATTTTGGGTGTCAATACTAAAATAAGGTTTTAACATCGTTAACATCGAATGTCCATATATTTTTTGGAACAGCATTTTTTCGTTTATATTTTTTAAAATTGTATCTATGATCGATGAAAGTTTTTTGAGCGTTTAATTATTTTTATGCCATCATACGTTATTTGCATAGCGTATTTCGTCTCGCTTACTCATATAGTTAGGTCGTGGTTTCAATAAAGTGATTGTCTATAAACTTTTGGGACGCAATTTTTCTGCATAATATTTAATTATAATTTAACTTTTCAGCCATTACAAGTTTGCAAGCCTAGATTTCTTAGCTTTGCAAACTGTTCTATAAATTCTGCTTACAAATTTTCTTAAGCATAACTCAGGAGGACTATTCATTACGTATCTTTTAGCAATATCGGATGAAAACATTACATCATCAGTTTCTTTACCTGAAGTTTCTAGTGTAGCAGAGCATAATTTTAGAATGCCTTCATAGTCCAGTCAATAGGTAGAAAAAAACGGGCTTGCCTTACAAAAAATGGGGTCAAAGATTTTATTTTTTAAATTTGTGTATACTAGTGCCAATATGAAAAAACCAAGTTATCCAACACGAAAGACCTCGGGAGAAGTTTTGGGGGCCGAAACCCCCCAAAAATTGTGACTTTTTGTAATATTTTCAAAATATCTCAAAAATGGTTAAAATTACAAAAAAACTTCCAATGCAAATGTTAAAGAGGATTAAATTTCCTTCAACTTTTGTCATTACAACATTTTTGTAGCATGAAAAGCAAGCGAGTTACAGCTTCTTGAAAGTCACACTTTTTCTGAGCCCCCTCAGCGAAGTGCGTGAAAGCGCATCGGATAACGGAGGAAAAAAGGAGAAACGCCGGCAGTCTGACCTTGAAAATCATTTGTCTTTCACAACTGAGGGTAAATGCCTCCGTTCCCTTTAACTTAAACAAAACACCCCCATTCCATCCCCCCTTTTTTTTCTCCAAATGAGATGAAGCGACTCAATAGCTACTTATGTTGGTCACTTCAGCGTTTGAGCCAGAGTATGTTATATCAATTTGTGTGTTCTGTATTACAATTTTTTTCCCTAGAAATGAATACGCCTGACCAAGGTGTTTTATTATTATTATTATTATTATTATTGTTATTATTATTATTATTATTATTTGCGAAAACAGTTTGCGTGAATGCGAAATAAAGATTGTGAATGAAAAGGGAACATAAAATCTTCAAAGATGCAGCGCAAAACGGCAAAATGAAGAACATCAGCGTTTTTTTTTGAAATTCTTAAAAGAAGTGACAATTCACACTGCCTGTCAAAAATGCTATATCAATGAGCAATCAATCTCTTCCCTTGAAGTAATGGTTAAACCTAACATGTTAACTAAATTCCTCAAGAAAGATTTCTGTCAAATTATAACAACAAGAATCGTCTTATTCAACTTCTTGAGACATATTTCGAAGAGTGTGAGATTGAAATCAGGCAGACTCAAGATGATGCCGACTTACTTACTGCTCTTTCAAAGGCAAAATAAATTGAAAAGTTTGTTATAGCGGGCTAGAGGATATAGATTTGTTGGTGCTGATGACAGCTTCAGGACAGCCTTTCAGCAACTTGTTCCTTTTAAAACCTGGAAGAGGGATTACTTGTGATTTGTTTTTTTCCCCACTAAATCTTTTAAGTTTGACCCCAGCAATATTCTTTTCATCCATGCGTTTAGTGGGTGTGATACGACTTCGGCAATCTTTGGCCAAGGCAAAATTAAGTTGTACAAAATAGTCAAAAAAGAAAAAAACTCCTGAAATTAAGGAAGCTATTGAAGAATTTAGGGACCCAATCTGTCATCGTGATGCCTTAGCTGCAGCCGGAGAAAACATTTTGCAAATATTATACACAGGTGACGTAAAGTGTTTGAACCTATCTTTGGATACTTTGCAATTTAATCTTTTTATAAAACTAGTACAGGGTTAAGATAAATCTTGAAGAGCTCCCTCCAACGTGCGGAGAGGGGGGGGGGGGACGTTATCACTCATATCGGTTCTACCACCAAATTCAAAGTTAGTTGAGCAACATAATTGATCCAGAGAAGTGGGGTTGGGAACGCAGAACGCAAGATCTAATGCATGTTGACACGAAAAGAGATTCAGTTACTCAGAATCTTTTGAAAAATTGTACCTTGTACCTGCAAGAAAAATTGCACTAGAGCCTGTTCTTGTCATAAGGCAGGTTTTAAAATGCTCCAGCACGTGCAAACACTGCAGTGGCACAAATTGTAAAAATGTTGCAGAAATTTCATCTTTGGATAAGACTGCTGAAGAAGATGATTTGTTCCAGGAGCTTCTGTACCGCAACCAGGAGATGAAAAAGGACCACAGCTTCTTTCTACCCCCTACAGATTCTGAACCGGGAGACCCTGGACCTTCAAAACGGCTTCGAAGAAGATAAACAGCGTATTTTGTTGTCCTTTCTCTATTTGCTTTAAGGTCGAATGAATCTCTCTGTAATTTAGATCTGTATTATTCTGTCTGTAATTAATCTGTATTAAGCTTCTACAGTTGGATTTTCATTTTGAAGGGTAATTTTTTTGAGTTTTTCAGGCCTCAAAAAGTCAGTTTCTGCAGAATTTTTTCAAAGTGTTCATTACGTATTGCTATTGTACCTTTATTTATGCATTATTATGTCTATTGTTTGCTTATTGTCACCCTAATATTTATTCATTCACATTTATATTTTCGATTATTGCATTTTCACTTGTAATAGAATAGATGGTACGAATTATGTGCTTTAAATGAATGAGAAGATTATGAAATTCAATTACAAACTGCAATATAAATCATATGTTATTGGAGTCTGACTGAAGACTACCTCTGTCAGACTAGAAATATTAGTTCGTGAGCGGTGGGGGAGGGTTTATTATTATTATTGTATCAGAGCATAGGATGCATGACTGTGTTGATTGTTTGCTTATTAGCTGCCTAATATTCTTTCCTTCACATTAATATTTAAAAATCGCATCTTTGTTTGCAATAATTAGACTAGAATGTACGAATTACATCCCTCAAATGAATGTATATATTGTGTAATCCAGTTATAAATAGCAATTTATCATCTATTATTGGAGTCTGATGAAGACTACCTCTGTCAGATCAGAAAAGTTAGTTCGTGAGCAGTGGGGAAGGTTTTTTTTTTAATTATTGCATTGTCGTATGTGCTTTAAATGAATGTGTATATATGTATTTCAGTTTCATAATACATCGTTTGTTTTTGGAGTCTGGTGGGAATTAATCTGTTAGCCAGAATTGCTACTCTGTGTCCAGCGGGGGGTGGGGGGGGGGGTGAGCAAGAAGCTCAAACTACTCTAACTGTCGATGAACTCTCTGAAACTAAAGTTTCTATCTAAGTTCTAATAATTATGACGCCTTGCTTTCGGTGTGAAAGCTTTTTTTTTTCGGAGTGGAGGAAAACTGCCTGTTTTCAAAGAGCTATAGCAAGCTTGTTAGTTGTGCTACAAAAAAGTTGTAAATACAAAAGTTGTAGCAAATTTTATGTTCTTTAAACCTTACATTTAAAACTTTTTTCTAAGTTGAACCATTTCGGAGATATTTTGGAAAAAACAAAAAAAGTCATAAATTTTTGTGGTTTTTCGGCCCCCAAAAGTTCTCCCGGGGTCTTTCGTGTTGGATAACTTGGTTTTTCCATGTCGGCACCAATATGTACAAATTAAAAAAATAAAATCTTTGACCCCATTTTTTGCAAGGTAAAATGTATCTATTGACTGGACTATCAATATTTTCGGAAAATCTAAACCTTTGTAAGATTAAGAATTTTTCCAAAAAATATTTAGTAAACGAAAGTGAAAACAACAACTAATTTTAAGTATTCTTTCATGTAATTAGCTATTTTGATTTTTATATGAAAACCATTGTGTACCATATTATCAGAATAATTTTGATGGTGGACAAAAAAAAAAAAAAAAAAAAAAACGCTTATTCAAGCATTTTTCGTCATTTTATAAACAAACCAAAATCATATAAATTCCGAAAAGGACGGTTAGTTCTTTTTCTGGTAAAGCCGTCCACTCATTTAGTTCACATGTCTTTGTAGCTGTTATTTTTCATACTAAAGTGAAGCGTGTTTTTTAAAGAATCTCTCTAGACACAAGTATGCAAATCTCACTCACAATTATTTAAACTAGCATCTCGGCCACAGCATTCCTTGCTGAGTCAGACATCAAGTTAAAAATGAAGTCTTGTTCTTTTTATCATTTGGACGTTGCTCGTGTTGATGTCAGGGGAACTAAATTTGATGTCTGTGAAATAACTGCGTCCCCAACAGTTGTAAAGGTAACAATGAGAGATTTTTACTTCTTTCTTGTCGGTTGTACAAGAATCTCTTAAAGCTTTTTATGCTTGGAGTGCTTAGAAAATAACCCTAAGCTAAATTATCTTTCTCCAGAGAAAATATATTTCTTAAACCGTTCGTTCATAATTGAATTCATCACTTTTCAAAACAAAGTTATGAATGCATTTTGTCACATAGAAAATGTAATGATGGTGAGTATAATTTATTCATATTGGTACAAATTTTAAAACTAAACAGGAAACTTAATTTAGTCCGATGCTAAAAACATTTCAAATTTGTGTCCTACTATTAGATTATTTTCTAGCAAAAGTTTAAAAAGCATTAAAAAGGAAGAAAAAATGTGCGATGGTTTTAATCCTGTTCTTTTCTTAAGTTTTTTGATGAATTTTTTGCGCATTATTAAAAAGATATGATTAGATGCATTTAAATTCTGATATTTTCTGTGGTAAATATTGAATATTCTAGCATTTGGTCTTCGTTTCTGTTGACACTATTCAAATTCTTATTTAATATTTACGTCGCAAAAGTAATTCTAGTGTCGTCTTACGATATTATTTGTCTCGTTGCTAAACACCATGCATATTACATAACTAGAAACTTATTTTTGTTCAATAACATCACTTATTAACGTATGCGTTTCAATTTGTGCACAAATTAATTTCAAGTTACACCGACATTTTCAACTTTGCATTTCACACGCAGGGCTGACTGAACACTGGCACACGAGTGCGTAATTTCTATTGGAGTTCGTCTATTGCAATTTGCCTGATTGCTTAGTTTTATACTTTTTACAAACATTG
The DNA here is from genome assembly GCF_026930045.1 of Uloborus diversus. Classification (NCBI taxonomy): domain Eukaryota; kingdom Metazoa; phylum Arthropoda; class Arachnida; order Araneae; family Uloboridae; genus Uloborus; species Uloborus diversus. The sequence goes on from NC_072732.1 coordinate 102,522,073, forward strand.
AAAATAAGGAAATTTAAAGCCAACAGCAAATTCTTGAATGAAATTCCCATATCATCTTCATTTTGAAAAATGAAAAAAATACCATTCGATTGCGTTAACATTCGAAAGATTGAAGAATATCATACTCAGAATGACTCACCTTTTCCAAGTTTTTGAGGGAGTTCCTCAAACTATTTTGCTGTATGACTCCACATGGTTCTCACATCTTCTCTTATGACTAAATAAAACTGAATGCAGACAAATGTCAGTAATTTTATTGCTATATGTCTCAATGAAATGAGTTATTTTCTCTTTCGACGAGCAGCCCCTACTATCTGGCTGAAGGACAGCAAAAAGGGAAAAGGTAAAGGTGAAACTAGAGGGAAGAGCAGTTTTTCATGTTCCAGTGAGTATGAGAAAAAAAAAACTCTGTTGTTATTGCAAAATTCTTCAGTGGCCACTGTGGCCACTTCTTTCGCAGTACAAGGTTCAATATTTACACATATTGACTTCCATCCAACTTTAATGACCATCATTCCATATGCCCAGGCATTCCATCCCTCTAATAACTAAATGGCTAAATAAATACCAAAATAGGTTCTCATTATAAAAAGTCAGAAAGTTCCATCATTATCAGTTGGTTATTATTCAATTTATGGAATAACAAACTATGAGCGCAGCTTCACAGGCCTATTCAGTCTTCCTAATGTTAAAACATATTTTATTTGCCGTTAATTTTTTAAAGCATTTGATAAATGTAAATTTAACTTAACAATTGATAAGACACTTTATCAACCCAGCAAACATCAACAGATGCACGTCCCCCCATTCATCCTTTTGTTTGCATTTGTGTAAACAATTCCTGTTTTTTCTTGCACCACCCTTCGATACTGTAGCAGCTGCTGTTTATCGGATTGTTAATCAAATCTCACAGCTGTGTGGCGTGGCGATCGTTAAGTAAATGGTGGCAAATGTGCGTCGTACCTTTTGTTGTCGAAAGATTGTTCGATATTCATTGCCACTGAAAGCGGATTCCAATATCAAAGATAATGATACTTGGTAATTTTGTTCTTTTGTTCTTAATGAGATTTCTCAGAATTGCTCCACCACAGGCACCGCGTGGATGACTGCATTTATCGATTTTTGGAATCCATTTGCTTTCGCGACAATAACATAGCTAGGTAGGAATGCAACTTTGTGAATACCTGGGTAAAATATAACAGGTGATTTTGCATTTGATTCGGAAACAAAGACTATTTCCACAATTTTTAAACACCTCTTATGTGCTGAATTTTAGTTAAATTTTTTCGGTTTAAATGCGTACCTTTGATCTGTAAGCAGTTTCTTTCAAGTTTTTTTAAAATTTATTGTACTCTTTTTGTATTGTATTGTATGTTATACTTCAACGGAGTCATGTATTGTATTGATTGTATTTGATTTCTTAGAGCCTTTAAAAGAGCTAGATTTTCTTCAATGCTAATGTTAATGAACAAAAAAAAAAAAAAAAAAAAAAAAAAAAAAAAAAAACCTACTACCTTTTTCAACGCAGGTCCAGATGCTGCGTAACATAGATCATACCAATTTATACGAATTAGGAAAAAACAAATTTCGGACTTTAAAAAAAATGCCCAGACAGTCAGTCAATTCCGCCCACTCTATTAATCAATTACTCCACTTGAAATACATTACAAAATAAATTGTAAATTATTTTTTAAAAAAATCATAGCTAAGTCAGTGCAAGTTATAATAGGAGTAACAAAATAAAATTTTAAATTTATAACGGAACAAAATAAGCTTTCAGATAAACTTATTTTGTAATATTCGTATGACATTCGACAAGTTTTTTTTTTTTTTTTAATCTTTTTAAAACTAACCATTGCATCTTACAACCATTGCATTTTCAAATGTACACTTAAAACGTTTCATACAGTTAAGCAGTCTGTATACTTGGTCTAGTGGACAGATGAGTTAGGAAAAATAGCAGTATTATCTGGACTCCAAGCACAACTTTTTATATTGTTTAATGTTTAAAAGAGGATATCCCCGTAAATAAGAACCGACATTACTTTTTTATGAACCTTTTCTTATTTACTGTTTGTTGGGCTACTTAAACTTGTATAAAACTCCTCAGAAAAGTTTTTTTTTTCAGTCATCAGTGTTGTTAATCTGTTAAATTTATTAAAGTTAAAATGAATCAAAGTGAATGTAATTAAAGAGAAAGAAATTCCTTTTCAGAAAGTATCTAAAGAAAAACTTCAAAAAATTTAATGACATGAATAAATTTAAATATAATCTTAACAGGAAGTTAGAGCTATTCCTCCTCAAAAAAGAAATTACTTCTTACAATGGCGGCCAATCAATCTAATATCTTCAAATTCAACCAGTCGCACTGAAGAAACATCTTTTGGAATTCAGTACCAAAGTTTTGGGACAAAACATAAAATTAATTATACTTTTTGGTAGTGGTCCACCTTAGGAACACTGAGCACCTTAAGCTCTTCTGCCTTACTTTTTTATTATGCTTTTCTATGATTTAAAAAAATTTCAACCTTTGTTGGAAAATATAAGTACTTACAGTGAAGTGCAATTGGCCATTAGATTTGCAAAGGAAACAAAACTGTTGCAAGCGATTTTTACTAAATAAACATAGAAACGGAAAACTTTTTAAAAGATAAGTTTTTCAATGTGTATTTGGGCTTTTCCACAAAAAAGTCAACTCTTTGTCCCGAACATGACGGCTCATATATTTTATTAAAACGTATTAATTTTAAAGGGTAATAACAAAACTTTTTTGCGGAAGAAATCACATATAAGTTTTTAATTTGTTAAGCAGAAAAAATGTGTGTATTATTATTTTAAAGTATTATTTTTAATACAGTATACTATGAGGCATCACGTGCGGAACAAAATGACCATATTCCGTGGACTGGTCCATTTTCGTCATTTAAAATATATAAAAAAAAAAATCAATGATGTCTAAAATCCATATAGACAGGTTTTTTGTTTTAAACTTCTGAAGTCATTGAGGTTTGATAAGATTCGAGTTAGAATTTCAGACTAAACATTAGTAAAAGTTAAAAACGACAAAAAAAAAAAAAAACATTTTTTAGACCAAGAGAACTTTCTTAAGAACAATTTTACGTTGACGCAACTTTCAGGATTTCTAGTTCTTTCCTTCGAACTACCGTCTAATACAAGAAGTCAGAAAGGAAGAAAAAAATCTAAGAAGGAAAAGAAAACCTTTTGTATCCGACTTTCTCTTACATTTTCCGTATTTTTGATCGTACATTTCAATAGAAAACATTGAATGAAAAAAATGCGAACATCGACCTTTGGGATAAGTTCTATCGAATTTTACCTGTAGGTTCTTGAATTTTTACAGTTCGATCAGTCGAAATATTTTAAAGAAAGTCACTGCGTGTGGGTGAAATTTAGTAGAAAACACAGGAAGACTTTCTTTTCGGTGACTTGTTTTGAAGCGGCAAATTACTAAACTTTTGAGCTTACGTCCAAAAGGTATCATTGTGTCAAGTTCAAATTCAGTTATTGAAATATTCTTCCTACACAACTTTATAGGCAAAGTTAAAAGATAAAAATTGGCTTAAAGATTTAAAACTTTTTTTGTACCGTAACATTTTGCAGCAGTCCCATTTTACTTTTTTGTTTCTATAACGCTTCTTACCTTTTTTTTTTACGATGCTTTAGGCAAAATATGTCTCTTTCTTTCACGGTAGGTTTTTGTTTTTAAATTACGGCCATTTCTTGCTTAGAATAAAATATACAATCATACATTTCAACTATACAGGTGTGGCAGTAAGCACTCCTGCATTTCAAATAAGAAAAAAAATCAATAAACAAAAGCCTACTGGAAATTGTACGCATACCCCAAAGCAGTAAGGCTTTGCAATTTATACTACACATTCAGATCTTCTTTGTTTCGAAAATAATGCGAAAAAATACCCACCTTCGTCTTATATTCATCTGTAATGTCTCTCCGAGAAGTTATTCGTTACCTGTCTGTACAATTTCTATGACAGTGTTCCGATTTCTTGATGGAAGGCAGCTCTTCTAATGCTCTAGTTTTACGTCGGTAGACTTTTATCTTCAAATACCTAAAAAGATACAAATCGCAGGGCGCAAAATCAGAGAAACGGCTTGGCAGTGGAATAGCACTTCTGAATATCAAATAATTAGGAAACATTTATCGTAGAGCGCATCGATACAATTGTTGTGTGTATACCAATGGTGTTAGAATCTGAAATGGAGGTCTCCCTTCCCCGCTTCATATTTTATTTAGTCTTGGTTGCAGAACAAAAGTCATTTGCAACGAGCAGTTGAATCAAATAAAATTCTTCAATCAGAAGATTTTACAGAAAATTTGAGGAGGAGAAGAGAGCCTCTTCTACTCTCTCTTCTTCTTTGTGGACCTTTATCTCAGAAATTAACAACAGAGCACCTTACAGTAACACGTTGGCTGTGCAGATATCAGTGATAGACCTATAGGAGACTGTGGCTTTGGGAAATTGGGCTTATTGAGCAGCCGGACAAATGAAAGTGTGCTTCGTCACTCAACATAAACATTGCTGTAGCAAATGCGCACAGTAATGCGAATTCTATTCCAAAGCAGCAATTCAAATACTAGATCCTACTCTTTTTAAACACAACAATGACTAACTGCATACCATTAGCGCCAGAGGAAGCTGCATTGGCAAACGTTGGACTTATTTCTGCCACACCCTGTATTACACGGCTCTAAAAGTGAAAAAAATGTATTGTCTCCTTATTTGAAAATTAAAAAAAAAGAAAGCAACCGTTAATGAACAAAGGTATCATAAAGTTCATTCGTTATATTGGTTCAGTAATTAAGGGTAAATTCATATTTCTAGAATATCAACGAGTTTTTTTTTTTCTTTTTTTTATGATTTAAAGCGCTTGTGCTTCTATGAGATAAAAAAATTAAACTACTTTTGAATTTGAATATTTTGCACGAATTTTTTTAGTTTTAGGAAAACCGAAACTAAAAATCCCGTTGCCATTTACTAAAATTGGAACTAAAAAAAACTGAATTCCGCTCAAAAACTTTTGTGATCTTATTAAACATTATCAACAGGTGACTCATATTCTAGTGATTGGGCTCAGCTATCACTCAACTTCACTCATCAGGTGGAAAAGCTCCCAGATTAACTGCTCCTGCTGTCGGTGAACTCTCATTTATTCTCTTCTAAAAGACAAAACTAAAAACGACAGCAAAACTTCAACTCTGGATTCAACCTGTATTTATTTATACAAATATACTAAATAATGAGTTAATTAAATACACCGTCAGCTCAGTTATACCATCGGAGGACTAAAGTTTCGAGCTTTTTAGCACTCATCAGCCCGAAATAGGAACTACCTGAGTTGGAGGCGAAAAAAACCTCTTAAGGGAGCCAAGAGAGCGAAACAAACTGGTAGCTAATGTTAGAATGAGCATACCAGATGAGTGACCGCAGCAATGGTCAATGGTGACCGCGCACGCATTTGGTGTGCTAATTCTACATTTTCTATTAGTTTGTTTGGCTTTTGCTAAAAAGCACGAAACTGCAGTTCTCGGTGGAATCACTGAGATGGTGGTGTATTTTAAGTATTTCTGCCTTAGCCCTGCCTTTGGGGTTAACTTACTACAAAATATCATGCTTTGCAATCAATATTTGACTTGAACCGCACCATTGCTGCGGTCACTTATCTGGTGCGCTAATTCTACACTAACTGCCAGTTTGTTTGGCTCTATTTGGCTCCCTTAAGAGGTTTTTCACCTCCAGCTCAGGTAGTTCACATTCCGGACTAATGAGTGCTAAAAAGCAGAAAACTGTAGTCCCCGGATGGAATAACTGAGCTGACGGTGTATTTAAGTATTTCTGCCTTAGTCCTAGTTTAGGGCGGTAACTTACTACAAAATATTAAATGAGTTGTTTTTACTATATTATTAAAATTATAAGTAATTCAGTTTGATAAATATCACACAGGGTAGACGACGTAATAAGTAAATTTAAAGAGACACATTACAAGAAACTTTAACTTCTATTCTGTTATGAATAATACAATTAACTGCATTTTTGTTCTTTAATTTTGAACAGAAATCGTTGTTAAAAAATTCAATAGTGTGTTTTACTTCCACTGTAGAATGCTTTCGATTTAAAAAATAAGTGTAAACTAGAGTTATTCAGTGTTAAAAAAAAATAACTGGTGAGTTTGGAAAAAAAATGAATTGTAATGCACTTATAACTCTGCGCGGGTAGTAGAAAAGGCAATCGCCTGTGTCCTTGAAGTGATATTGCCTATTTTCAAAATAATAATAAATATTATTATCATAATAATAAATAAAGAAACCGATGTTGGTTAAACGAGTTTCCGGTTTGCAGAGATTCAGTTAACCGATATTCTACTGTACATCAGTTCATTTTGCTTTCTATTTCCAATCATCAAGTTCATATGCGTTAATTATATAACAAAAACCCTTTGTTTCAAACTACACATTTTTCTACAAAGACATTTCGAAAGGAAGACCCATTTTCCAAGTTTATTACTTTCCACAAAAAAAAAAAAAAAAAAACAAAAAAACATTCTTCGTGAAGATAGAATATCAATACCAATTAAACTACTAACTACTTCCAAAACAAGAGCAATTTCAGTTGGCTTTATCCTCAGTTAAAATTGATCCCTCCATCAACGTTTTTCAGAAACCCTAAGAGAAAAATGCGATCAGAAAAATCAGATAAGTGAAGAAAGTGATTTTTTCCCTAAATGTTTCAAAAAATTTAATTACATATCCACGAAATTTTTTTTTTTTTTGAAATGTTGCAGTTTAATTAGTTTCTATTTATTCTGGAAAACAATGCTGCAAACTCTCATTACTCCGAGCCCTATTAAAACGGACGTCACTTAAGCCAGATAGCTATTAAGATGTAGATATTAACATATTGAAAGTAGCTGATCATCTGCCATTTATTGTAATTAAAATAATGTATCTACATACGAAGTGTAATTTTCTCTTATTTAGTTCTACGTCGCTCAAAACAATTAAGGGAGCAAGCAAAAAAATAAAGAAAACCACGCGAGACAGCCACGTGTTGGCATACAACGGATGATAGTACACGCGTATCAATACGCAATACAGAAAAAAGACGTAAAAAAGTGGAATTAAGCTTTAATTCTTTAAAAAAATGAAAAAGAAACATGAAAAGATTATTTGGGGCAACAATTTGATTGCGTGTAAATGATAAAAAAAGGTACTGTTTAGACATGAAGCATAAGTTTTAATAGGGTGTGTGGCCTCCTCGAACAGCTAAGACTGCTGCATACCTGTTTGCCATGGATGCGATGAGGTTATCGATCTGACTTTGAGGATTACTGTTCCACTCCTCAAGAAAAGCAATCTCCAAGTCTCGAACAGTAACAGGCTGCCTCGGTCGCGCAGCAGTGCGTCACCCGATCATGTCCCAAACATGCTCGATCGGATTCAGGTCAGGAGAGCACGCTGGCCATTCCATACGCTGTAATGTTTCAGCTTCAAGCATGTTCTCCACCACACGAGCTCCATATGGTCGGGCATAATCATCCTGGAAGACAAAGAAATCTTCAATGTCTCCAGTGTAAGGGATGCCATGAGGTCGCAGTATCTCGTCTGCATACCTTCAGCCCGTCAAATTGCCATTCCGAATTCTATGCAGGCCTGTACGTCCGCTTATGCTGATTCCACCACATACCATCCAACCAGCTCATCGGTTTTGTAACCTTTCACGAAATAATGCGGTGTTATTTCGAGTGCCCTTGTCCCTCCATACCAGAACACGTCGGGTGTCACACTCCAGACTGAATCGGGACTCGTCTGTAAGCAGCAATTTGCATCAATCATGTTGCTCCCAATCTAAATGTTCAGCAGCCCATCTACTTCGAGCCGCAGGGTGGCGTGGGGTCAACGGAATGCAGACTATTGGCCTACGTGTATAGAGCCCTCCCTCATGAAGCTGATTACGTACTGTTTGGCTGGATACATTTTGGCCTGTAGTCAAGCGCAACTGTCTTTGCATCTGCGTTGCATTCTGTGTTTTGTTTCGACGGGCTGTTAACCGTATATACCGGTCATCAGTTGCTGTAGTGGAGTTTGCCGACGTTGCCCTGGTCGACGTCTAACATTTCCTGTTTCTTGGAATCGATTCCACAGCCTTGTAACAACACTTCTGGCGACTCCAACAGCGTCCGCGACACTACGTTGTGTTTCGTCGGATGCCAGTCTGCCTATAACACGCCACGTCATGGATTCCGATAAATCACGTTGTTGAGACATTCTCAAGTAACCTTGTCTAAAGAAAAAATACTGCGCAATCGAATTTTACAGTTACGGCAATAAAACAGACATTTCTTCAACATCCAGATTTCTGCCCATACATCTATTTTCTGGTTTTGACGTCATGAACTTTGATTTACATACAAGGTTTTCTTATTCCGTTTCCTGGTAAGCTTTAAATTATGGATGATTCATTTTTTGTTACTTATTGGTATACATCTTTGTGTAATTTTGTGAAACCCATGTGCTCCCCTAATTGTTTTGAGCAGTGTATTTTATTCTCTTAAACTCAAAACACAACTGTTACTGTGAACAGTATTTTGTTTATGCAATATGGCTTAATTTTCACTTTTATTCATTCTCACTATCTGGATCATCTATTAGTCCGGATTAATGAGGTTCAACTGTGTGTCATAAAAATCAAATACAGTCAAGCCCAAGCTTGAGCCCAGCTACACACTTCGTCGTTCGTGGTGAATCGATGTCCGCAAATTGCTTGTTTTAAAGGTCCAAAACATGAACGTCTCACGGTGAGAGGTCAGGACTGTACAGATGATGGTCCAGCGTTTCCCATCGAAACTACTGCACTTTCGTCTTCGCCACATTAGCCGTCCGTGGGTGCTATTTGACACCATGGCTGACCGTTTCGACTTAACTGCTCTTCCAAGGTTCTGTAAAGTGGCTTGATCACGCTGGGCATTGATGGTGATTCCACATTCCAGAAACTCGACAAGCAGTGCATCCTTATGGTCGAAAATGAAGGACATATTCCGTAGAGGACGATAAATTGTTTGACCATCTTCTTCTCGGTGTGAAACCGCACTGCCGCTGTGCAACATCAAACGTTGCACATGCGCCAGTCTCTCTACCAATAGATTTGTTCATCCATACACGTAGTTACCTGGTATCGTCTAATGTGAAGTTGGACGCACTGACCGGGTTTCATTTGAATGAACCTTATACAAATGTACGCTTATGGGGTTGAAAAATAGGTACAGTTATAAGCTTTTTTTTAAAAAAAAAAAAGCTTTTCATGTGTTGTATATGGAACTGAGAAATGTATACTTCTGAGAGTTTCCTGAACTTCGGGCTATTCGCTAGTGGACATTTTTGCAAGTGACACGTTTAAGTTAAAATACGTATTGATGCCAACAAATGTATGCATGCTAAAGTCTTCGCAGAAAGATCCTGACGGCAGAAAAACATTTCCCATTTTGTTCGGTTAAGAAAGAAAAATAAAAAAAGAAAATATATCTAGAAAATATTTTTCTCCCAATAGAGAAATCACCCAAAGGCAACATCTCAGCTAAAGTGATAGGATTTATTTCGTTTCACTTTATCTTGCAGGACGCTTCTGACTTTTTATACTTTCCTTTTCTTATCCCTATTCCGAAAGATTCACGGAGAGACATGAATGAAAAAAGTGGTTTCACGCCTCTGGAAGAAAACCTCCATCAAAATGTATGAATGGTGTGACGTTATATGAAGATCTATTCTGATCTCTATTACACTGAATTTTCGAAAAGATTTTCCATGCCTTTTCTTTTAAATTGGCCACTGAAAGTTAGATACATAATATTCCGCTGCAAATATGAAACTGAAACAAGATTGTGTCTGATAAACCCAAAAATATTTCATGATAAAATGTAATTCCTCGTAAGAGACATTGCAAATAGTTTTTTTTTTATTTTGTTTTCATTGCAAACGTATTATGAAACGTACAGAAAATTACAATTTTCTATTTCAAGAGAGCAACTCAACTTCGGACTTTAAACCTATTTATAACGTTAATAAATGTTTGCTTCATTAAAAAATTGAAACGCTAAAAGAATTAAATAAGTTTTTTTTAAACAAAAAATAAATTCAACTTAACTAAAAAGTTTTCTTACAAAAAAACTGTTATCACTTTTGTGAAATAATCCATGTATTCAATCTATGTGGATTATTTTTATAATTACATTACATTTAGAATAACTAATAATATGTCTGTGGAGATCATACATTTTTTAAGTCAGTAAAAGTCCAAATTATTTTTCTTGCTTTGTAAAGGGCAACAGCATCTTTAGCGACACAAAGTTCTACAGTACATATTGAAGTATTATCTAAATATATCGTGGCTTTTTTCATGTATGAATCAATGGCTAGAATCATAAATAAATGAGTCGCTTTATGCCCATTCAATATAGAAAAATCGTTTCCCTCCCTACCCGCCAAAGATTTTACAAATTTTTGTCTACTTTAACGAAAATAATCCAAGATTTGAGCCGCATATCACACAAACATCTAAGCCGGCTATTTCCACCTTGGATCTGTTTAAGTACTTTAAAATAATTCCGAAACTTCAGATTATTTCAGGGTAACGTTATGGGATTTTATGAGTTTCAGATAAGAGACATCCCTTTAAGGCCTTTAAGAGACCCTAAGCGATTGTTACAAATCAAAAAAAAAAAAAAAAAAAAAACTTAAAAAAAAAATCTCATAATATAGCAGGTTGTCAAATAGCGGGATCGAGATTGGATCTTCAAATTGATCTTATTAAAACAGTTTGCGTCTGAAAGTGTCCTCGTAACAGCTACTGATGCTCTTCAGGTTTTAGCTGCTCTGTGTCCTGTTGCAAGCCTGAAGAAAATTCATCAAATCTTCGGAAAAATCAAGACTTCGTCTGCGTATTGACAACTGAAGGGATGCGTAACCTAATATGATTTTAAATTTTTTGAGAAAGAAACTTTAAATATGAACCTACATAACCAAAAAAAAAATAAATAAATACATAAATGAAAAATAAAATTCGATTCATAAAATTTGAAATTTATTTTGAAATAAACAATTTATGTTGACGAACTTTGTGCAACTGTAAGTCCATGTGGAATGTTGAAATTATGCTACATAAAACAAAACTAGAATGATCTAATTTATCCATGCAAAAAAAACTGTGTAAAATTTACCTTGATTTTAGTTTAACAATTTTACCAAAACTTCTACTCGGTATCTCTCCTATTCATAAATATTTGAAAATGATGGATATACTTAGGACAACAAAAACACCGAGGATTTCCAAATGCGTTCTTTGCGAATGGATTGAGTTGTTGTCAAAATAACGTCCTGTTTTGAAATTTATGCATGTTTCGTGATAAATGAAACTTCAACATAAGATTTTCTGTTGGGATGATACAAACTGAAGGAAATCACCCTTCCTTGCTAAGTTAATTATTCAAAGGCTAAATATTGATTATCCATTCCTCATGTTTCCTTCGGAAAGTGACGTATAGAGGTCGACTGAGATATTTCAGTGTTGACAGGCATGCTTTAGAAAGCGCTTGCTTGGATCCGTTTCAATCTCCCGGTTTAAGTAAACTTAGAAATGTACTGGTACATTCATTCGTACTTCTCAAAGAGCTTCATTTTGACATTCACTGAATTAATGAGTGTTCTAAATTACGTAAAGTAGGTTTATAATTACTTTTAGTTAAGTTATTTTTGATGTTCATAAGTTACTTTTGATGTGCAGACATTAGTGACGGAAATAAATAATTAGAAAATATTGTTACAATCAAAAATGTTAATCAGGCAAAATAAAAATGGTGAATCTTTTTTAATTAAATGACAAAGAACATTGCTTTGAGGCTGCCATGAAATTGTGCTCCGTAATTCATTTCACTAAATCAAACGTTATGAATATTGATGGGTTTCTTTAAAGTCTTGGGCAAATCTCATAACCTTAAAATCTAAAAGATTCCTGAACCTGTGCATGTAAGGATATTTTTTAGTAAACAGTCGTGTTTATGATTAGGCTCCAATATACAAGTGTTCATAAACTCTAGCACTGATAAAGAAAATTCATTTAAAAAATATTTAAGATTTATAAATAATTATTTTTTTTAATTCTTAACCTTACTTCAGAAAGCTTTTTTACAACGGTTACATACTTACGCGTGTAAACCCGTGGTAGTTCTGAGAATATTAAAACGGCATTCATCTTCTCGACCGGCACTTGCGAAGCCATGAATCAGCTTCTGGGAGGAGGGGGTAAAAACTCTCATATTAGAATTGATAATGTTCGCTAAAATCAAAGGTTCTGGGACACTGCAATCCCCCCCCCAGTCCACCTCGCATTGCCTCTGGTAACTTTTTCTTTTCGGAACACCATATCAAAATAAAAATAATAATTTCGTATAAATCTTAAATGGATTTTTTTTAAACAAAAATTCTTTTTAAAATTTTTTTTATTTTTATTTTTTATAGGACTTCATAAACACCTAGTACGTTTGTTGCAGTAGTTGCAAAACTGTTGTACCTCAGATGATTCGTTTATTTATTTATTTTATCTTTTAATGCTGAATTATAAAATGAGGTATAAGTAAATGTTCAAAGCTATATAATTAAATTTTTGTATTCGTTATTTGCTTTTAATAAGGCTGTTTCATGTAAAACCACTGTCGGCAAATTACCTAACGACTTGAGAATCTTTATGGCAAGATTTTAAACTAGATTGAAGAGCACTTTTATATTATAAGGGAAAATGTATGTACATTAACGTATCGATGCTGTTTTTGTAAGCATTTGAATTTTAAAAAATTCCAATAGCATATTAAATGTTCTATATGAGGCAGAATATCACTAAGTTATTGAAGCAGCATAAATATGCATGTTAACAGTGAAAGTCTAGTAGTAAAATTCTCACAAAAAATGAATGGGTCTAAATCAGAACGTGAATTAAAGTAAGTCTAAAGGCTTTAAATGTTGCGTGCAAAAAGTAATATCATACTTAGCACAAAATAAAATGATTTACTTTGAAAAAAAAAACTTAACCAGTTACATGAATTTAACATTAAGTAGATAGATATTAATGTGTCTAATAAATTATAAAATGCTTTCCCAAATATTGAAAAATATACGGATTGCAATAACAAAATAATAATTTCTATTCCTTGAAATATATTGTTCAGTAAAAGTTGTTTTTTTTTTTTTTTTTCAAATTTTTATACAATAATCCGATAGTGGAAAAAAAACATCTAAAGTTGTCATTTTAGTATACATTCATATGAATTCTTATATTTTTTCAAAACAAAACCAAATTCTTTGTAAACTTTATGTTTGCTTGCTCATTTTGGAAACACATGAATATTTGTCCAACAAACTTCCGCAACAAACAGAAACTTTTCCGGAATAAACTGGAAAAGTTTTATACATAAGGATATTATTGTTAAGAAACAAGACTTCGATGCACAGAGCTCATAATTTATTCATTCTTATTCTACTGTTTTCTCGACTCCGATATGTAATGAGAAAGATATTGAACTTCAGAAAGATATTTTATTTTTCATGAAAAGATTCAGAACCGCACTCATAACTCTGGCAAAGGATTTCTTAGAAATGCAAGTGATGCAGAGATACATTACATGTGTGGCCTTTCTCTGGAAACTTCCAAAAGCACCTGCGGGAGACCACGTTTCTCATACTGGATTTTGCTTCTTAAATTATTTCTCTGCTGAAAAATGCATTTTATGCTGCTCTATTCTCTGGCGTCTATCTTCGGCTCTTACAGATTTCAGGACCAAAATCGCATCTGGGAAAAAGAGTTAAAAGCCAATATGTGTTTTAGGGGAAAGTTGAATGCGTGGACGTTTACATTTTATAGATATGGTCCATTTTTGTGTTAATAAAGTAATGTTTTGATTTATACCAGCTAATATGTAATGTTCAAGCTAATAATTTTAAGTATATTTTGTTTACCATGAAAATTCGACCACATAAAAGGGTACTGATTCTGTTTACAGGGTTTTATTCATTAAGGTTTTCCCATGTTGCAGGGAGAAAGAATTAACCGCCAATATGTATTTCAGGAGAAAATTGAATGCCTCGACGTTTATATTTTATAGATAAAATATGATATGATCTATTTTTGTGTTTATAACGTAAGATTTTTATTTGTACCACCTAATATGTAATATTCAAACGAGTAATTTTAAGCATTTTTTTCGTTACAATGAAAATTTAACCACATAAAAGGGTATTGATTTTGTTTACAACGTTTTATTCTTTAAAGTTTTCCCATGTTTTAAATACCTTTACGCTTACTGATATCATCTATGGCCGTCCTTGCCTAACTCAAAATAACAAATCACACCTATTAGGAATTCAAAGAAGATTGAATAATTTTGTAGCATAAATTCTAAGAAAAAAATGCATAAATGGTCGTTTGATTACATTGCATGGTAAGGATAAAATCTTCAAGATGTTTCTGATACACCTCTTGCAAATTCTACCCCTAATATGACCCCCTAATTTGATCACGACTTCCCCTCATCTCCTCCCTTTTTGGGGGGAAAGGACACCATCAAATTTTTAAAACGCTTCCTAGACTTTTTTTATTTGAAAGACAAGGGATCACTACATTAACCATTCAAATTCTTCTGAGAGACTAGATAGCTAAAAAGTTTAAAATCATAAGCATTTGTGGCAAGTTGGACAAATGTTTTCATTATTTTTCGGTATAAAACCAGAGTATATTATTGTTTCTATGTCTAAAATAAATTTACGTTGTTGATTTTTCTTTTTTCATCTTGGGAAACAGTGCATGTTGCATACAAGTCACACCACAGATCTTTGACAAAGAAAGTTCCTCTATTATTTTTATCTATTCAGCTCAGATAAACAGAAAAGATTTTAAGAATTGAAATTTAATTATCAATCCTTAAAATATAGCATTACTGTTTATTTATACTTTTGGGGATGATTGTTTATCACTTCTTGATGTATTGATAAATGGTTTAGAATTTCAAAGCTTTAATCACTTGCTTAGTGATTAAAGTACAATGTGTGTTCCAAGAGTTCAGTGATTGGTCTCATAATTAAAAAAACCGCGCCGGTTAGGATCTTGCACTCACGCAGACGCAGTGGGAGAAATGTCATCTACAGCCTTCTAACGGCCATTTTATGACAGACAAGAGGAAGCACACGCTATGAGCAGTTTAACACAGTCAGTGTGAGAAAGATATGGATCAACGCATAAACGTAAAGTTTTGCTTCAAGTTAGGAAAAACGGCAACGGAGACACATGAAATGTTAGTAAAAGTTTAGTGAGGAAGCAGTGAGTAAAAAGTGTTTATGAGTGGTTTAAACACTTTAGACGGAAAGGAGGTAATCAAAAATGAACCGCGGTTGGGGCGCATTACAACAAGCACAATTCCAAACAATTTGGCACGAGTCCGACGGATGCTTTTGGCAGATCGACGGCTATTGTTGAGAATGATGTCTGGCGAAATGAAGATAAGCCTAAACAGTGTGAGCATCATTGTGTACAAACATTTGCATAAATGTTAGTTATGCGCCCGGTTTGTACCGCACTCGCTATCAGACGAGCAAAAGCAATACCGGATGGAAACCTCTGGAGAATTTATCGACACGTGTGACCGCAATTATTAGAAACAACTAGCTGCGTGCCCGGCGTTGCACGGGCTACTTAAGAAATGAAAGAGATGTCCAATTGATGTTTTTGTATTACTCTGACATCAGTTTCTAAAGCGCTAAAGAGTAAATAAATACGCGTAATGCAAGGTTTGCAAAACACAAGTAGAGCATATTTTTGTCAAAAATCTCTTTAACGTTAATCATAGTTATCAATGATACAAGTTATGAGTATTTTCAATTAGCACAAAAGATGAAAATGTATGCATTATCAATTATAATCTGTGCTCACTTTCAACTGAATTAAATCTGATAGACTATATCTGAAACATTTGTATGTACAATTACGATCAGCTTTTTACATAAAATGACACATAGTTTTTGGTTGCTTACGTGAAACTAAAGCACCAAGACTTTATAAATACCAATCAGCATTAATTTAATACCAAGTCATCAGATTCGAATTAAGCTTTAGTTAAAATCCTTAAAAACAATATTTTTGTTCAACTCTGTTTCACTTAAAGAAATCCAAGCAATCATAATTTAACATGTTCTTTTAACGATACAAACTGTATTTCAAAAATAGAAACAGGAAGGAAAAATAGAATTATTACAATTCGAAAACTCACTCATGTGACGAAAAAAAGTCCAACAAAACAAACATAAATAGTCGCACATCCTAAATGTACCAAAATGTGAGGCCGGTGAATGATAAACTTACACTACAATCAATAAACATAGCTAAAGAAACAACTTTCATATGTTGAAAGGAGTTAAGAACGTTGAATGTAAAAAATAAAAAAAAAGGACAGAGGATAAAATAAAGGCTATATCCGAATAGAGCAACCAATTTCAAACTAATTTAAAATGAAATTCTAGATGAAAACGTTGTTTTAAGATTTGTACAGTAGCCAAAAAAATCTCTTTTAAAACAATTATTAGAATTTTACTTGCTCACGCAAATGCAAAATGGCAACAGGAAAGAAATAAAATTCCAGAATAACGTTATGTTAATTAACGTTTTAATTAATATCTCCGCTAATTAAAGTCGCAAAATTACGAGATTGGTCCTACTGTTTTCTTTGGAAAATTTCGAATTGATCGCTATCTCCTTTGACTCCCGATTCGCAGCGGTTCTCAAGAAGATGAATCTTCAGACAGACAGACAGACAGATGGACGCGAACATATTTTAATATTATATATACTAGCTGCGTGCCCGGCGTTGCACGGGCTACTTAAAAATGAAAGAGATGTCCAATTGATGTTTTTGTATTACTCTGACATCAGTTTCTAAAGCGCTAAGGAGTAAATAAATACGCGTAATGCAAGGTTTGCAAAACACCAGTAGAGCATATTTTTGGCAAAAATCTTTTTAAAGTTAATCATAGTTATCAATAATGCAAGTTATGAGTATTTTCAGTTAGCACAAAAGATGAAAATATATGCATTATCAATTATAATCTGTGCTCACTTTAAACTAAATTAAATCTGATAGAATATATCCGAAATATTTATGTACAATTACAATCAGCTTTTTACATAAAATGACACACACTTTTTTGCTGATTACGTGAAACTAAAGCACCAAGACTTATTAAATACCAATAAGCATTAATTTAATATCAAGCCATCAGATTCCTTTTAAGCTTTAGTTAAAATCCTTAAAAACAATCTTTTTTGTTCAACTCTGTTTCACTTAAAGAAATCCAAACAATCTTAATTTAACGTGTTCTTTTAACGATACAAACTGTATTGCAAAAATCGAAACAGGAAGGAAAAAGAGATTTATTACAATTCGAAAACTCACCCATGTGACGGAAAAAAGTTCAACAAAATAAACATAATTAGTCGCACATCCTAAATGTACCCAAATATGAGGCCGGTGAATGATAAACTTACACTTCAATCAATAAACATTACTAAAGAAACATTTTTCATATGCTGAAAAGAGTTAAGAACGTTGAATGTGAAAAAATAAGAAAGGACAGACGACAAATGTCCGAATAGAGCAACCAATTTTAAAATAATTAAAAAAGAAATTCTAGATGGAAACGTTGTTTTAAGATTTGGACAGCAGCCAAAAAAAATCTCTTTTGACACAATTATTAGAATTTTATTTGCTCACCCATATGCAAAATGGCAACAGGAAAGAAATAAAAATTCCTGAATAGCGTTATGTTAATTAAGGTTTTAATTAATATCTCCTCTAATTAAAGTCGTACAATTATGAGATTGGTCCTATTGTTTTCTTTGGAAAATTTCGAATTGATCGGTATCTCGTTTGACTCCCGATTCGCAGTGGTTCTCGAGAAGATTGATCTTCAGACAGACGGACGCGAACAGATTTTAATATTATACTGGATACTAGCTGCGTGCCCGGCGTTGCTCGGGCTACTTAAAAAATGAAAGAGATGTCCAATTGTTGTTTTTGTATTACTCTGACATCAGTTTCTAAAGCGCTAAGTAGTAAATAATTACGCGTAATGCAAGGTTTGTAAAACACCAGTAGAGCATATTTTTGACAAAAATCTCTTTAACGTTAATCATAGTTATCTATGATACAAGTTATGAGTATTTTCAATTAGCACAAAAGATGAAAATATATGCATTATCAATTATAATCTGTGCTCACGTTAAAATGATTTACATTTGATAGACTATATCTGAACTATTTATGTAAAATTACAATCAGCTTTTTACATAAAATGACACACACTTTTTGGTTGATTGCGTGAAACTAAAGCACCAAGACTTAATAAATTCCAACAAGCATAAATTTAATACCAAGTCATCAGATTCCAATTAAGCTTTAGTTAAAATCCTTAAAAACAATCCTTTTTGCTCAACTCTGTTTCACTTAAAGAAATCCAAACAATCTTAATTTAACGTGTTCTTTTAACGATACAAACTTTGTTTCAAAAATAGAAACAGGAAATAAAAAGAGAGTTATTACAGTTCGAAAACTCACCCATGTGACGGGAAAAAGTTCAAAAAAATAAACATAATTAGTCGCACAGCCTAAATGTACCGAAATATGACGCCGGTGAATGATAAACTTACACTACAATCAATAAACATAGCTAAAGAAACAACATTCATATGCTAAAAAGAGTTAAGAACGTTGAATGTAAAAAATTAAAAAAGGACAGACGATAAAATAAATGCTATGTCCAAATAGGGCAACCAATTTTAAACTAATTTAAAATGAAATTCTAGATGGAAACTTTGTTTTAAGATTTGGACAGCAGCCAAAAAAATATCTTTTAAAACAATTATTAGAATTATACTTGCTCACCCATATGTAAAATGGCAACAGGAAAGAAATAAAAATTCCTGAATAACGTTATGTTAATTAACGTTTTAATTAATATCTCCGCTAATTAAAGTCGCACAATTACGAGATTGGTCCTATTGTTTTCTTTGGAAAATTTTGAATTGATCGGTATCTCGTTTGACTCTCGATTCTCATCGGTTCTCGAGAAGATCGATCTTCAGACAGACAGACACACAGACGGACGCGAACAGATTTTAATATATAGTAGATAGTGGATAATTGCGATACGATTTGCAGTACGATTCGGAGACCTAGCGGCAATCTTTGACATGGTGTTCTACATCGTCACCACCTCCCAAAAATAGTCGTCTTACAAAATCCATTAGCAAAATGATGTTGATCGTCTTTTTCGCAGTAAGGGCTTTATCCATCGTGAATTTGTACCCACGGCTACAACCGTCGATGCGAAATACTACGAGTTGGTTTTGAAACGGCTGTTGCTACGCATACGGCGGGTTTGGCCACAGTACCAGAATGGACAGTGGAATCTGCTCCATGTCAACGCCCGGTCACACACTGCGATCCGTGTAACCCAATTCCTCGCCAGGCACCAGGTTACAGTTTTGGATCACACTACATATTAACCTGATCTGGTTCCCGCGGAATGCTTCCTGTTTCCCCGCCTCAAAGGAGTTTTGAAAGGCGAAAGGTTTTTCGACATTACTGAGATCAAACAACAGTGCTTCGAGCAATACCGAAAGAAACAATTGCAGGCAGTTTCCAACAAAAGTACACCCGATGTCAAAAGTGTATTGCAGCTAATGGCGAATACTTTGAAGGCCTGTAAAGCTATTTGACTTGTTTCTCTTGTTTCCTTTTTTTTTTTTTTTCTGTCACAATTTACCGAACTTTTTGAAGACACCTTGTACTTGCTTATACATATAATGCTGAAGGCATAAGCAACTCTTTAAAAATTTGACCTTATCTTTTCTCAGTGCTAAGACACATGTCGTTTCCCTGCTGCTTGACGTTCTCTGGGTGTTCGGGAGAAATTATACACAAATAGAAGGGAGGAAACCTGTCGCGGGAGCAAGTGTTGTGTTGCAGATCCTTTAATGTTAATTTCAGTTGTTCGTCAGTTTTTGAAGTCCTGAGATCCCCACAGATGTCCCCTTTCTTTTGAGATGCCCACTCATATTCTAAGCTTTAGGTCGTTTTTATGAAATAAAACTTCTGGTTCAATAATCTCAAAGGCAACATCCAAGGAGAAAATTTTGGTGAAAACGTACCGCTGTAAAATTTAATAAATGAGCATGCCCATTCATACAAATGACCATTTTTATTTTGTAAATAAAAATATAGAATTAATAAAGATATTAATAATGAGAATGCACGGAGTTGAACATGAGGAGGTAATTGCACAAGATTCAATTCTTGTTTCAATTATTTTATTATATGTTGTTTTTTAGCCCGTTAGAAGTTTAAGAAACTCTTTTAGTTTTTCTTTCTTTACTTTAAGCTTGTTAGCTAATTGACAGCAATAAGCATACACCGAACAGCTTCTTATTACAAGTAGAAAAATAAAACATTTTTATGAAAAAAAAACCTGTATACAAATTTTAGTAAGTAATACTACATTTTAACTCAAACTTTACTGTTACTGTTAACTTTATTTGAAGACACATTTTAAGAACTAAATTTCATCAATCATGTTTCGATTACGTAGCATATCTGACTATATTGCGTTAAAATGTTTCCTCGCGATTAGCAAATAACATAATAAAAAAACATTACTGATACTAAAGACAAATTGCCAATGTACCAAAGGCATTCTTGCTTTTTAGTTAACGTTCGCTCCATGAAAAAAATAGAAAAACTATGAAAAAAAATCCGTCATAACAAAAAAAAGAAAGAGAAAAGTCTATAGAAATCGAAAAGTAAGTTAGAATGATTCATTTGAAGTGGCTGACAAAACTAAAGCCACTTTCTAAAGCTGAATATCTATCTTCAGTTCTTGAGAAGGTTTGAAAGAGAGCTGTAGATATGAATCTCAAAAAATATATTCTATTCGGAAATTTTTTTGAAAGTTCTTCTAACTATTTTATTCTCACAGCAAAAAAAATTGAGGTGCTTTAATGTGCAAATTCATCATGTCGGTTACAAATGAACAAATGACGTTTATATTGTCTCAAAAAGAAAATAAAAGATTCATTTAAAAATTAAAGATTCATTCAATCATGGTCATTTAATTCATTATACAGTACCAGTAGATATTTTTTTGCTGCATTTCATTATCACGAACAACTTCATTTTTTTTCTACAATATAATTGCAGTTTTAAGTCCCTTAAGTTTCTACCACCAGTCTTATTGAATATTTTTTCTTAATCTTAAGTGTATCTTATTCATTACACTCAAACTCAATATCTTCACACATATTGTGCGATGGTGTAGAACAGTGATTCCCAACCTGGGGGCGATAAATTTCTGGGGGCGATAGAGGGGCGACCGGTATTCGGATACCTGGTAATGGGAAATTCTTGACCTTTCAAAAACTATATTTATTTTAAAAAAAAATTGGTCCACAATTCAGAAATATCTTTCAGAAAACCTATGTTGTGTAATACCGAACCAAGCATATGGCACGTCAAATCAGAGAAAGTCGTTGCCAGAAAATAAGGCATGTATGATTTACAGCTCAATCAAATCTGTTCAGATAAAAAAAATCCAAAAGCGAAAAATAATGTATATTATTTATTTTATTGGCCGTTTTCACGAGAAAGAAAAAAATCTTGTAAACACTGTCTGACCGTTGGCGCCAGCATATATTTAACGCCTGAAAAGTGGATGGGTATGTGTAGGAATTGATTTTTGCATTTACTTATCAGTTGTCATTCAGAATCTTACAATCAGCGCATAAGCCTCCTTACGTAAATTCTATTGTTTGATTTAATTTAGTGAATTTCTGTTTAATTGTGCATGCTTCGTAGTGTGGACGTTCGATATGAATTCGAAAAAGAAGTGCCGGCAATATTCAGCAGAGTATTTAAAATTTGATTTTCTCACCTCACCGAAAAATATGCAGTTTCCGCATTGTCTTTTGTGCGATAAAACATTTTCTGGCAATGAAGCGATGAACCCCTCACGAATGAAAGAGCATTTGTCAAGAGTACATGGTGACAAAGTAAATAAACCTCTTAGTTATTTTCAAGACCTCAAAATAAAAGCGGATAAACGGCTAAAGGTGGGTGAATTACTTAGAAGACAAGCAACAGATCTTAACAAAGGGCTTCTTGCTTCTTACGAAGTGTCTCTTTTGATAGCAAAATGTGTTAAGCCTCATACGATTGACGAATCTCTTATTCTACCGGCTGCCAGAAAAATAGTTGAAATTTTGCTTGGTGAGGGCTCCAGTAAAAAGATAAGTCAATCTCTCCCCCTGAGTAACAACACAGTTTCCAGGAGAATAGATGAAATGACTGCTGACGTTGAGTGCAAATTCAAAAACAAAGTAAATTTGCACTACAGATTGATGAATCAACTGTGACAGATAACAGAGCTATTTTATTGGCTTACCTGAGGTTTATTAATGAGCTGAAAGAGATAACTGATGTAATGGTTTTCGCCAGAACTTAGATTACTGATACAAAGGGATCGTCGATTTTTAAAGTGGTGAAGGATTATTTTGAAGAAAAAGAAATTCCATTGACAAATGTAAGTGTTTGCGCAGCAGACCTGCCATGGCGGGTCGTCATATTGGGTTTCTTGCACACCTTAAAAAAGAAGTGCCAGAAGTGATTACCATCCATTGTGTCATTCATCGTCAACACTTGGTTGCAAAAAAATTGAGTGGTGTTTTACATGAAACCTTACAATTAGTCATTACTGGTATTAACAAAATCAAAACTAATTGTCTCAACGATCGCCTGTTTCGAGAGATTTGCCGTGAAAATGATGAAAAATTCGAACACTTGCTTTTACATACGTCTGTGAGATGACTTTCCAAAGGAAACTGTTTGCGCCGTTTCTTTGAATTATTCGACTCTGTAGCTGAGTTTATCGACTTGAATGATCCTGCTTTAAGTGAGAATTTGAAACAGCGCAAATTGGAACTTGTGTATCTCACAGATATTTTTGAAAAATTGAATAAAATCAACATCAATCTTCAAGGAAACAAGATGAACCCCATCAAGGCCAAAAGCATAATTTCAGCATTCATTACCAAATTCGAAATCTACAAGGCAAATATTGGCTGTAAAAAATTTATCCTGTTTCCTACTCAAAAAAAAAAGTTTAATCGTGGATAATGAACTTCCTGAAGAAAAAATTTTAAGTTTTATTGATCACCTTGATCAGTTAGAAAAGAACATGGAATCAAGGTTTGCAGATTTGATCAACTTACAAATTCCTGACTGGATTTTAGACCCATTTAGTTTTGAAGATGTGGATGAACTGGAAAACTCTTTGCAGACAGAGTTTATGGATTTGAAATTTGATTGTGAATCAAAAATTACTTTCAAGCAATACGGTTACGAACTTGTTTGGGTGAAGCTTATGGGTACTTACCCACAACTTTGGAAAAAGGTTGAACAGCTCCTCATCTCATTCCCCTCAACATACTTAGTTGAAAGAGGATTTAGCTCTGTAGTGCAGCTTCTCACGAAGCAAAGAAATAGATTGGACGTCTGCCTCAAAGGGGACCTCAGATTAAGTCTCACTAATATAAAGCCAGACATCAAAGCTTTAACGGAGTTCCATCAAGCACAAGGCAGCCATTAAAAAGGTAAAAATAAACAAATCTTAACAGTTGAAATTTTCAATTTTTTCCGGATTTCAATTTAAACAAAAAAAGCACGTTACTGAAAAATGTAGTATTCTTATTTTTGCTAAGCATGTAAATGACGTTGATTCATTAAAGCACTTCAAATTACGTTTTTTTTTCTTTTTTTTGGGGGGGGGGAGGGGAAGGGGCTAAGAATAAAAAATTCAGTTTTAAAGCTAATTATTGCTTTATCATGCACTGTTTGAAGCTTTAAACTAAAATTAGACGTTCAGTAACATTAATCTTCACTAAAATTAGCGCCATCTAATTTGTGTTTTTAAGGGAAGAACGTGGGGGCCGATAGGTGTAATTTAACTTCAGAAAGGGGCAATGGGCTAAAAAAAGGTTGGGAACCACTGGTGTAGAACGATGTAATAAAACACAAATGTGCAAAAAGTAAACTATGCACATTTTTCAGGATTATTTTGTATCTTCATTGTATTTCATTAATCAAACTAATACTGATTATTTTCACACCAATTGTAGGATGGGGTAAAGCAATGTAATAAGGCACAAATATGCAGTGAATAAACTGTGGACATTTTTAAAAACTTATTCAGAAGAGTTATTTCAGTACATAAAATGAGCAAGACTTGCAAAATATGAGGCGATTTTCAAAAAGAGACTTATAAAGTTTCCTAAGGTATTTATCTGGTAACAAAAAATGTTTATCCCAGGAACGCCGTTTTTCCTGACCTTCCCAGACTGCTGTGATGTTTCAAAGACATTTTATTAGCTGATTAATTGTGATGTGGACATGAAAGAACACTATAATTTGAACAAATTCATGTTATAGTTTCTAATAATTAAAGTTTAATGCCAGGAGAAACCTTTTCTTTTGTTACTTTTATTACTACTTAATCTGTATAACAAAAGCGTATAAAGCTTAGAAAAACACAATAATTATCAAGCAAAGAAATCGAAATAAATGAGGATTTTTCATATATTTATTTTGATTTCAAAATGACCATTAAATTAACATTCCAGTCTTTTTTTTTTCATTTGTTTAAAGTCGTCACTTTTCAAATTTTCTAACAGGTTAGGAAAAAATTTAAAATCTATAGGTTTTGATCCCTAAATTTCGAAATGCTTAACGTAAGACCTATTTTTTACAACAGTGGTTGGATGATGGTCATTAAATCAAGTGCAAAATCAACCAAACGTGCTTACGTAATAAATAAAGAAAAAACTTGTTGTTCACTTTTAATCAGAGTATCTCTCAGCGAAGAATTGTTTTTGTGTGTATTATAATCAAACCACTTTGCATTTTGCATTACCTTTTACATTTTTAGTCAATGTAATGCAAAATCTCAAAGCATAAATGCTTTAATATTTACATTTCAAATTTCTCAGACATTTTACGGCGAAATGTACGGACAAAGATGATCCAAGTGCTATTTACCGTAAAATCCTTATTTTGATTTTACGGTAAAATGATTTATTTCATACATTATTTTAGCTATATAGATATTCTTATACCAGCTCCTTAATCGGGTAATTTTTAGTCTGTAAAAGGGGGGAAAATCCTAAAAAGAAATCCTATGCCATGTGTGGAACTACATTATGCACCACTATATAAATTTCAAGCAACCAGTTCATTGACACTAAGTTAACATGGAATGTTTCTACGCTATAAGCACTCCGTTTTACAGTGCAATCATTTTACGGTAAGTTACTTCATTATACATTTTTACGGTCAATAAAAAGTAAAATAATCCTGAAATTTCATGCATAACTTTAAATCTGTAGATATTCTTATACGAGATTCTTAGTCAATTTAAAGTTTGTAAAGATGATCGAAATCCCCAAAAAGTGTACCATCTGCAGAACTTAACTGTGTACGACTAGATACCTCTCAAGCAGCCAATTTATAGACACAGAGTTAACAGAAAGAAAACTCTCTTGTGAAGCATTTAATAAATATCTATATTTTTTTTTTTTTTTGCAAATATTCAATCCGTTTGCTATAACATTGTAAAATTTTATTGGATAAAATAAAAAAGGAAACCGTCTTTCTCCTATATCTGTTTTAATAAACAAATCGTAGTAGCTTCCACTCCTTCATCGAATGGGGGGGGGGAAATAAAACCCCGTTTCTCTTTTATTATTCATATCTCGTGGGTAAAAAAGCACTTTCCCAGCTCAAAACTACATCTCATTATCCAAGAAAGGGAGACCGTCTTGTAGCATGTCATAATTACCATACAAAACCTCCAACCAAAGGGATGAATATGAAGAAAGAAAAAAAAATCGCTTCCAGAAAACATGTAAAGAGCAACTTCATCGCCTTGAATTTATCATCAAAGAGAAAGCAAATAAAATGACGGTAGAATGGGTAAAAAAAACTCAATCCCTGCCTGCTTCTTCAACAAGCAGGGAATATGGAAACGGAAACTTGAGACTGATGATGATGAAAAGTAAAACAGCGCAAGAGATTTGGGACAAGAGTAGGCGGTCGTACCAGCAATAAACGTAATGAGGAAATTTCGGAAGCATGCATCAGAGAAATATGTGTTTGGTTTTGATTTATATTCGGAAAGCTTTCCATTAAGGTAAAAGTTTTCAGTAGATTAACGGCCGTTTCCTTGCGTTAAACTTTTTGAATCTGAAAGTGATGGAAGAAAAATATATTTATTAATGTATTTTGTTTTTATTCGTAAAATATAATTGAGCCATGTATTTATAGTCCTATTTTCCGAATACGCAAATGTACATTCATTTTATTTAGAAATAGTTTATGGCTCATTGGTATTAAATCGTTCCTGCGAGGTTTTCAAGAATAAAAATCTTTTGCGGTTTGAATGACAAATAGTGGGGAAATAGATGTATTAATGTATTTTGTTTTAATTCGTAAAATATAATTGCGCCATATATTTATAGTCCTATATTCTGTATGCGCAAATATGTATTCATTTTATTTAGAAATAATTTATGGCACATTATTATCAAATTGTTACTACGAGCTTTTCAAAACGAAAATCTTTTTCGGTTTGAATGGCAAATGTAGGAAATACTCATGAATGAATGTAATGTAATGAAAGAAATGGGGATTCAACCGAACCAAGCGCTGCAACTAGAGAGCTATTGCACTAGTCCCCAAACAGAAGTCTTAAAACAGACCAGTAACTGAAGCAAAATTCAACGAACACCTAATATGAATATTATGAATCTCCAATGGTTCAAGCAAATGACGACCAAAGTGCCCAAACCTATAGGCAAAAAACACTTCAGAATCGCACATGATGTGAGTAACAGTTTCTTCAAGAAAGAGGCAACCTCAGAAAGTTGGAAAAGCTTTCCTAATACTATTTTTGTTAAGAAGCCTTTTGCATTTCCGGCATGTAATCCAAAGAAATAATCAGGACTGTCCTTCTTAGGTTGACCAGCTGAATACGTTCAATGCCATTGTGAGATAACTTCTCCGAAGGGAAGGTTTCTCTTTTAAAAGCCATCAGAAACATACTCCCTGCTTGAGCATAGGACTTGTGGTTGACCTGTCCTTACTCTTAAAAATGCAGCAGTTTTTTCAGGGAAAGGAGTTTTTTCCATGTCTATGAGTTTTAACCTCCGACCAAAGATGTTTAGTCTCTCCTACCTTCTCGGGAAACGCCGGCTCAGTGGCTTTCGCCTCCTGTATAAGCCGTCCCCCACCCATTCTTCCCGCGCCTGTTGCATTTTTGTGCAAAATTGAGTATTCCCTGCCCCCCTACTGCAGAGTCGGTGGGTTTCAGACCTAAACCCTCACCTACTCCAGCAGCAAGCTTCAGGCTGGTTTCTCCTTCAAGCCAGTCTCCAACTCCACGGGAGCTGGGAGCTATGAGGTGGTAAAAGGTGGACACCCGCACAACCACCCTGTATGAGTGTAAGGCTAAATACTACGAGGTTTCGCCTGGTTCCGAGAGGGGACCGTTTAAGACATCCTACGACCCAGATGCCATCCATCCATCAGCCCGGTGCCTCACACTTTAGATTGGGTTTCCTTTTTTGTCCCCTCTTACGACACGCATGGACTAGGTGGAGCTATTCTGCTTCGGTCACCACACGGAGAAATACTCGTGAATACTTTAAGAACATTTTTTTTTTTTCAAAATAGTCTTTTTTACTTTTTTTTTTTTTTGTAAGGGAATAAGTCTTGAATGAGTTCGAGAAAAATTAAACCATATATGGAAAATCGTGCTTATGAAATATTATTTAAATATGTTTGTGTGTGGACGTGTATGTGCTGATGTGGCACAGAGGTCCTTTGATGCTTAGAAATTCCCATTTCCTTACACATATCCACAACTTACGTCAGATCGTTGCTAAACTTGTACCAGAGGTCCTTCGATGTTCAAAAATTCGTAACGAGATTTTTTGCCAGAAAATCCGTGAAATGGAACGTTTGATAACAATGACTGATTTTTAAGGATTAAAAAAACTAGTATGTTGTTTCTATTACGAAACATTCTTCTATATTTTTCTTTTTCTTTTTTTTTTCTTCTGATCCTTCCCCATGCTTGATGAGGAAGCAATATTCTCAACAAAAACAAAATTACACAGTACACATGCAAAAACTGGACGACCATCCCAATGTCTGAATTATTGCAAAAGCAAAGTAAAGAGCGAAAATTGAAAGTTATTTTAAAAGCCATGCTTGAATTAATTACAAATATTTTATTTGTTAACAAACATAAGATGGCAACAGTTAAAAATTTTAAATCATTGAGATAATATTTCCGATTATTTCCATACAATTAAAATCACGAGAAATACGCAGACGACAATCTATTACGATTTATCTTTCTTATTGTTGCATTAATAAAGCTATTTGTATTCGCAAAAAAAAAAAAAAAATCAACACCTCTTGGAGCGATTGGCGTCAAAATTGAACCAAAGCCTGTTTACATATGGTTTCACATATATTCCAAATTTCAACCAGAACGTAGCATTACTTCTTGAGATAGGGCAATAACAATGGAAAAAAAGAACGGGTGATTGAGCTACCCCCTTTTTAGCTGTTGACACCAAAATAAAACCAGCTCTTACACACACTAAGGGCTACTTGCCGATAAATTTTTCTTTCATTCCGTTCATTATTTCTTGAGATACAGCAGTCACAATTGACGACAAAAAACGTTCTATAGCTCAACCCCCGTTTGAGTTATTGACACCAAAATTGAATCAGCACCTGTTCCTGTTAATGGCAACAATATGGACCAAATTTTGTTTGATTCCGCCAGTTACTTCCTGAGGAACAGCAAGCACGCGTAACTCAAAAAACGTCCCGTTGCTCCACCCCCTTTGGAGGAATTCGCGCCAAAAACCAATGGGCACAAGTTCACATATTGGCACATATGTGTACCAAATTTCGTTCGATTTCATGCGGTAGTTTTTGCGGTAGAGTGGCCACAAAAAACTGGTCACACACAGACGTGACACACACACGGACACACACTCACACACACACACACACACACATACACACACGCAGACAGACAGACATTTTCCAAAAATGGTCGAAATAGACTAAGCACACCTCAAAACGTTCATATACGTCAAAATTCGAAATTCGAAAATTTGCACGAATCCAATACTTTCTTCTGTATATTAGATATAGAAGAAAGTAAAAACTAAATACGTCTAAATTTAAATTTTCAGTCATAAAATTTCGCATTTCTGCACGTTGACGGGAAATTTCATGCTTTTTATTATTTTTTTTTTCTCTTATTTAAGCCTGATTTTTGAATATGCTTCACTTGGCACAACTTTTATTTTCGAGGAAGGCCTTGCAAAGTCAGGCAGCGCAGCAAGTACGAGACTGGTCCTTCGCGTGAAGGATGAAAAGTCTAAATGCCTGTTTTTTAAAACGTTCCTCAAGTCTACCTATAAGAATTTTCCTGATTTTAAAAATATATGCCGCAACCAAGTCACATTTATTTCAACTTCCTATCTGGAACAGTTTGCTAAACTTCTTTAGAAAAGTATTCTCCGGTGGAAGAATCTAATAACATTCTTCAAAAAAAAAAAAAAAAAAAAAAAAAACTCATGAATTTGTTACAGCTACATTAATTAAGCACTACATTAATTATTTATTGTCCAATACAAGACTGTTAGTTCATAGTCTTGTTTTGGACAATATTCTAAATTCCATTAGGCTACAGTTTTATAGCTAAAGATAAAATAAGTTTTTAAAAGAAATGATTGTCAATTAAAAAAATATTTGCAGTAAAAAAAGCAGGTCATGGCTCATGGCAATCCGAATGATAAAATCGGCATATTTAGAATTGTGTTTCAAAAAAGGATGCGTTATCCTGAAAAGTGTTAGATTTAAGAACATATACATATCCATTGTAAAACTAATAGATCTATAGCATTTCAACTTTTATATTTTTTTTATGTAACCTTAACCAAACGGGTATTGAGAAATGAACTTTTAAATTATTCCATAATCCAGAATTAATTAGAGTGTGGTTCGCTAGCTCATGCCAGCGAGTCCGCCGGTGCTAGCCTGCCAAAAATGGAATAATAATAGCTATTGAAGTGTGTAGCTATCTTTTATAGGGTCTGGTGGGGGAAAGTGGTCAATGGGGTAAAGTGGTCATACGTCAAATAAATGGCTATAGTTTAGAAATAAATGTTCGAATGAATGTGAAAGTTTTATTTTAGAGTAAGCCGGTTAGAAACTACATTTTGAATTCAAAATTTTACAACTGGCAAAATTTTATTTTGTAAAAAAAAAAATATTTTGTGTGAATATGAAAAATTTAAAAATCCAAACACTTCTTTTAACTTCCTTGGGAAATTTTTTTTGTTAGAATTATGAACAGATTGACTGCACAGGAAGCTTCCTACATGTCTCAAGAACTCTTATTCATTAGCAGTTAGCTAAATCTATTTTAGATAATTTTTTAGAACACTTTAAGTAAGATGGGGTAAAGTGGTCATAATATTAGACTTAATGAATATTGTTCTTCTAATGACACTTAATCTTTAAATATGTGGCAGATATAAATTAAATATTAATATCACTTAATAAGCATTGTTTTAACAGTAAACGCGGTTAAATATACGAGTATATGCATACGCATACCTACTCGTGTAGGCAAGTATATAGTCGTATTCATATAAATGCACTAATAAATACGTATGTGGGCATCTGAAAATATTTTTTATCTATACAGATATACATCCAACTATACACATTTATGATCGTTTATACTCGTATATATACGAACACCTATATACTCAGGTAGACACGTATATACGCGTACGTATTTGAATAGACACTTACATACAAGTATATAATATACAAGTATACAGGGTAGTTTAAACTCTAGGGCAAATCATTAAAATGTGTTAAAGGGAAGATAAGAAGCAAAAAATGTATAGAATATGAGGTGAGGTTATAAACACAATGCTGACGCGCTACATGCACGCAAAGCCAGAAACTGATGGATGCAAGACAGGTCACAAATTTACTACACAAAGACAATTTTACACAACATTTTGGTTATTAGTTTTATTATTAGTTTTAAAGCTATTAATGAAACGCCTGCAGCTGTAATACATGCGTCGCAATCACAAAGCACTCTCTGTCGCAATAACGAGACTTTTAAAAAAACTTTCATCAATCGCTGCGCCTTTGTTGCGATGCGTGTATTAGAGCTCCTACAGTCCGTAACTTTTAACAACTGCTCTAAATATTTCTTAAAAACTGAAATGTTGGGTAAAATCATCTTTGTGCAACGAATTTGTGACCTGTTTTGCATCCATCAGTTTCTGGTTTTGTGTGCATGTAGCGCGTCAGCTACCATAAGTTCCCTATGATTCTTTGCATCTTATCCTTCCTCTCAAACCTCTTAGATTTTTACTTAGCTTGGATTCACTCTGTATGCGTACATGTGTACAAGCGTATATACTCGTGTATACAAACAAGTACTGGTGTATACACGTAAATGCACGTATATGCGTCTATACAGGTATATAATCGTGTTTACACTTATACACCTGTACATACCTGTATATACTCGTGCTTCCATATATATATATATATATATATACGCAAGTAGACACGTACAAACATGCACTGGATGTATCAACGAATTAACTCATGGATATATGTATGTACACTTACATATGCGTATATTCGTCTGCTATACACGTATGTACTCGGGTATGCACGTACTCGAGATACAAGTGCATATACGCTTATCATACTCGTTTATACGCGGATATACACGTATATACACGTGACACATATATACTCGTGTAGTCACGTACACACTCCTATAGGTAATCACGTATACATGCTTATATACTCGTGTATACACGTATATACTTGAGTAGGCACGTGCGTGCATGTATCTGATTTATACATCTATCTACTCATACATGAACGTGTTAACTCATATTTACACGACTCGTGTAAATATGACATATACTTGTGCATATACTTGTAACAAAAAAATAACCAAAATAAACAAATCATGGTGTTATTTATAATGCTTTTGCATCTATTTTCAACTATGGCCACTTTACCCCATGCTATGACCACTTTCCCCCACCCCATGGGGTAAAGTGGTCATAAATACATAAGGAAAAGAAAGTGTTATAAAACTTTTTAAATCAATATTTTTTTCCTTAAAATTCAATGTACTGTTTTCTTTAATAATGCAATGTAAAATAGCAAAAGAAAAAGTTGAAGTGTTTAAAGAATTTATTGCATTTATTACCCACCTAAGTTAAAAACCTACGATTTTATGACCACTTTACCCCACCAGACCCTATTGAAAAGAAAGCACTTGTAGGTCCATTTTGAGAAAAAATGAACCCCTGTTTACGTGAACACAGTGAGTCTCTCATAACCCTTGGTTTTGCACATATTGCTTATCTTAACATGTGTTTTTTTTTTTTTTTTTTTTTTTTTACAAGGACTTATTTCTTAACAAAGAAGTTTCTTAAGTCCTGGGGACAATTGCCCCTCTAAATATCACAAACAATGGGCATGAATAAAAGCAAATAGTTTGCTTCAATTTGATAACATCCTCAAGTACCTATTGATTTTAATTCCCAGATGTTGGCCTTTGAATTAATGTTTGTTACCACAGTCTAATATAATAATGGTAAATAATGAATCCAAAGCAGATGATGAAAAAAAAAAAAAAAAACTGAAAAAATAAAAATATATACGAAACATTACGTAAATAAATATTGGAAAATAAGACTTAAACTCATTATATAAAGCACTTTTTAGAGGCGGGGTTCACAAAGCTGGTACATTTTCAGATACTTCGACTTTGAGATTAAATAAAGGTTAATTATATAATAGCTAAAATGTAACTACTTTTAAGTCGTTATTATAAGCTTCAATCAAGTCGAATCCTTTGACTTTATGACATGGCTCATTCTTTAAAATATTGGAGTTCTTTTATACAAAAACAATTTTTATCTCATAGTTTCTCTAAAATTTTAAACTCTTTTGATATCTCTCATTACGGTGTTCTAAGCATTACGTTATTTTTAACTGAATTAACTGAAATCATGTCCGATCATCATTTATTACAAGCTTTTGATCTATTAACATTAGAAAATGCCAATTAAGATTCAATTTTGAGAATATAAATTAGTAGATTAATTAGAAGCTATCTTTTAATTGAAATACATTTTACGATCAAACGGTTAAGGGGAGATTGATGATTTACCTCTGATTAATTAGAAAACGAATTAATTATTCTACTGAATACTTGCAAGCGATTCGAACAATAATTCATTTGTAGATTTTAAAGCATATGCTTTCATCTTGGAAATTTGAATTGGAAATTCTTCATTAGAGCGAATAATTTAGAGCTATGAATTCCTATGCTTTAAACTCGTTGTAACAATTTTTATTCGTACAAAAAATAGTTGATTTACTATTTGCTTCCTGTTTCTCTTTATAATCCTCAAGGTACTTTTATGTGCTTCGAAGAGCAAAGCAGTTTTGGATACATTATTTTATATTGCTTTCTGGTGAAACTCAGATTTTATTTATTTATGAAATTAATGCACTTTGTACTTCCATCAAAAATTGATTGTTTAATTTTCAAAATAACAACAAGGCACGTATAGGGAAAACTAACTTTAATGTCAGTTAAATGGACAATTTTAGTGAAACATAATTATATCAATTTGAAAAATCAAAAAGCTTTAAGAGGAAACATTAAATGCTTAATTTAAAAGTATGCATTTTGCTAAAATTATTTGTAATTACGACTTTTACAGTCATCTTTAGAGGCATACTTTTGTGGAAAATATGTTCCCTCCTATCACTGGTAAACAAGACAAGTGAGTAAAAATCAAAGTTTAGTTTAGATCTTCTTGGGGTTTCTTAGACTGCGAAAGATTAACCAGTAAAGAGTAAGAGCCTCTTGAATTTTCCATTTATTTCATCCATGGCTATGGTATTGCTACATCAGCTCAAAAAGCTACTTGATATGAGTTACTTCGAGATGGATTCCATTAACAAGAAAGATTGGGTCACCGGACAATTAGTAAAAGTTTCTCAGTCGTTGAACAGCTTATCGATGAGGTAGTATGTTACTAGATCAGTTCCCATTACACCAATGAAGGTATTTCCCTAAACATTGATCTTGGACATCACTAGATTGTGGGTGTGGTTG
This sequence comes from Uloborus diversus, assembly GCF_026930045.1. Lineage (NCBI taxonomy): Eukaryota > Metazoa > Arthropoda > Arachnida > Araneae > Uloboridae > Uloborus > Uloborus diversus. The sequence continues at coordinate 102,556,517 of NC_072732.1, forward strand.
TCTGAGGAGGAGCGGAAGAGAACTAGATTACTGGGTTTATTGCGCTTTTTACTCCCAATTCTGTACCTTATAGCCTGGAGCCATAGGATTACAATGCCGTATTCTGTTTCAGAGCTTTGGAGAAAATGTATTTTTTTCGATCGTTGGAAGCCAAACCCGGTTCACATAAAGCCATTAGAGAGCCAAGATTCTGTCTCAAAGATCAGTTAATGACTAACCCCAAATATCCAGCCTAGCTGGCACACGACAAGAACAGTATAAGGACGGGCATGAAGCATTTTTGACAGTGCAAGTTGTTTGATTCCAAACGTGTTTAGGCGGAGGAATAAGTTCCTGGTCAAGTCGATAAAATGAAGACCAGTTCAGAACATGATTATCAATTCTGTCACGCGCCACTTGTTTGGCATTTCCTACTAAAGAGTGAACAGAAGTCCATCTACAGAAGTTGCGTAGTACCCTAAGAGGGATAGCGAGAGCAGCGAGCGGGGGTTAATCCTCAAAGAAATTCGTAAAAATAAGTATGTTGTTAAAAAAAAATTTTGGTTCGATTTGTGATTTTTTTTAAAATTAAAGACATATATTATAAACATAATGTAAAATCTATGCTAATATTATAAAGAGAGAGAGCGGATTTTTGTGTGTTTATATGTTCGAGGTAATCTCTGGAACCACTGCAATTATTTGAAAAATTATTTCACGGCATAAATGGTGCATTCTTACTGAGTGACATAGGTTATAATTTATGCATATATGTCTTTATACTATTTTTTTAAGCCAACAGTTTGTCTTCGCTACCAGTTTTTATTTCGTACTGTTTTGTTCTTATATACGTAAAAACAAATTTTGATTGCCCCGCATCCGTAATGAGAGAATGGTTAACAGTTATTTTCGAGCTGAATGTTGAGGGTTGGGAACACGTGAAATCAGTAAATATCAGGATGTCAGCACGAGAACCGCCAAAACCTTTACACGTATTTGATGCTGCAGAGGATAAGGTCAATGATGTTCCCATCAAATGTTCTGAGGTATACTCCCAGTTATCAACTACGCACAATATGTGTATGCGATCATGTACATAATAGTCATAATATGAAAATTTGAGAAGCTTGAGGGTATAAGCTATATGTCTAAAAAATGTTTGAGAGAATACGACGTATATGGACCCATGGGACGTTCCTTCAATAAAACACCACTGGAAGAGGTACATAGCATACTCTTAGCATTGAACATTGCAAACCAATTAGAGTCACAGAATGCCAAAGCCTCAAAATTTATCCAAACGAATTAGAACTGAGATTTGTAGGACTCGACCGATGCATCGGCCTGGCCGATGCATCGGCGCCGATGGTTCAACAGTTTAGCCATCGGCATCGGCATCGGCGGCCGATGCTAAATTGCAAGAAACATCGGCCCATCGGCCTTAAAAACTTCGAAAAGCCGATGGAATTGGCCGATGTTTTTGAAAAAAAAAAAAAAAAAGACCTTTGATGTTTTACCTTTTAATACAAAGTAAAGGTTGTTTTCATATAAAATTGTTTACTAAAATTTCAGTATGAATTTTTATTTGAGTCACCCCTGAAAGAGTTTTTAATACTTTCATTCAGGTACCAAACAAGTTAATTATTGCGTTGTTTCTTGCTGCTGGATGTACGTAGTATCTCTCATAAGTCATAACTCCAAAATGGTAAACAGTAGAAGGATAAGTTTTCGCGTGTGGGGTGTGCGTACGTTCCAGTTGTGCACTTCCCTTTTTGTTTTCGATCGAGTGTTCTGTAAAGCCTGTTTACTCATTTTTTGTGGCTATTAATTACTTATTTCAATGCAAAACTAAGATAGCGTCTCAGACTGACGGTCATTTGGTGATATATTGCCGAATTGGAGACTATGGAAACAAATATGAAATGGCAAAACCCCGCTATTCATTTTAAAACACTCTGTATTTTAAATCCGCCACTGCAAGTCAATACAAACTCGGGTGCAAGTTTCTGAAGGGTTTTTTTGCTCAATGTTAATGATTATTTTGAACTCTATTTTTTACGACTATTTTGAATTTCCGAGAACACTTGTGTGCCCCTCCTCCCACTCCCTCAATTTCTGAAATTAAACTCTAGTTATACTCCTGAGTTGTTCAGAAAAAAATTTTGAAAAAAAAAAAAATAGAACCGACTTCAAAATAGCTCTAAATAGTGAAAAATAATTTTATTCTTTAAACACCATCGATAATACTTTTAAACATAATTTTTGAAGTTGGCGCAAAAACGATCGATAAAATCATTCACAGCCATAACTCAACTACAAGTATAAATTTAACCACGTCCAGTTTCTTCACTACCACATGCATTACGCATTGATGACAGCATATTTGAGTAACGATATAAATGTTCCGTTCCTAAGTTTTGATGATTTTTTGATAAAAATATGAACGAAGCATGGTTACAATGGATTTTACTTTTTGTTTTTGCGCCAACTTCAAAAATTATGTTTAAAAGTATTATCGATGGTGTTTAAAGAATAAAATTATTTTTCACTTTTTAGAGCTATTTTGAAGTCGGTTCTATTTTTTTTTTTTTTTTTTTTCAAAATTTTTTTATTTCATTCTTTTTAGTGTAAATGTAGATATTTTAGTAAAAGTAAGAAGTTACCTAGTATGAAGTACGGCTCTATATCACTGTATTGCTTTAGAAAAGCCTTTATTCAAAATTATCATTACAATTACTATTAATGTTACAGTTATAGGGCACCAAACTTTTATAACAATGAGTTTCATATTGTCGCGTAGATGAAGATAGCGAAGACAATGTGAAAGCCAAATGAAGCGAATACTCGTTAGTCTCAACTCGAGATCTTTATTCAGAACCACGAATGAACGTTACATCTCCTTATATACAACTTGAAAAAGTGCTGGAACTTTCCAAACTTGAAAAGATACAGAAATTAATAGAACATTCGAGAAAATACGGGAAACAGTAGAAACGAAATTTTAGTAAAATTCACTTTGTCCTAGTCGGGATTTGAACCCGGGTCGCTCGTGTGGGAGACGAGAATTCTACCACTGAGCCACCGTTATCCACGGATGAAAAGTGCGAACTTCGCTACAATATCATTTTAATCATTTAATAGGGAAATTTACTTTTTTTTGCCCATAACTTTTTTTCTAAAGAACAAATATGGTCAAACAAAGTAATGGGACCTAAGTTGACCCATCCCCTATCCATTAAAAAAAGAATCATCAAAATCGGTTCGCTAGGTGGGACGCTATGAGTGGACAAACAAAAAAAAAACATACATACGGTATGAACTGATAACCGCCTCCTTTTTGAAGTCGGTTAAAAACTAACACCATTCATAAAATTAGAGATTTTTTTTTTTTCAAACTTTATCTATTGTTTAGAAAGAATTTAGAGCATTAATTTAAAAAATTGATTAAAGAAAGACGTTTTGAATGGTGACACAATTCGGAAATCGAAGGGACTTCTGAATTTTTTCTTCGGAAGTGCTGAAATAGATTCAGAAACTCTTCCGAGGTGTTGGTTTTAGCGGTTCTGTACTACAAATATTAGGCCGAGGTTGGGGCCGAAGTGTGAGTTACTGCGAAATCAGAGGGTGACCCCCCCTCCATTTCGTAATGCGCCATCTTTTTTGTATCATTAATAGCGATCGATTTTTTTTTCTGTTGTAAGTAACTATTTTTATGTATTTATATAAAATCAATGAATAAGTTATTTTCGTTTTTTATAGAAAAGTTTCAAGGATTTTCTATTATGCAATTTTTTAAATTTCAGAAAATTACTGTTAAATTGAACAATTTAATTTGAACTTGTTTGTAAAGCTTCATAAAAGATTAAACAATCTAATTGTTCAATATTATGTATGCATACATCAGATCAAGTAGTCATATGTATTCAGTTATTAACTTTGTGTAAATATTGATTTTGTTTATAGCTGCGTTTTAAGAACCTCGCTATTTTTATGGCAATTTTTTTCCAGCAAAATTTATGTCACTGTTTTAGTTTTTTGAAAAATGCAAAATTTTCTATTCATAAATTTTAAATAAGAAAAAAATATTTCTTTTATGATTTAGTATTGTAACTTATCTGTTATCTTTTTTTTTAAATTTGATGACTAAAAAATGTCTACGTGCAATCTTTCCAATTTAATTGCGTAATTTGTTGACGGTTTCATAGTTTTATTCTTATTTTTTTTGAATGATTTAACAACATAATTTAATGTTTTTTAACTATGTTTAGTGAACTTAAATCCATACATTATTACAATATTACTGAAATCTTAGTTATATGTTCAATTTAAAAAAAAAATCAATTGTTTATTAAACAGTCTTTTTGTTTTTCTTCCTTTTTTCTTTCTTTCTTTCTTTCTTTCTTTTTTTTTTGGCTGTTGTTCTTTATCTTTCATTGTACAGCAGTCAAAAAAGGAGAAGCATAACTACACCCTATATAGATTGTACGTAGTACGATCCAAAAGTTCGGGACAAGCTGTATAAAACCTTACCCAGAATAGTTCACATTACAGAAGCACATTCACCTTCAAAAGTTTACCTTGAGGGACTATGTACTTCTGCCAGTGTTCATATAACTTTTGGAAACACTTCTGAAAGCCATTTTTCGCTACCTTCTATGATGCAGCTTTATCTTCTCCTGACGGAGGAAAGCATCGTCCATGCAAATGTTTTTTTGCTGGGAACCAGGCCCGCGCCAAGCCTGATCGGCGCCTTCGTGCAAATGTCTTTTGAGCGCCTTTATGCAGTAACGTTCGAGAAAAGTATAGTAAACATCTGGGGTGAGGTTTTCGAGACAAATGTAACACGAAAAAAAAAAAGTTTGGCATTTAGTTTAACAAAAGAAAAACAATCTGTAAATTTTTAATTTTGAAAGTTAGTGTACGATTTTACTTCATGTCTCAAAGGTATTTCGAGTAAGGGTGGAGGATAGGAAGGAGAGATAGAAATTAGCTTTTGAAATCTATTTTTTTTCCTTGGAAACCTTGCATTGAGCTGCTGGTAAACAAAAAAAAAAAAAAAAAATGGTCAATTCCCGTTAATCAAGCATTATGTTCCTAAAATTAAAAAATGTATATATCTTGGAATTTGATTGAAATAATTATTGCTTATTTTTGTCGAATAAGTTCTTCAAAAAATGGGAAACGGCTATTATGCAGCTAAAATTTCTAATATTTGATATACTATCCAGAAAGCAAGATGTCTATTTCTGGACTTCGTACTGATCAATATTTAGTTTGTCTCTGAAGTAAATGTTTCAAAATATAGAAAATTTTGAAAAACCCACTTTACCGAGATAGTGGATCTTTTCAAGTATGCCTGCCCGAAAAAACCGGCGGGTTGTTTCGAGTTGGGCCCGGTTTGACGAACTCTGCCTTTGATATGCGAATGCGTTTTTGGAAAAAGAAAATATTTTAAATATCCAAGTTAACGCCGCTCTAAATTATATCTCTAATCTCTAATTGATAAATAATTATTTAAAGTTTTATGCCTGTCATAACATGACAACAGAGTACTGAATAGATTTATAAATTGACGTAGAGGGTGTTTATTCTGCTTTGAAATCTGAAACGGAAATCATTTCCGGTAAAACCAAAAATTCTAAAATAAGAAACCCTTACAAAAGGCATTGAATTTCTACCAAAAACAAATACATTGCCTCTCCAAAGCTTTTTTTTCTTCTTCTTTTTTTTCCAAAATTTAATACGCAAATAGTTAAAGAAATAAAAGGGAGGAGCGAAGGAGAATCTAGTAATTGCGGTCAAGTCACTACTTTTCGGAACTAAAAAGTTAACCTAAATTATTGTGTACAGTATATAAATATTACGCACGTCTAAATAATATGCAAAGGTGCTTATCGTAATTTTCATGTATTATAGTACAAAGCAGCGGAATTATCACGAATTAAAACTCACAAAAAGATTATAATTGCCCAAATTTCAATGCAAGGTATTTCACCGCAAGAATCAAAATGTAAAGTAGCAAATTTTTTGCGCCTCGTATGTTCAACTTCGTGTACTACTTACCGAAATAGCCTTCACGGCTCCACATTAGGAAGGAAAATGATATATGTATGCATTAATTAAAGATTAAAGTCACATGTTTTCAGTGTAAAAGATTGCGCCTTTGAATAGCATGTTTAAACACAACAAGTCAATAATTTGCCCTTTTAGATTTTCAGCGAGATGGATTAATGAGTAGTATAATTTCACCGCCGCCATTCGATATAATGAAGAATTCAATTTTGCTTTTTTGGTTAGAGTTTTTCCCCCTTTCATTTGGAGCATTTTTGATCCGTGTTGCTCGGCGCCTTTTTGGCTCTGGCGCCGTCGTGCGCCGCACGACCTTGCACATAGGGACGGCGCGGCCCTGCTGGGAACAGGTAAAAGTCACACGGAGCTAAGTCCGACGAAACGTTATGTTATTTGTTTGTCATATGAGAGTATTGACCAATCGAACCGTGCATCCTCAACATGAAAGTCGCCTTCTTCCCTACGATGAAGTTAAAGCAGCAGCGCAAGAGGCCTTACAGGAGGTTGCGAAAATGTCTTCCAGGAGCGCTTCTAAAAGCTATACGAACATTGGCAGAAGTGCATAGTCGTTCAAGGTGACTATTTTGTAGATAGATTTGCTTCGGTAATGTGAACTATTCAGGGTAAGGTTTTTATACAACTTGTCCTCTAACCTTTAGATCATACTACGTACGTATGAGTTTTCAACTTACTATTTCATAACGTTTTTGAGTGACGTAAGTTTACGCGCATGAGGACATCACAAGAGAATTTGCGATAATTAACTGAGGCAGCGTTCAAAATGGATATTTCGGTCATCTACATCTTCTTAGGTACATATGCATGTACAGATGTGCCGAAAAAACTTGTGAAGTTTAAATTGGGTGATCGTAAAATAAAAATTTAGGTGAAAATCTTTTTTTTTTTTATTTTTTGTGATTGCAATTCCTTATTCGTAGAAAGGAAGTAAAGTGAAATGAATCAATCATCCTTTAAATCTCTGACAATTTTATCAATTCATTTCTGTTTGACTTTTTTTTTTCCATCGGCCATCGGCCATCCGCCATTTGGAGGAAAACAATCGGCCATCGGCCATCGGCCATCTTTGAACAATCGGCATCGGCCCATCGGCCAAATAATGCCATCGGTCGAGCCCTAGAGATTTGCTTCGAGAAAGTTAGTTTTTAAATTCAATTTCTACAGATAGACGATATTAATCTGTTTCTCTAAAGGTTGTAATTTGACATGCATTTCCACATGCTATTTTTGCATGCTATCATTAAAGATTTTATATTCATACTAAAATCGAAATGAAAAACACTCGCTAATGAATCCACTTTTGTTCATGCAGTTCAGAAAATTCTAAATTGAAAGAGTATTTGCACATAACTACCCTACATTCAAAGTCAAGAGTTAAAACAATGATGAACAAAGGTTAGGAAAAAAATGACAAAGAGGAAAAATAAAAAAAATTATTTGAAGAAATATTCTTTATGATCGCATTTATGCATTTAAAAGGATGTAATTGAAGAATATAGCTCACAAACTAATATCAGGAAAAAATTGCCAAAAACAAAAACAAAAAAAAAAAAAAAAAGGAGAGAGAGAGGAAAAAAAAAAAGAAAAAATAGAGGCATGTGAAAAAAAGCAAATTTTCTGAAGAAAACGAGTACAAAAGGTTTAAAGGCATCTCGGGATTGAGAAAGACTTAACTTTTAGTCGTATTACAACAATTATCCTATTAGCCTATTGAAATGATTTCAATTGGCCAAAAAAGTTTGGACTAAATTATGAATGGTGTCACATTTGTGTTTGACGGTGCCTGTCATCAAACTTTTCATGTGTTGTCCTAGAGAAAAGTGTGCAGATATCTTTCAAGCCTGATTAAAGTCGTGTCCTCTTAAGAGCCCTTTGCATTCTCTGTATCTTAAGAAAAACTATAAGAGCATGTTTAAGAGATGGTTGTAAGCATTACTAGAGTCTTTACTACAAGAAAGTAACCGGAAAACACATGGTACATGATATCTAATCAAAATAGATGAGTTGAGAGATTCTCTCTAAATGATCCTGAATATTTATTCTGAAACCAAGTTTCTTTGTCAAAAAAAAAAAAAAAAAAACACGTGGATGTGCGAGAGGACAATAGTTTTTGCCAACAGCGCTGTGCATCATGCACATGAATTCCTTAACTTCCTTAACTCCTCATGACTTCTCTTCATACTATGAAAATTAAAGGTGAAAGCCAAGTAAATTTTATCGCGCAACTTTAATTTTCATAATCAATGCAATGGAATTGGACCACAATTAAAATATTCAAGGAATAATATAATTGAGATTGTTGTTCTTACATTACCAGCAGCATATCAGTTGGTTCATTTTCGTTGCATCCCCATGGTCCCTGCATAATAAATTTCCCAATTTAAGTGATCACAATTTCCAATGAAAATTCCGTATGCCATTACCATCATCAAATCTGAATTTCAGATGTACAACCATACGATATGTAGTACAACGTTACATTCGAGAAGATGGTATTGTTTACTGGGAATTATATATTGGTCTTTTTTGATCAGGAAGGTAAATAAATCAGTTTCAAATCTCATAAAAACGAAATAAAAAATGTTGCTTTGTATTAAATTTTAAACTCAAAAGTATATATATATATATATATATATATATATATATATATATATCGAACAAGGTCTGGACAACAGCTAGTTACATTATAATTGCTAAAAGTTGTTAAATTGTCATTTTCCATTTAAATAAAATTATACAAATAGAAATCCAAATTTGTTACACTTTATATTGTAAAAAACCAATTAATAAATGTATTTTTTTTCTTTTTATAGAATTTAAGACAATGTATCGAAATATATTGACTTCATTTAACTTGAAATAATGGGTTCTGATGGTTCGAACTTTACTCCTTTCGAATAAACTTGCTGATGCAAAAAGTCATTTCTGCTTTGATATTTTTCAGTTCAGTTGAGTAATCATCATAATATTCTCATGCTTAAAAATTCACGTAATTCTCTCTTTATTATCCGTTATCTAGTAAAATATATTTAAACTGCGAAAGAATATGCTTAATAAATATTAATGACTTATGAATAAATTTATTCAAGAAGAATCTTCGGGAAATAGTCATTCTTGAAAATGTATTTTAGATTAACTTCGAAATAATGTGTTTAAAATACTGTACAAGGATTGTATATGAATATAAAATTTTTGATACAAAATCCATTCAAATTTACTTTCTATTTATTATGCAGCTAACACGAACCAAACTGTGGATAAATATTTGTCACTTGATACTTGGTGAGTGAAAAATATTCTGTATGTTTAGTTAGTACAAGATTTTGTGTCACATTTAAATGCAGTTTTATTTCAAACAAAAATAGTTTCTACCTAAACGATTTTTAATAATTATTCCTTCAAAAACGATACTAATAACAGTCGAAATGAAAAAAAAAAAAAAAAAAAAAAAAAACAATCTTTTACGATAAAAATAAATACTTTTTTTACTATATCGTTATGCTCCTTTACAGGAATGTAATGAGTTTGTGAAAAAAAAAAAAAAAAAACATGAGTCACTTTTAACTGCTGGGCAATTGAACATACTACAGAAGAAAGAAAGGGGTCTACCCCAATACGGACTCAAGTCATCTTCAAAACTGTTTATACCCCATGTGCAGTCACATGCTAAGCAAGCACAAAAGTCGTATATGAGTCATTTCACGTCAAATCGCCTATTGTGTTGCCCTTGTGCCGTCACGTCTCAAATTTTTTTCATTATTTTTTCACGAATAGATGTCTATAAAATGTACCTCAAAAATGATCAAACGATCAAAAAAAATTATTGCTTATTTTAAAACTAAACACTAGTCCAAACAAAGGGGAAAAGTTTCATTGCTGTAGTTCAAATATTTAAAAAGTTATGAGTGGTTTAAGGTCATGCTCGCTATGTGTTCTTATACAAAAGAAAAACTTTAAATTGATTTTTCTCGATGATCGTTTCTTTTTTTTTTTTTTTTTTTTGTGTGTGTGTGTGTGTTTACATGACATAAGAATCCCTACGGATTTTTTTTTCTATTAAAGATACAGCTTTAAAGTAATATTTGTACGTAAGACTATGTTCTTGAGCATGACCACACCTAAAATGAAATCCTGTATCCACCCCTGAATGGAATCTGCAGTTGAGCTCAAAGTGAGATAGTGCGCTTTAAAATTTGGCTCTTCCAAGTATTTGATTCAGATGTCTTTTTTTTTTTTCAGAATTTTTCAGAAAAATAGTTTCTGATAAAATGGACCTAAAACATTTTATAAATTAAGCAAAATGCGAAACAAAGAACAACTTGGTTACAATAACTCAATTTTCTTCAAAAGTACAGGTATAACTACTTTTACTACTGTGCTTACCACGGCCGTATAATTAACTGAAACTCCAGCATGAGTTTTGATTCGGCTTTAGAAACCATTTAGTTTTGGTTTGTGGTTTTTGTTGGAAAGATAAAGAAAAACCAATTTAGTTTTGATTTGGATTTAGACTGGATTGGAAAAAATCAAAACTCAAAAGCTTTTATTTTCAGACAGTAAAGCTACATTGCAAGGGAGGGAAGTCATGCTTATTTTTCTTTCGAACAATATCAATCATTTTTGATGTCAATGACTGCTATTATTATTTCAAGTTTCAAAGGCAATCTAAAATAGAAACCCTAATTGTTATGAGTAGACGCACCTTATCCAATATTATTGGCTGAACCACGATTTGACTCATTTCTGTTGTTCGACCAAGAAAGTTCTCGGTTATGAAAAAAAGGCTATTTTTTCTAATGAAACTTAGCTTTATGTGTATTTCTGTCATGCTGAAGAAGAAGATGCCTGGATTGCATATGTTTTTTAATGCTTAACCCCTTATGTGTTCCAAGACAAATTAAGAATCCCTATTTTTATCCATAAAAAAAATCAAATTTTCTCTATATTTTTTCTAATCTCTTTCTCTCTTTCCAGGAAAAAAACCAGAAAAAAAAGGTTTTTTACACTACTTCAAAATTTCCAGAAATTGTACACCATTTTTATGCATCTTTTACAGATTCTTAGGGGTTTTTTTTTTTTTTTCAAAGAATGTCTAAACTAATGAAGATTATCAATGCTTTATATATAAAAAATGGAACGCTGAAAATTAAAAAGAATGATAGCTTTATGATAAGAATAGTTTGTGGTCATGTAGTAAACATTTACATTTTATGCATCTTTACTAATATTAATAAAATTAAAAGTCTGTATGTCTGGAACTCTCGATGTCTGTTGAGCGCAAAGCGCCTAAACCGTTCGGCCGATTTTCATGAAATTTGGCACAAAATTAGTTTGTAAAATAGGAGTGAGTACCTTGAAGTGATTTTCCGAAAATTCGATTTTGTTCTTTTTCTATTCCAAGTTTAAGAACATTTTACCAAGCAAATTATCATAACATGGACGAGCAAATTATCATAACTTGGACGAACCAATTACCATAACATGAGCGAGTAAATTAACATAGCCATATTGACTAGAAATTCATCATCCATTATTTGTAAATGTACATCCGAACCAAATGACTTTTTAATTTTTCTACTACGGGCAAAGCCGTGCGGTTACCGCTAGTTTAAAATAAAGTAAAGTAATATTATTTAAGACAATTTGTTAAACATATAATTTCAAGATGATTAAAAACATATTTCACGCATTGAAAATCTAAGATGCACACATAAAAATATTTTCTTTTCAATGTCTCGTTAACAATAAACAATAAATTTTAACGCATAAAAAGCAAGACTGAAAAATAAGAAAACGTTTCGCTTAATTTAAGCTAAGTCCAAGCTTTATTTTAAAACTTAGATAACTGGAATGAAGTTAAAGTTTTTAACCACGATGATGTTTGTTTTTGAAAAAATGCATATAAAATTTCAAGAATTTCTTTTGTGAAGAATTGAAAAAACATACGAAATGGATTTGAACACTGCTAAAATCAAACAGAGATTGCACGTGTCTATCACAATAGCACTTAAAAAAAGGTGTACTATTTTCATTCAATGTAAAAGTTTGTAGCTGATATTTCTGAACATTAGTTTCGTAAACTATTGAACCATGAACGAAGGAATAAATGAAGTGCTCTTAAAACATAGAAGCTCTGGAATATATTCTATGTAGGGAGAAAGTTTTCTGAATAAAAAAAGAGGAAAAAAGTATTTGCATAAATAGTTCGATTTGCTTCGTGCTTCAGTGGCCGCATCCCTTAACCGGAAAAATGATATTCAAACATGCGTTTTTGTTTCTCAAATGAAATTGTTATGCAAAATCGTTTTTGTTTGACTTTTGCTTCGAAGAAGCCCTTGAATGTGACAGTCTATGCATTCAATGTGACTTTTTCTTTGAAGAACATTGAGTACGTTGTTGCTTTTCAAAGCAGCTTTAGGAAATGAATTTTAACTTTTTCATTGCAAAAAATAAAATTGAGATACAAATTGCGTTGCAGATAGTTTGTGAATCGGAAAAAAGAAAATTATTGCAGTTTATTTTCTTAATTGTTCTTTAAGATCAAACGCTTTTAATTGGTTAAATTAAAATGCATTGTTTGGGGAGAGAGTTAACTGAAAAAAGCACATGTAGAAGAAGAAAAAAATAAACATTCAACAAAATTTAACACAGTTTTTCGTTCATAAAAGGCAAGTTGTTAGATATTTGAAACCGAAATGTGTGAAGATGATATGCTATTTATATAGATCATGTTTTTGTAATACTGCGTGTTTATAAAGTCTTGGACACATATATAAAACTCATTTAAATAAACTATTATAGATTTAAATACCTTTTTTATAGGCTACGGTCTTCCATATTGTCTTGAGAAAGGTTTTGTCTCTTTTCTTCCAGAAGCGAATTTTTCGTTTATTTGTTTTTTTCCCCCGATTGTAAAAGATCTAGTAAATCTACAGACTTCATTTTAGGCTTAAGTGAAAGCCAATTCAATTCACTGTTTCAGAATATCTAGTATGTTTCTTGTAGAGTAAAAATTTATGTCGAAATTTGACCCGAAATGTGATCAATGCATAATGTTTTCATTTTTTCTCAAAAAATGGCCAATTTTTGAAGTACTATATCTTTTAAGCTCTTTGTCACACAAAGCACCCCTGGAGCTTAAGTTATTTAAAATTTAATGCACCTGTAAACAGGTTTACATTTAGTATCAAAAGTTTCATAGTTTAGGAGTTTAAAAAATAGTAATACAATCCCAAAATTTCGCAGTTTTTTGCGAATTACGCAGCGAGCACAGGCTTTTGAAAACTGCAAACTTAGATTTACGCTACCCTAGCTGACCCTAATATTGCATTTAAAATCAGAAGTACATCGTACTTTGCGATTTTAATGTCTAATATGACTGGAATACTTCTTTTTGAGCTTAAATGATCATAAAAGGCAAATTTCATCTAAATCCTTTGCACATTATTACTTTCAAATTTAAAATTAAAAAAAAAAACAAAAAACGCCATCGGAAAAACCTCTACGAACTAAAAAGCAAAAAACAACTGATTACACTTCCATACTATTTCCTATCCAAACCTAGAAATGAAATTTATTTTACAATTCCAGTACAAGGATCGGCTAAACTAATCACGCAATTATAAAATAAACACTGATTTTAATTACTATACGATGAATTATTTTAAATACCTAACTAATTATATACGATCTCTTAATTTTTAATAATCTTTTGAAGTCGGGGCCTCTTACAAACTACTATCTAACGTAACTGACAACCCACCGAATCCTGAATTAAACACTAATTTCACTAAAAACGCAAAATTTCACGCAAAATTAGTATTCAAAACAAAACCTATTCCGTTACGTTAGGTGATAGTTTATAGGAGGCCTCGACTTCAAAAGGTTATTAAAAATTAAGAGATTGAATATAATTAGTTAGATATTTAAAATAATTCATCGTATAGTAATTTAAACCAGTGTTTATTATATAATTGGGTGTTTAGTTTAGCCGATCTTTGTACTGGAATTGTAAAATAAATTTCATTTCTAGGTTTGGGTAGGAAATGGTATGTAAGTGTAATTAGTTATTTTTTGCTTTATAGCCCGTAGGTGTTTTTTGAAGGCGGTTTTTTTTTAATTTGAAGGTAATTTATTTTTGCTTTTTAGTGGTGTAAATGTAAATATAAAACAAGTACTTAGGGTAGAATATGTGGCATATGACGTTGAAACCTTTCTTAAGTGCATCTAGAGTAAGAAAGCGTCGAATACATGAGTCTGAAAAAAGGTAAGCTGAGCACGATAGAAAAAGAAATAGACCACAGTGTTTCGGAAACTTCCGAGGACTGTGAAGAAAAACTTTTTCAAATGCGCAATTATGTACAGAAAAAGGTCTTCATCATTAGTTAAACTTTATCAAAGTTTGCTTTCCGAAAACAAATGCACGAGTTATTAAAACACCAAAAGAAATCACTTTAAGTATAAAATTGTAAGTTGTAAATTTTAAAACTGCAATATTGTAAATTGAAATTTAAATTTCATAACAATACGTATCACACAACCCTCGATTGTCGATAGAACTATCATAGATTTAGGAAAAGAGAACTTTGCGAAATTACGAGTATACGTAGCTCTCAGCACAGTCAAGACTTGAAGTAATAGCACGATCTGATTTAGAACCCCCTAAACTTTTAACTAAACCTCAAGATGAACGAGCATTAGCAAAAATGCAACAATTGACACATCTCGTTTTTGTTGAAAAGTAGACCGGATTCACACAGTATTTAGTTCACACAGTACTAGAACCATTTAAATGATTACGGTTTCCCAATCTACAATTAAACTGTAAATTGTAAGTTTTAAAATTGTAAATTGTAAAATTGTAAATTGTGACAGTGTAAATTGTAAAATTGTAACTTTGTAAATTGAAATTTTTGTTTTACAACAATACGTGTTATGTAACTCGTGATAAAAGTCCTATGTTTCTTCATATGGCCCCATTATAGATGAAGATAAAAAATTCCACTAGAATGAATTTTATGTGTTTGCTTCAGAGAATCTTAAATTTAAAATTTTCACTATGATTGCTCTTAGTAATAATGTTCTTTAGTGCTTTCTTTAAATACTGGTAATGAAAGTATATACCTTTGCTACATGGCATTTTTTTAACAATGGTTTTATATTTAATCGTTTGTGAGGGAATATACATGAAATTCATTGTTTTTTACCCACAACCATTCTCTAAAGAACAAACAGGATCAATCAAAGAATTGGAACCTATGTTAGACCACCCCTATAAACGAAACAAAAAAATGCATAAAAACTGGTTCACTAAGTGAGACGATATTCAAAGTTAAAAAAGTACAAATTGCTTTAAATGTAAGTGAATATTTGAAGATTTCATCAAACCCGGACTTAATTACCATTCGACCGCCGCCGGGAAAGTAAACCGCTTCAAAAAAAAAAAAAAAAAAATACAGGAATCGGTGCAGGTGCCTTCGAGTATTTATGGCACATTGTACAAAGAAAAAAAATCCGAAGAGTTCAAAACCTCCTCCTTTTTTTTTTTTTTTTTTTTTTTTTTTTTTTTTTTTTTTTTTTTTTTTTTGAAGCCTGCTAATTAGTACAGCCCTAATTTCAAATTAAACTGGCGGCATCTTGAAATAGTAATTCTGAAATACTGGTCAAACCTCAGAAATCAGACACCAGTTATAATAGATTATTAGAGAATTTAAGTTAAATAATTGGGAGACGGGTGCTCTGTGTTCAATTTCCCTTGAATTAAACACTAAATATACTTAAAAACTGAAATATTCAAAAGAAAACTACACTTTTGTGACAAAATAAAGTTATCTTCTTTATTATTATATTACTAATAATAAAGCTGAATGTCCCTCTGTCTCTCCGGATCTCTGTCTGTCAGGATCTCTGTGACGCGCATAGCGCCTAGACCGTTCGGCCGATTTTCATGAAATTTGGCACAAGGTTAGTTTGTACCATGGGGTGTGCACCTCGAAGTGATTTTTCGAAAATTCGATGTGGTTCTTTTTCCAATCCAATTTTAAGAACAAAAATATCATAAGATGGACGAGTAAATTACGAAATTATGATAACGTGGAACCGTAACATGGGTACAAGCCAATTGGCGAGAAAATTCACCATACATTATTTGTAAATATACAGGCGAGCCAAAAGACCTTTTAATTTTCTATTACGGGCAAAGCCGTGCGGATACCACTAGTTTATTAATAAAGCAAATATTAAGGTAATTGATTCAACTATTAAAGTATCAAAATATATTTAATTTACTGTTTTGCTACGCAGCAACAAATACATCAGTAACACTTTTAACTAAAATTTAACAGGCGCGAAAATTAATCATCCATATACGACGAGAATTAAATATCGTTCAAGACGAAGGCAAAACCTTAGCTGTGAAAATACATCGGACACTTCAAAACCATATGACCTGTGACGTATTCCGTCTGTGATATAAGCTGGATTACGTAGCCACAACGTGTGAAATTTAAAGTTTCTTGGATTTTCTGGAACCCCATATGAGATCCAGACCAAATTACCATGGGACCATCTGGAAAATATACCCTTCGAAACAAAAAAAAAAAATCTTAAAATCGGTCCAGTAGTCTTGGAATAATCATAAAACATATATAAAAAAGCCGCAAGATGAAATTATAACCTCCTTTTTTATGTCGGTTAAAAAGAGAAGTAAAAACTTCAAGTCCATGACTTTTAGTAGGTGTTTAAAAAATTTTACCTCTAAAACCATTGTTCTAGTTTGCATATTACTCTATATTTTAAACTAAATGTTGTCTTAGTGCAAAATACTTAAATACTAAGTATAGTCATCAGCTCAATTAATTCTCCATGTTTATGTCTATTTACTTATGTTCCATAAAGTTTTAAAATTTTACTTTGAATTTGCATTTAAAATTAATCCTTACAAAAAGATAAATTTAACAGAGTAATTCATAGGTATTGAATTAATGATCGGTTGTGTTACATATCATGTCTGATTATAACAAACAAATGCATTTTATATCCACTTCGCATTTAGCATCCCCTGTTTTATTAATCATGCTTAATATGCCGCTGAGAAGTGTTCAACAATGAAAATCATTTTAATTTAATGCGAAAACAGAAGCTGAGAAACAGAACAACATAATTCAATCATGTTTCAATGTCAATTCTAACGTTATTCCACATTGGCAAATAATCAGGAAAGTAATAAATACAGCTCGTTTAAAACAGCGTAAAGACGACGATGCGAGTTCTACAGCACTGAAACAAACGCTCTCTTGTTTGTGTTAGTGCAATAGGACCCTTAACAAAATGAAAACTTTAGATTTCATTTACAAAAGCAATAGTGAGTGGACATTAAAATCGTAATAAAATGTTTCTACCGAAGTGCCTTTCATCATTCAAGTGAACAAGTAATGACTTATGCATACAGTTCATTACAAACACAACTGGTTAAAATGATTTTAAATAATGAACTTAACATTGTAAACATTTATTTTTCTAACAAAAGTATGCATAAATGCAAAAGCTATTACAAACATTTCCATTGCGTTGTACTTCCTACAAAATTTAAATGAAATATTTGCTTGGACGATTTCAAGTATATTTACTACTTTTCAAAATTTTCTGATGTGAGTTTCCATAAAGCAAATATTAAAATGCCATCTATAATGAACTCGCTAATTTTAACTCAAATGGGCTAGTATAATTATGGTAAATTTAATATGCTATGATAATACATCCATTCTTTTTTACATTACGAGCATGTTTCATTTTAATGCCAATTATTTCCAAACGTAATTTGTTGAAATGTTTAGATGAACGCAACATCAATTAACTGTAATTTGATAGTAACTATAGATAATTCCCTTTTTTAAAAAAAATGAAATAATAAAGTGCACTACTGTGATAAAAAAAGTTTCAAAACGGACATTTCTGCTTGACCTAATGAATATTGAGGATGATATATGTAATCTAGTTAACTCTTTGGACGGATTTAGGTTATTCCTGCAAAAATTACACGAATCATGTCCGAGACTCTGAAATATTTTAACTTATTTGTAGCAATAATCCCCGTTAAACACTTTTTTTTTAAAAAAAATCCGTTTCTCCAGATATGGTGTGTAAATAAGTACCAATTTTTGTACACAAGTAGTTTCTAAAAGGCAAAAAAAAAAAAAAAAAACTTTCGTGCACTTTCGAACAATAAGGAAGTATTACGTGCCCTAGGCACAACTCATTAGATTCTAAAATGCAATTTAAGATTATGCTGAAATGCAACTACAATACAAGTTGAGAATAATATTTTATCTTTTGTATAAAATCAAGTTACAGAGCAACTTAGCAAAAAAAAAAAAAAAATCATTTTTAATTAATATTTTAACACTTTATGTGTTTCGTATTGTAAAGTCCGCTACAGCCATTTTGAAAAAAAAAAACTTACATTGAATCTAGTAGTATTTTTTAAAGGTTAATTAATTCTAAAATTCTTGACACAGTTTAAGAAATCATATGAAAGCAGCAATAGGGTAGTTTCTAAACTTTTAAAAGTATTTTTTTCGGAAAGTGCATGCTTAAAAACATTACTGACCATTTTTAAATAATTTGACTAAGTTAAAATATTAAAAAAAAATACTTAAATCGGTGCGTTTTCATTGTTTACGCTTCTGCTGATGACATCACAAATGATGAAATGCCATGCACTGTTGCCGCTCTTAGAACGTAATATTTAATTTGCGTCTATACTCACGTGTACTGGCAACGATCTGGTTCACAGCAGGCGTAGATTGCAATATTTAAGTCGCTTCGTGATTATCATAACGTGGAATCGTGGCAGACAGATATGCCGTAATTACATCATTTGTGACGACATAAAGACCACGCCTTGTTTGCAAAATCGGACATTTTAAAAAATTAATTAAAAAATAACTGTTGTGAATATTAAAGTATTTTCTGGGTCCATGTTATTATTTTTGCTTATTCTATCAATTTCAGTGACTAAAAGTAGCACTTTTGACTGAAAGAAGCTAACCCATTGAGGCACTGAGAGGCAGAGGTATGTAAGTGGCAAAATTAAAATTTCGGATATTAACAGTACAAATGGCAGGAGAGTCTCTCCTCTGTTTTAGGGCAAGATATAGTACTAGTAGCTCTGGTGGGTGGTGCTGTACAGCATAATTTAGAATAAAAATTCAATAAAAGCCTGCCAAAGATCTAAACTTTAAACGCGTTTTATAAGAAACTTTAAATAGTCCACTTACATCCCTTTGCTTTTCATTACCTCAATTATGCAAAAATCATTTAAAGCAACAATAGTGTCGTATCAATATGCAATTTGCGCCATTTTACTTCATTAGATCATGATTTTTTATAACATCGAAAAAAAACGAAGACAAAGGAAAAGAGAAAAAAAATAGAACTAGTATAAGTAGTTTGTTTACAAAATAATTACAAGTAATTTACATTGACGGCCGTATTGCCACATAAAAAAATGCTTTTCCTTACTGTGACAGTACAGTCATCAATATAAATTACTTATAATTACTTTTTTCTTTTTTTATGATGTCATAAACAAATCTTGAACCTTTGAAGTATTCAAGCATACACCGCATATTGATACAACAAATTGTTGCTTTTCTCCGATTTTTTTAAATGAGTCAAAGACTTTTCTCACACCCCGTATTACGTCAGTACTTCGCTACTTTGAATTCTCGAGTCAACAAACAAGTTAAGGATAAATCTTACATTCGTTCATCAATTAGTCTTCATAGTTAATTTCAATTTTTTAATGTCTGCTCTGTTAAATGTGTGTCAAAGATAAAAATTCAATAATAAATTGTTTTTATTAAAATTGCAATTGAAATAATTGTTTTAGAATGATTATTTAGTTTTGTGTTTATTCAATATATATGAAACTTTTCATTATGATTCGGATGATTTTTTAAGGGCTCATTTATTGCCTCTGTTACACGGAGTAGTGGAAATATTTTAAAACACTTCTTGAATTATTTATGAAACAAAAACAAAAAAAAACATTGCTTGTTATTAAAAAAATAAGTGGGGAATTGAATTAAAAATATATAAAGTAAGTGGAAATTATTGAAATAGATAAACAAACTCAAAAGTTTTGGACATAATATGTACTACTTTCATGAGATTGCTACAAAAATAATTCTTATTTAATTTGCTCTATTGGAGTGGTTAAAATGACTTTCTTTGAAAAATTGATACGCATTTGGTCGTATAACCTTTAATTTTTGAACTCGAATCAGGCGTAACATTAAAAAATTTGCCGGCGTGATAAGGTTTCCCCCTTTCTTTTTTAAGTCAGGCTCAATTAAGATTTTCACACATTTATCATGCATCAATTTTACATTTTAATGAGAGAATCAGTATTTTTAATTGATATGTAGATTATTTTACATTTTAATGGAGTTTATAGGTCATTTTCTTCAAGAAGTGTAACTTTTCTGTCACACGCCTTTTACAGTAAAAATTTTAAGGAACAATACATTTAACAATGCTTTTTAATTTCATCAAAAATATTTAAACCTGCCAACACAATTTTAATAAGCCTGAAATTGTATGAGTTTAAAGTACAATTGGCTGTTAATACACTCATGAATTTTTGTGAATTTGAGTTGCTTGGGTTTTTTACAGCACACGTGTAAACTCGTGATAAAGCACGGAGGGGAAAATTTTCCTGGATTTTAGATTGTCATAAAATCTGAACAAAACTAAAACGGATTATACAGGTAAATAAAGAAGAATAACAGGAAGAATAAGGAAGTACTTCGTGATTATATTATAAAAATACTTGTTTTTAATGGGTTACAGTTGCAGAACTTATATATCTGTTTTCAAATATCGTCATTAAAAGTGACTATGAAAACCGTTCAAGTAAAAAATAGCCTATTTTCAAAGCGCAGTAGCTCAAGTTTGTTACCTGGCATCTTCTTTTCGTTTATACCATTAGAAAGAACACATTTTGTCATATCAAAATAAGTCTTTTCTTCGTTGGTGTTCACTTGAATAAGGATAAAAATGAGCTTGAAATCATGTCTGTCGTAACCAAATGCCATGTTTAAGCTCAGTTTGTAGAGAATTTTATCACACTGAGAGTCTAAAATTTCAGGGCCTTAAAGTACTTTTGGTTGTTACTACCAAAGTAGTTTAGTTTTGTAAGTTTGAGTTCATTAAGTGTTGTGTAGCACGTATGCAAAGTCTTGAAAAAACGCAGTGGAGAAACTTTTTCTTGGATTTTAGAATGTCATAAATTCTGAACAACAATATTCGAAAGTTCTTACTAAGTAATTCTATTGCCAATATACATGGTTTTGATGAGCAAAAGTTGCAGAGTGTAAATATTGAATTTCTAAAAGATATTGTCATCCAAAGTGACTATCAAATTGGTTCACATGAAAAATAGCCTATTTTCAATGCGCTGTAGCTCAAGTTGAATCTTGTCACCTTGAATCTTGTTTTCGTATATACAATTAGAAAGAACATATTTTTCTCTATAAAAATAAATTTTCTTTCCGATGGTGTTCTTTCAGATAAGCATGAAAAAATGTGCTGGAAATATCATTTGTCGTTTATAAGAAAATCTCGTTCTACAATGAATAAAGAACGGTGATTGCTTTTGAAACCGGTGTATAAGTAATTTTCCAACTGTTATTAGCCAGAAATAGTTTTTTTTAAATGTTTTAAAAAGTTATTTTTAAAATTGAATGTGATAGAAACGGAAAAACATCTTTTTCTGGAAATAGACTGATACATCAGGCAGAACAAGATGTTTTTCTGTTTCAGAAATCTATTTGCTGTTTTCCTCTAAAAACTAAGCTAAGTTCTAGAATAAAGTAAAATTTTTGTGTGCACAATTTTAATTTAAGGCATTCTGTTTTTAAAAATTCCAGTACAGGTACTTTGTTTAACTATATATCAGACTTAGTTTGAAAAACAAGAAATATTTTACAGCAAAACTCACGTAAGTGTCACAAAAATTTATTCCTACCAGGATTTATGTGTGATTAGAACCAAATTATGTCCATAGCTGTTAGTGAAATACACGTTTTTCTTCTTCTTTTTTCCTATTTTCCTTCAAATTTACCATTTTTTTTTTTTTTTTTGATAGCGTTTTGAAAGCTTGTTTTTACATTTTTTTCTCCAAAATTTAAAAGCATATGTAGTTAATAACATTTTAAAAATGTCGAAGTTATTTTTCCAAAAATTATCGTCGAACACAGTCGGATACCTTAAGTGAGCGCTGAATGAGAGTATTGATGTTGATGCGGTAGTTGAATTGGTATCAATAAATAGCAGTATAGGTGCCATTTAAAGAAGTACCAACGGCATAGCTCAATGAATATAGTTTTATCTTGTGGAGGAATATATTAATAAATGATTTTTTTTAATCACTACTTAGCAAAAATTTTGCTTTCGGTTCTAAGTTGGCTGACATCATCCTGTTTCAGTTAGAAAAAAAAGATGATTGTGTATAAACTTCTGACCCCAGACGTTTACTACGCGAAGAAATGTGTCGTTACTGAGTGCGTCCAGCCAGGAAGCTCCAAATCATCAAGCATTGAAACATGTAACTGCTTAGCGGTTTTCTGACAAGAATGTAAGACAAATCGTGCACAGTAATGTTTGCATCATGCTTAGACTTTCCGGGTGAAAAGGATCATGTCGACCATGCGAGAGACTGTTTTTAGAAATTCAATTGCTAAGAATACTAAATTACAACTTCGTATAATTTTGCATGGCAGCTAAACATTTCAGATCACAAACAGTTCTCCATTTGAAGAAATACCATTTCCGGGCTTATTGAAGCTGCTTAAAATGGAAAATTAAATGCAGACGTTTTGTCAAGCTCTGCGGTTCACATTATCGGTAGATGAATTCGATGCGAGCCCGGAAATGATATTTCTTTGTATTGACGCCGGCCGTGAAAGCCTTAAGCAGTTCGCCATTTGTCAATCGTTGAATCATTGCTAGTTACATTGGTCAAAAAAAAGAAGGTCTTTCTTCAAGGGCTATTGTTTGAGTTTTTTACTCTAAATCTAAGTAAAATTATTTCTAACATATTGTATAAATGTAATGAATAAGAATGTGAAACAGCGGTTGCACGTGATTTAAATTATCAGTTTAAACAAACCTCTCAGAATGTTAACCCCACTTGATATCTATTTCTTGAATTTCTTTTATTCTAAATTGAAATATTTTCAGTAGAATTTGAAATATATTTTCCTCGAATTCTTATTTTGAAATAAAATGCTTCAACAACGCTTTCGAAAGCATTACAATGTTCTACGAGATGACAACCGTATAAATATGATATGAGCTGCTACATTCAAATACATCTCAGAGATTTTTTCTCACCCGTACTAGAACTTTGTTTTGAGATAAATGTATTTCTCTCTATAAAAGTAACATTTATTTCTAAATATAGTAAATCTCTACATAGTATAAAATGAAGTCTCCAAAAAGCGTCTGTGTGTTTGAAATCGCAAAACTCGAGAACTACCCGCCCGATTTTGCTGAAATTTTCAGTTTGTTCCTTTATGTCCTGAAAAGGTTTGCAGACCAATTCGAAAACAATTCGATGAATAGTTCTTTTTTTATTCCAATTTAGGTACAATTTTCACATAAATTCCCGAATACGGGGGTGCAAAATTACTTGCAAATAATAATATTGTATATCGTTGGAAAGGGAAGAATTTTCCACGTTCTACGCAATTTGTTTTAATGCTCTAACTTAATTGCGGCGAGATTTTTTAACGTTTTTAGCTCGAATTTTTTTAGGCTTATCTGAAATTTAGGCATTACTTTCTTCATTAAATCCATCAATAAAAAGTGAAGGAATGGTCCCATAGTTTTCTTTTTGTTACCAATGGAAAGTGCGGCTTTTTTACTCCAGATCTAATTTGACCTAAGGTCGAAAGTTTAGCCCTATGTTTCCATTAGAAAAAAGTTACAAGCGAATTAAATGAAGTTCAAAAATCTGTTCTCTATTCAAGTTTTTAACCATTTTATTTTGCATTTCCACGGTAACGCTTTTTAAATCCATTGTTTACTTCCATTTTTCTCATTTTCAATTCTTAAACTTATTTTATTTTGTTTCCATGGTTACGATTTTTAAATCCGTCTTTCTCATTTTATTTTAATTTCTTAAAAGTATTTTAATATCTGTCGTCATTGTTTGGAGGGGAAATTTTGCATGATAGTTTTTTTTCTATTTATGCCTGATTGTTGAATGTACGTCACTTGACACAATTTTTTTTTCAAAGTAGACCAGGCAAAGCCGGGCAACGCAGCTAGTAAAATATATATGTTTTTTCTTAGGCGCCATATTATTTCTTCCAAAAGAAGTAAGACCTTCCTTGTAAAGTTGTCGTGCAATTAAAAATGGCTTTTTGAAATATCAGTTTTTACGTTGTTATTTTCAACATTTTAATACTTGTTATTAAAAAAAATATCAAAGTGGAACTACATTGGAAAGGACGTCAGCGTAGTCAAAATTAGAAAATGTACCTGTATATTCCAAAAATTAAAAATTGTTTTGTTTTCAATAAAATATTCCACTGTAAGAGCAAAATTAAATAAATGATGCAACATATTAAAGACAAAATAACAATTAAATGTAATGTGCACTAACACCTGTTTTCGTCTTGTTTCGGTCTTGGTTTTTTTGAGCAATCATGATTGATTATTGTTCTCACTTGACAGTTTTGATGTTTCTATGACTTTGTTTTCCCACCAGCACCTTCTGCAGCACCACCGTCGGCCGGCCGCCTCACGATGCTGCTCCTCTAGCGAAAACCGTCTCCAGGTTGCGTCAATATCCTACACGATTACATAAACACACGCATGCCTACACACACACACACACACAAACCCACACACTCATGCCTGCACACAGACACAAACACATGCCTACACACACATACACACACACACACTCACACACACATGCCTGAACACAGACACAAACACACACACCTGCACACACACTCACATACCCACATACACATATATTTACACACATACCAACATACACGTATATACACACATACCCACATACACACACGGTACATACACACATACCCACACACACACACACATGCCTGCACACTCGCAAAAAAACACGTGATTGCGGAAAACATACTCGTAATTTGAATTCCAGATGTCAAAATTCAAATTATTATTATTTTTTTCTTTTTGTACGGTACATAAAAATTTCAATCAGATTCAGACTCAAGTGACGAAATTATTTATAAAAGGAGGGCGAGGTAGTATCTTCAAGTGACGACAAGGCCACCCCAATGGGAGGTCACTGTGACCTATCAAAAATTTCCTTATTCGGGAAATTTTGTCTGAATATTCGGCAAAATTATCATCATTTGGTTTATTTTAATTTCGTTTAAGGAAACAATTCCTAGCTATTTCGTAAATTTTTCATTTTTTTCCTATTTTTGAGCATAAAACTTCAAATACGTTGCTTTGCCGATAGCACATCAATTCAAATAAAACAAGAAAAAAAAATAAATAAATAAAGAGTTCTGTAGCTCATAAACTTAAAGGTAAATATAACAGCTAACAAGAGTGTAAACTGAAACGAAAGCACACGTGTTTTTTCAAACGGCACAAGATTTTTTTGGGTGTTTTTAAGAATTATAACATAAAGTTTGCATTGATTTTTCATTAGTAAAAAAAAAACGACATGGAAATCCACTAACTGGAGATAGGACCGAACCTGCGTCTTTGGGCGCAAAAAAACTAGTGTCTAACCACTAGTATTTTACTTGGTCAGTCTTTTCCGTAAATCTAACTGTAAAGATCTTGAGTCGTTTTAAAAATTAGATTATGTGTTTTTTCCCTATATTTTTTTTTCACTTCAAACATTTAGCTATTTAACTCTACACCTTATTTCGAACATTTTTGCAAACGGAAGTATGCATTTTGGACCAACGGTTGTAAAAATAGAGGTTTTTCAGGTTTAACGGAGACACACGGTGTACATTCAAGTTACATTATGATTTTGATAATATTTTTCTTTTTCTAATTTTCTTTACTAATAATAAAGCTGAAGTCTCTCTGTCTGAATGTCCGGAGGATGTCTAGATGTCCGAAGATGTCTAGATGTCCGAAGGATGTCTGTATCTCTGTGACGCGCATAGCGCCTGGACCGTTCGGCCGATTTTCATGAAATTTTGCAAAATTAGTTTGTAGCATGGGAGTGTGCACCTCGAAGCGATTTTTTGAAAATTCCATGTGGTTCTTTTTCTATTTCAATTTTAAGAACAAAATTATCATAAGATGGACGAGTAAATTACTAAATTATCATAACGTGGAACCGTAACATGGGTACAAGCCAATTGACGAGAAAATTCACCATACATTATTTGAAAATATACAGGCGAACCAAAAGACCTTTTAATTTTTCTATTACGGGCAAAGCCGTGCGGGTACCACTAGTATAATAATGTTCAAGCATGCATTATAAATTCATATTTGAGGTAGTGAGAAGCAAAGGGATGCAAGTGGACATTTTCAAGTTTTGAGTAAAACACGTTTAAAGATCAGATCCTGGGTAGGCTTTAATTGCATTTTTTTCTAAATCGAGCTGTATACCGGAACCTACCAGGACTACTAGTACTATATCTTGCCCTAAAATAGAGGAGGGGTTCGCCCACCATTTGTACTGGTTATCTCCAAATTTTTAATTTTGCCACTTGCATCCCTTTGCTTCTCACTGCCTCATTTGATCTTTGATTTTTTTTTTTTAATTTTAACACTCCAGTTTTTATTTGTTTTGTGATTGGATCATTTCTGCCAGAAAATATTTATGTAAATATGTTTAATAGGGATAATAAGCGCAAAAATTGACTTACTAAAAATAATGTCATATCATTAATCTACGTTCAGGGCCGTGGTAGCCCAATCGGTAGAGTGTCGGATTCGGGGCCGGAGCGTCCTGAGTTCGAACCTCGATGGTCGAAGATCCACCGTCGTCATTAAAGGGGGCGGGGCGACGTAAAATATGCTCGTGGTCTCAATGTTCTCAAAGTGAAACGATACCTCTGGGGGTTCTAGCACCAGGTAGCTATTAGCTCCTTTTCTAGTTCTAAATTCTCATTAACTGTTCGATCCAGTGATGGTGCTGGCATCTATCGGTATAAAAAATAACGGAGACAAGGCACTTAGTGTGCAGTCCTCGACATAAATACAGTTGTAGTCAGTAATCTACGTTCAATCTTGTACTACAAATTAACATTAATTTGTAAATGCGTTTCAGCTATACCGATCTAGAGTTTCTTTTTAAACTACTGAAAGTTTTTTTTACAAAAATGAGATTTATTCTGTAAGAAACGTTTCCTCGTTTCAGTGCGGAAAGTTCGTTCTATTTTTTTCCGTAATTTGTTGCTCAAAAATAAATCAGGGCAAAGAAATCGTCTTTCTTTGCTTTCTTCTCCAGTTCTGACAATACCTTTTTTGAAAAGGTTTGAACTAAGTGAAATGCTCTAAACTTTTCTACGTTAAGCTGACAAAAAATAGCTGGATATTATTGGAGTTCCAGCATTCCTATAAGATTTATGTTACACAACGTCATTTTATATTAATGTTCAATATATATTAAACGGATGTCTTCTTGCTGTATACATTTATCATACAAACATTTTTTTTTTATTTTAAAATGTAATGCAAATAATATAAGGCATTAAACTTGAGTAGAAAATAGGGTAACAAATTTTAAACACACAGATATTGAAGTACATTTTTCGTAATTTTCTGA
Organism: Uloborus diversus; assembly: GCF_026930045.1. Classification (NCBI taxonomy): domain Eukaryota; kingdom Metazoa; phylum Arthropoda; class Arachnida; order Araneae; family Uloboridae; genus Uloborus; species Uloborus diversus. Next base: position 102,584,394 of record NC_072732.1, read on the forward strand.
ATAGGTGTATTTGGCTGATTTTTTATATTGTATTTTACAATTATCAATATCGCATATGATGTGCATTTTTTAATAGATAACATTTAACTATCTGCATAGTTTAACCTAAAAATTGTGCCTTTGAAGCATAGGTTTCCTAAGGTAGGCCTGAAATCACTTTTAAAAAGTGGAAAAACATAAGCATGCCAAGTTTACTTGTAAAAGTGGAAATCAGTGTTCAAGTAGAAGAAAATAATAAATTAGAAGGAAATTTCACGGAAAAAAAATATGATAAAAAAATTTATATCATGCGCAGTCATGAATTCTTTTGCGAAATATTTTTTTAAAATAAAAGCAGAACAATGCGTAATGGTAAGAAAAATAAAATAGTGGAGCAACATTACCTTACTACATTCATTTAAACATTTTTTTCAAGATGGCCATGTCAGGAACATTAGAGCCTATGGCCACCGCTTGCACGGTGTGAAATTAATGATATATTTAACTTAATAGTGTTGAAGTGAATTTAAGTTAATGTGGTTAAAGATAAATAAATAACCTTTCAGAAAATATATTAAACTCAATGTTCTAATAATTTAAGCAACCGTATGTTGTGGTCATTTCAAAACTTTTTTTTATGTTTCCAATGAATTCTTTGGCTTTTACGTATTATCGCGTACTACTAAGTTTTGCTATTCGAAAAATTAGAACCAGGAGCTAAAATCAAAAATTCATTTTAAATGCCTTATTTAAATTAATTTAAAATATTTTATCTGAAAAAAATATAAGGTGGCAACCATTGTTAATGTTAAATCACAGCAATTTGCCCCGTCCAGTTATAATTTTTCATTTGTTTGCAAACAGTTAAATCGCGTGAAATTCTTTCTTGATGCAATCTCAAATGAAAAAATGTAAGTTTATTTTATCTTTCATTGTTGATTACAACTCGTGCAAACAGTGACGAAAATCAACCCTCTGCCCCTAGATCGATGGGCGATTCAATCATCGTATATTTTCATGTATGTTTAATTTTATCGGTACACATGTGTGCCCCCATGTCATTTGGTGCCCTTTAGGTTTTGGCGCTAATTATTGCAAGGAATTAACGCCGAAGGGACGTAGCAGGTGAAATCAAACAAAACTAAAAAGTTGAGTCAAAAAATTTATCTAAATTTTGTTTAAATTAAGTTTTTATGAAAGAAAAATACTTCAATTATCAAGTTTAAACGCAGCTGGTTAAGCAGAAAACGAAAACAGATTTCAGTCCACATTCTATAATATAGAATACAGTTGTTTGGAGTGTCATCTATTAATATTGTATACATCTTAGTTAATAATGTTACCAAGGGGACGTTTACGATGTACAAGCATATACATTTGCTACAATGTTTGACAAGAACATAAAACTCAATGCATTTGTTGAGCATCATGTAACAAGTGTTGCCATAAAAAAGGGAATGTAATTTTAAAGAAAAAAAACTGCAAATGAAAAAAGTATGTCGTTTTTTGTCCACACAAGTAGCAAAACCATTTTCTACAGTTTACAAGATCAGAATCATTATTCACATTTTAAAATAAATCACTTTGTTTCTGAAAGTGATTGTTGGAACTAAACAAAAGTTTAAAATATGAATTTCGGAAGAAACTTCGATTAGGTTTATGACTCGATTGTTAAGAAAATAACTTCATGCGTTTAAAAAAAAATCCTGATCTACATTTTCAACAACTGACAAGAAACTAGTTACCAAACTTCCATCATTATGTCTGCAGCTGTTGGAGAAGCAGTTATTTCACAGTCATCAAATTTAATTCCCCAGGCATCAACACAAATATCAAACAGAGCGAAAACTTTATTTAAAATGAGATGTCTGATGCTGTTTTGGGCACAAGGCGATAAGGAAAAGGGACGTGGGGTGGTTGAGAAAATACATTTTATTGTAAGTAAGGGCGATTTCCATATTTGCATCTAGGGCTATAAATTACCATATGTATTTTAGTGTGGCTCGGGAAAAAATAAACGAAGTTGGAAAGGTTTGTGAACTTAATCGACGAAACGGAGGGTATTAAGTGATGGTGGGAAGCTGGAGCAATGATTGTGAGTCATTTCTTTTGCTCGATTTTTAAGGAATATTTTAATTTTGTATAATGGGGCGAATTCCAAGTGCATATATTTAACAAGAAAAGGAAAGAGTAAATCGAAAGACGGTGATAAAAATTTAATACGATCCGAAAGGCAGGACAATGTCAAAATCTTTACGCATTTGTAAAGAACGCTCAAAATCTTTAAGTTTGGTTAAAAAATGCCTTGGTGTATTTATAAAGCACGATTAAAAATTAAAAGTCAGTATAAACAGACATGTTTTTGCGGTCAGAGTTTTGGAAAGATATCAATAAACAATTTTTTAAATTGACATTAAAAACTGCAATCAAGTATTAATCATGATAGCGATTGACGTATCTTGACTTAAAGTTCATATAATTTAAAACTTCATTCTTACCCAGAAGCTACATGTATGTTCTCCTCTTTGAAAGAGAAACCATTGCTTATAATGGCGATTGATCAAGGAAATGTGTCCAGTCACGTGCACTGCTGATACTTGGGTTACAGTGTACACTATCGGCAATGCGATTAAAAATGAAATTTGTATTTTTCACCTGCGTGTTATTCGTCTGCGTCATGTCTGCGCAAGTAACCGGTGATCAACCGAAAGCGTTCGATGAAGCATTGGTTCGTGAACAACCGGCAAGTAACCGCTTAAGTCATTGCTGTCACGTGATTAACCAACCTGTCGCTACCGGTCGTGCTCGTCGAACGTAAGCAAGATAAAAGAGAAGCATATTCTCCTCATCTCGGTATTTTGAAATAAAATGGAATTTTTATCATTCAAGCCTTGGAAATAAAACGAAGTGATGCTTAAAATGAAAAGATTTAAAATTTAAAAATAATCTTAAAACCGAATAAATGCCTCATAAAGATTTGGGTGAACTAAACTTTAAGGATACCTGTTACTTAATATGCTGAAAGCTTCAGCACAGCCGATCAGGATTATTTGAGTCAATAAGCAGCACTTAAAATTAGATTTAGGCCCTCCATTGCTGAGCGGAGGAAAAGCTTGCTCCGATAGCTGTTTGAGTGCAGTCAACTAGGCCGTGGGTTTATACCCACCGAAGCTTTGGGTGCGGTTACCTCCAGTTATTTCCTTCTCTTTGTGATGCTAATTTTTCCTGAACATTTCTCCTCCGGTGGCACGGGGATTTTGTTCAAAATCATTTAATTTATAAGAAGCTGTACAGCTTCATGTATAATAATCATACAATCCCAGCTGTATTTCATTCACGTTACCTATAGGGGAGACTGGGGATACTTGATCCATGGGGATACATGATCCCACAGCCAAAAATGTACCAAAGTCATTAGGTACAGATTTGAAACCTGACAATTATGTTAACGTTATACCTGTTTATAAAAAAATAACAACACTTTGTTTCAGCTCAAAAAATGACTGTCTGAATGTGTCAAGGGAAACTTTTTTTTTTTAAAAAAGCATTCTGAAATCTACATTATCCGTTACATGGATGCCTCAGTTGCTAAATCGATTAACTTCACTTTTTAAAAAAATCCCAATTTCTACTTTAATAGTGCTTAATCAATGCTTAGAATTTGAATTTATATTAAAGTTTTGGTTCAGTACATTTCTCATCCTGCGATGATAGAAAATGTAACACGAGGGCTCATTCATTCTTATGTATAACACTATCTTATTTCATCAATTTTCTCGACTTTTTGTTTTATGGAGTTAATCGATTTGGCAAGTAAAGCATCCTGTACAACTTTTAAAAAAATACCGAAGCGTCATGTTAAAGTATAGACAGTCTTTAATAATTGAGACATATTTTCTAGAAAATTGCCACTGATTGTTAATAATAAAACAAGTATGTTTGTAAAAATCGCTTAGGGACACTTGATCCCTTCGTTTACTGGGATACATGATCCTGAGGATCAAGTATCTCTATGACAATATAAACACAGTGAAAACAATATAACTGTTGTTTTCTTGGTTGCCATCAACTTTAACATTCAAAACCATGTTAACATAATAAAATTTATCATAGTATGAGTGATAGAACACTGCAGTAAACAATTAAAATGTCAGTTCGCATTTGTAACAACCATAACACCTCAAACGTCTAAACATCAACTCTACTGATGAATTATTTTTAGGTCAGCCAAATGAGCTTGAACAAGTTGAAATAGATGTCAAATACTTGTTTGGATGAAAAAAAAAATATTTTGCTATAGTTAGATTTACATCAAAAAAGTGAATTGCCCATTATGTAGACTCATTAGCAGATAGAATGCAAAGTTGAATGTCTAGAGTTTGAAATACGTTTTCTAAAGCGAAAAGGCAATATGCTTAAACAATCTATTTTTCTTGAAAAATTGACAAAATGTGTTAAGCTACACACATCCAGTTGGATTAAGCGGAACTTTAAGAACTACAATAAAAGAACTGTTTGTATTTGACTTTTTATGTTTTGAAAACATACGGTAGGCTTTCTATTCTTTTATATAAGTACATTGATTCTTACATTTTTCTTCCCTCTTTTTTTAAAAACTAATTCAATCGATAAACATCTTAATTTTATTATTGCAAGACCAGACGCATTTGTTGTGATTTTAGCTTCATAACGCTACTTTAAAAAAATTGTTAGTTTTATAAAAAAAAAAAAAATATGTTGCTCACAACTGTATTGCTGAAAAACTGATCAAAAACATCACAAATTCATTAAAGTTGTGTACATTTTTTTTAAAAAGAAATAGTGGAATTTAAAACTGTTATTTTGTGTTCACATTATTATAATCCTATGAAATAAAAAATAGAAATAGTGTTATTTTTTAGAAACATTATGTAGGAAACTAAAATCCGTAAAAAAAATTGCTACTCTAATTGAAAAGTCTATATATTTTCCCATTGGGATCAAATATCCCCCATGAAGGGATTACGTATCCCTTAATGTGAGGATACATGATCCTTTTATGAAATTATTCAAAAAAAATTATTTTACCAAAACTATCTGTTTTATTTCAACAAAAAAATACTGTCAGATAGAAGAAAAAATTACCTTTGTTACGTACTTTTTTTTAAACTGATAATTTGCAGCAGAGAAAAAAAAATTAAAATTAAGTGGGGATAAAGTATCCCCAGCCCTTTCGATAGATATAATTAAAAATAGTGCCGTAAAAGGGCGACAACTTATTTTAAATTTTCAAAGCGCAAGTTAATTTAAAACATTGCGGTTAACTAATTCTTGATTTTACAGTATAATTACCAATGGCCAGCATTTTTTTAATTTACTAGGGGGCTCTGCCCCCTGCTTGCTAACGCTCACCAAATTTTGGAGCATAAAAAATAAATATATCTTGATATCGTACTGTATTCAAGCCCCCCGCTCGACTGGTGAAATTTGCAATATTTGCACATTTTTTTATATTTATTACCTTTCAGAGCAAAATTTTTTACTGCACATCTTTCTTTTCCAATTAAAGCCATTTTTACTCATTCTTTTTCTATAACTAGGGGGCACCGCCCCCTGTGCGCTGATGCTCACCAACCCCCGAAAATCGCTTCGCAAACTTATTTGATTCGCAAAGATTTAAATCGTCAATTAAAAAGAAACAGATTAAAAACGCATTATGAGTTCCTTTTGAAACAAAAATCACCCCTTCCCCGGGTTTCTAAATAACTTGTAGCAGCTTGCAGAGCTGTAAGGTCTAAGGGGCTCCTGAGCATTGCAAAACTGCAGTTTTGTACATTTGAAAAGTCGCTTTCATAATCGTGGTCTCTAGTATCGCTTTCATATTCGTATATTTTGCTCTTTAGCTCGGGGCTTGAATTAAGTTGAGCCTAAGATTATCCGTTAAAATCGAAACCGTTAAAGTTTGTGAATAAGGGAAAAAAGAAACAAGCGAATCGAAAAGAAGTAACTATGGCAACGCCAAATAAAACATCATTAATTTTAATGAAGATGAGATTATTCGAATTTGATTTTTAACAGCTTGTAACTTTTTTTTCCTTTAGAAATAGAAACTTAGGTTTTCGACCATATGTTGAGTTATATCTGGAGTAAAAAGCCCGCTCTTTCCACTGGTAACAAAAAGAATACGGTGGGACAATTCTTTCGCTTTTTACTGATAGATTTAATGAAGAAGTGTCAACAATTTTGCTAAGCCTAAAAAAGTTCGAGCTAAAAATGCAAATAACTCCCGCCGCATTTAAGTTAGAGCATTGAAACATATTGCGTAGAACGCGGAAAATTCCACCCTTTTCAATGATACATAATATTAATATGTGCAAGAAATTATTCACCCCTTTAATAGGCAATTATAGGCAATTCATGCGAAATTTGAGCTTAAAAAAATAATTATAAAAAAACTAATTCGAATTTTAAAAAACAAAACCACAGGTGCAAACCGTCAGGTCTCGAAGTAATTTTGTAATAAATTTCAAGGCTGTAGGTGCTATGGGGTCTCCTGGACGCAGGCCCGCCACAGACTTCCTTTTAGAATTTCTTTGAAACCTTGCTTTTATTCACTACTAGAAAGTCGCCTGTCAAGGTATGACGGTGAAAATTGCTTCTCTTCTACATTTCAACGAATCTATTGCCTGTTTGGAGATATTTTGAAATTTGAAATGTTAACCCTAACTTCAGTGGATTTGCCTTAAACTCCAGTAGATAGCGTTCATAGTTGACCGCTTTTTCGTTTCTTCATTCCCCTGAAATGACAGTCTTACCAGTAAAGTTACCGGATCGATTTCAGCCTTGTCACTATAAAGTCTTTCCGTGCTTTTAAATAGTACAAAGCCATATTATGAAATTATCATGCCGTGGCGCGAGTTTCATTGTTGAAGCACCCGGGTTACTCGATCATCGACAGTTATTTATGTAAGGAAAATATCAATGAGGTTCTTTTAATTGGGTTATTTTTCTTGTGGAAGAAATACTTTCATAACAAAATACGAGCGAAAATTGTAACTTATTATTTTAGAGAACGGAGAGATTACGAGTTTCACTGATACAAAGTAGAGGTGCGACATTGATGGCAAAACATCGATGTTTCAAAACATCAATGTTAGAAATTAAAACATCGATGGTTTTGATGCATCGACCAAAAAACATCGATGTTTTAAAACATCGATCTTTTTGTCAATGTATAACATACATTTTTGAATATACTACACTAATTTAAGCAATGCGAAAGAATACGTACCCGACTGATATATTGAAAATACTAAACCTCAAATCATGAATATAATTTAATAAGAATAATTTCGCAACATTTTGGTATTATAGTAAGACAAAAATTGATAATAAGACAAGCACCGATTAATACAAACTAGTTATAGTAATAAGGAAATATTTTCAAACTTAATGAAACAAAAAGTAAATTTAGATCAAAAAAGAATCTAAGAAAAAAATGTATCATACCACTTACCGTCAGTTGAATGATGAGAAAAAAAAATGTGCTAATTATTTTAAAAATACAAAATTAGTTCTAGCAATTACTTTTAAGAGCAAAAAATATGTGTTGCACTGTTAGTTAATAATTAAACAAAAAATGTAAGTAATAGAGGGAAAACTTGTTGTCGGAAGTTGATTGGTAACCCCGACTATTGGTGTTGACAGTTTGGAGAAAAAGAAGTTTGTTTACTTTGTTCCCCCAGAAGCACATTTCTCTTTTCGCAGATTATCCCACCAGTCAGAGAAATAAAGCAACTTTTACCAGCTCTAAATTTTTAAAGTTATAGTTTTCACCGTAGTAACGTATTGGATTTTTCTTTAGTTTAAGAAATGGAGCCTTGAAATAGACTGCAAGTTCTGGAACTAGACTACTAGTGTCAGGTTCTTCCAATAGCTTTGACCTCTACCTCACTCTCTAGTTAATCTACCATCTTTTAGTGATCTTCCCAAAAATCATCCTCTACACAGAAAAATTGATCTTATAAAATGGGTGCAAAAAAAAAATAGTTTTTTTTTTTTGCAACTCCATAAGTAAACTTAATTACCTAGCGAGAAAATTGGAGCAAATTTTATGATAATTTTCAATTAAAATGCAAAAACATCAACATCGAAAAAACATCGAAACCAAAACATCGATAGTCCAAAAACATCGAACGTAAAACATCGATGTTAAAAATATCAATGTTATAACAAAAAAAATCGATGTTTCCAAAACATCGACATCGATGTCGCACCCCTAATACAAAGGTACCAATTTCCCTAGAGCAACGGTTTCTTCTACCTCAAATACTGCGAGGTCAACCCCAAACAGCTCACGAAAGAGAAAACTGCCTCCAAAAACACATCGAAAAGTTTCAATCGCGCAGCGCTTGACTTCTCCTGATGAGCATCCCTGCGTTGCACCTGTATTCGAGACTATGTGTAAGCATTTCAAAATATATGTTTACTAGTGGTACCCACACGGCTTTGCCCGTAATTGAAAATTAAAAGGCCATTCGCTTCGCCAGTAAGTTTACACATAATGGATGACAAATTTCTCGCCAATTGGCTACGTTCATTCGCTCTCCCTTTCCATTTCATGGTAATTTCGTAATTTACTCGTCCATCGTATGATAATTTTGCTCCGTAAAATGTTCTTAAAATTGAAATAGAAAAAGAAGAAAATCGAATTTTCGAAAAATTGCTTCGAGGTGCACACTCTCATGATACAAAATAAACTTTATGCCAAATTTCATGAAAATCGGCCGGTTTAGGCGCTATGCGCGTCACAGACATCGTACAGACAGACGCTGTATTATTAGTAAATATTTAATAACTGCCTTATAATATCGATGAATACTTATGTTAGGAATGAAATGTCAGGTGCTCATAATAGTAATGCAAAGAACTTGCTTTACATACGATGCATCATAACATTACTTGTATTAAGGAAATTTTCTTTCTAAGTAATGATGACCTCGAATAAGCTAAAGCACTGAAGTAAGAGATAGAGATCAATGAAGTGAAGTTTGCCGTGGCTGTTAAAGGGCAATAACTGCAAATTTTCCTTTTTTATTTAGTAAAATTACAATTATCATTTGCATTTTTGTCATCCATTGTACGCTAACTTTATTGTAAAGTTTGCTTTTTGGTTTTTGCTATAAAAAAAAAAATAGTGCGGAAAAACGTCTAATTTCACCATTTCCTAATTATTAGTATTGAATCCAAAACGCTTTTCTTCAAATTTCTAGAAAATTCATTTCTGCAGATATTTGCCTTGATTTGATGACGTACTCCTTAACAACCAATTCAGTTGTTAGGCTTTCTCTATTGCAACAGTAACGATCTATCCTCTAATGGTCTTCAACAGATTCTGCCGTGCGATGGTAAAGCGCAATATGTGCAAAAATTTCATTTTTTGGGTTTTTGTCACCTAATGCACTTTAGTTTTACTGTACAAGCTAGGTTTTCTGGTTTACACCCAAAATACAGTTAAATAAACGCCCAGTACCAACATCTCTACTGTTAGAATGGAATCCGAAACTCATTTCTTTAAGTACTTTTCTAAAAAGCTCACTTTCGCATATCGTCGCCACAGAGCAACAGTAAGACATCTAATGCCAGAAATAACACTTAGATGTCCTACTGTTGCTCTGACGCGACGCTATACTGCGCTTTACCTTCCCACGGCTGTACTAAGATGGGAAACAAAGGTTTCAGCAAACGCATGGAGCACACTCTTCTTATTGCTGACTAGTCACCATCGGCGAAGAGATGGTTCACCATTTTGTGCAATGAACTTTTTAGGCCATCCACTATTATAGGCGAAGATTGCCGTTTTTTTTTGGGGGGGGGGCTGTTTAGGTGAATTTGGCAAAATTATGTTATTATTTCAATAATTATTTACATCACTGCACATCTATCTCGCTGAACTACCTCCACTTCTACCTCTGTAAAGCTCTCTGTATCTATGTCTATCTTCGTATTTATCAACCTCTATCCTCTCTTTATTTTCGATCTACATATATGTTCTGTTAACTTCAAGAACACATTTTCCCCATCTATCAGTCTCCATAAATCTGTTCATCTCTGTCTATATCTATGTTTATTTGTCTATATATGTAAGAGTGAAAACCGTAGACTTTCAATATTGTTGCATGGCATGACTTACAACAATAATATTTATTTCTATCTTGAACTGAATTCTTGGAAAAAGTTTTATTGCTACTGACTCTACAATTGGAAGGCAGTTAAATTTAGTTTTACTATATTCGCAAAAATGCATTAACATAACAATTATTTCTTGCTCAATTGAACAAAAAAGAACAAAAATCAATTTTTTTGGTTTTTCCCTAGTTTTGCAGATTTTTCAAATTTTCTACCTTTTCAAATTTATCAAAAGTATGATTGAAACGAAAAACAGAGGGGAGGGGGGAGATTTCGTTTCAATGAAACTGGAAAGAAACCATATTTATTTTCCAATTTTTTCATCGAAAATCTGGCTCCGAGGGGCACACCAGGGAGGTACCGAATTCCACATCTTATCTTATTCTTATACATTCTATTGAAGTCGGTTCTCGTCCGGCTGTCTGTCTGTCCGTCTGAAGATAGATCTCGAGAATCGCTGCAAGTCAAGAGTCGAACGAGATACCGATCAATTTGAAATTTTCCAAGGGAAAAATAATAAGATCAATCTCGTAATTGTACGACTTTAATTAGCGGAGATATTAATTAAAGCAAGTATTACGTTACTCAGAATTGTTTATTTTTTTCCTAGTACCATTTTGCATATGGGTGAGCAAATTAAATTCTAATAATTGTTTTAAAAGGGAATTTCTTGGCTGCTTTCCAAATCTTAAAACAACGTTTTCATTTAGAATTTTATTTTAAATTAGTTTAATTTCTCTTTTATTCTGATATATACTTAAATCCTAAAACTACTATTTAAAGCAATTTTTTCCGTTCATTTTTTTATTTTTTTGTAAATTAGGTTCGTTTCTCTTTTATTCTTGGCAATGATTTCTATTTCTTTCTGTTTCCCTTTTGCGTTTGTGTTATTAAATAACATTTTGGCACTTGTTTCAGTGGGACTGATGTCCTCAAAACAACCAGCCGGGTTAATCGGTTAAAATATCCGAACATAACCTTTATTTATCGTTTCCCACTTTTTTAATTTTTACAGCCAACGTTCTTAACTGTTTTCAGCATAGGAAAGTTATTCCTTCAGTAATATTTATTTATTTTGTGTAATTTTATCATTACAAGCCTCATATTTTGGTAAATTTACGATGTGCAATTAATTATGTTTATTTTTTTGTTCTTTTTCCCTTCGCATGGGTGAGTTTTCGAGAGAATTACAATAATTCTCCTTTTCCTTCTCACTTTTAATTTTAAAATATATTTGGTATAGTTAAAAAAAACACGTTTAATTAGGATTGTTTGGAATTCGTTAAATGAAACAGAGTTGAACAAAGGAGTTTCTTTTTAGCGATTTTAACTAAAACTGAATTGGAATTTGATGACTTGGTATTAAATTAATGCTTATTGATATTTATTTGGATTAGATGCTTTAGTTTTACGTAAAACCAACTAAAAAATATGTGTCACTTTATGTAAAAAGCTGATTGTTATTGTACATAGATATTTGAGATATCGTCGCTTCAGAGCAACATTAAGATATCGAATCCCAGAAGTAACACTAAGCTATCTTACTGTTGCTCTGCGGCGACGATGTAGTCTATCAGATGCTATTTTCTTTAACGTGAGCTCAGATTATAGCTGATAATGTATATATTTTAATCTTTTGTGCTAATTAAAAATACTTATAATTTGTATCATTGATAACTATTATTTAAGTTAATAAGAATTTTGCCAAAAATATATTTCACTGGTGTTTTACATACCCTGCATTGCGCGCATTTATTTATTTCTTAACGCATCAGAAACTGATATCAAAGTACTATAAAAACATCAACTGGACATCTCACTTAATTTTTAGGTAGACCGTGCACGCTGGGCGACGCAGTTAGTTTTATTATATTTAATGAATACATGTGAACTGTTTGAGAAAATTTTAGACGATTATAGTGTAACATAAATGTAAATGAATTACATTGATAAAATATTGGACATAATTTATAATAATATACACTATTTTCGCATTGCCTTGTAGTTTTTATATTTAAATCTAAATATGGAGGTGATATTAAGTTTTTGATTATTAAAATTGCACTTGATTGTTTTCTTGCCGAATATGTGTGGCACAATATTTGAACACCGTGCAATGCAGGAAAACGTTATTTATGTTTGCGGCTGATGCAAAACAAAGAAAGCATAATGCTCATTTTTTACAAATGCTTATGCTTTTTTTCCATAATAATTTTACTCTCATATACTCACACCTGTCCAATAAATTGAATATTGCTTTGAACACCATTGTCTTGTCACTTAAAATTGTCTATTAGGGCGTATCGGAAAAATCGAAATTTCCCAGATCCTTTACGGTAGTGCGGGAAAAGTTATGAACTACCAACATTAAAAAGTGTGAGAAATGCTTAATTTCTATATTGATATCTTCTGTCGCCTCAGTGGGCCGAAAGTTTCGAAAAATGGACTAAAAGTGAAAAAATCCGAAAATTAATAAATAAAATCATATACTGTCGATCAGTTAGGGGTAGGGCTTAAAAGTTGCTTTTTTGCAACAACTTTAAACATAAAAAAAAATTAGAATTATAAATTAATATCTTCCGTTGCCTCATCGTCATCAAATTTTGAAAATTTTGAAAATTGTGACGCAATTTTGTACTTTGCTGTGAAGTGCTTGCTAACTGCTGGCAAAATGCAAAATTTTAAATAAATATAAACCACACTTACCTCATTTGAATAAGACAAGACATTATATTTTACCTTTTAAACATACAAATAACAAAAGCATCACTGCTTATAATAATTTTAGGTCTCAAATCATAGCATGTATTTTCTGGATTCTAGAGTGGCTTTAAAAAAATCTATCTCTGTTCTGCGACCCAGCTATTTTCCTGGAGGTTGCAGGGACTAGTTTTACAATCCGCTCAACTGCTTTTTTGTGTGAGAGAAATTTTAAAAATCCCCAGCAGTCCATTGACATACTACCCTGTATGAGCTGCAGTAGTTCTTGAGAACTCATCTCTTTCAAAACTTTAGACGATATCACATAACCAACTTGCCAGTCAATACGATCTACATATAGTCCACGTTAGCTCATCTATAGCTTCAAAGTTAAAAGCAATAATAATGAATCTGCGAACAGTTTCCTTTTGAGCTAGGTTTCCTTGCCTGGACAATTCTCCAACCTGCAAGAGTTCTAATATGCCTTCTCTCATCTTATACCGTTGCTAACAGAAAATGTTCTGCATTAGCAAAGTAAGCGTTGCGTGAAGTAAACGGTTCAATAACGAAACGATACTTCTAAGGCAAGTACCGAGATAAGCTAACGACATACCGCAGGTGTCTAGCTCCATCCCTTATGGAATAACAAATTTTAACTCCGAACCATAATAGCGTGTAGACTCTTAGATTGAATGCAACCAAAGTTAGCAAACTCATATGATGTGTCTGACATAGAAATACAATATCCTCAGAATTCGATTAGCAGTTGTTATTCATCAGGCCTAATTCAACGTTCCCGGTTTCCGGTTAGCTAGACCATAACAACAAGCGACAGAATTAATGGCGGTGCAAATGTCTAACAGGTATTTCCAATCTGTACTGTAAGTCAATGTTTTGCAGTTCGCATTTATTACTATTAAAAACAACAATCGGAAGCTTTTCGCATCCTATGAGGTTGCGTCCAAGGTCTCCCGTGTAAAATTTAAGGCCTGTTGACTTGCCGCATATAGACTCAAACAGATGTAATGGCAACTCATTGAAATGAAGTAAGCAGATAATCCATTGGACTGGTTTTTGAAGTTTCATTTCAAACTTGCGAATTACACCATTAAATACGCCTAGGTTTCACTACAGTAACGTCTCACCCAAGAACTACGAGGCTGCTAAAGTCAGCCAATTAAGCATTTGTTACGTACTCTGAAAGCTATTAGATGTACCACTTTTAGGTATAACTTTTCTCATGTACGTAGAACCAGGCTCCGATACAACAGAGTAATATTCCTCCACAATTTTTCTTTTGAACTGCTTGCCTTTGAGGGTTTCAGATATTAAATCAGAGTCTCTTGAAGATCCGGTCCATCGAAACTAAACCCAGACAAACTGGAACAATGCAGAAGAGTGATCTTCTCTCTATTTTGCACTGAAAAAGGGGTTCTCTAACTGCAAAACACGTGTCTGCAAAAATGCGCAATTTGGGCTCTCTAACGTTGTTACTTCTAATTTTAATAAATAAAGGTATTTCCCATTTTTGGCAAAGTGTGCCTTTATTGTGCATTATGCAAGCAGTAAACAGCTGTGTAGCAAAGTACCAAAATGCGCCAAAATTTTCAAAAATTGATGCCGATGAGACAGTAGAAGATATTAACCCATAATTCTAAACATTTTTATGTTTAAAGTTGTTGCAAATAAGCAACTTTTAAGCGCTATCCCAAACTGATCGACAAAGTCTGGTATTATTTATTAATTTTTGAAATTTGATCATTTTTGGTCAAATTTTCGAAACTTTTGGCCAATTAAGGCGACAGAAAATATCAGCTTAAAATTTTAAGATTTCTCACACATTTTAATGGTGGCAGTTCAAAACTTTTCCGCACTACCGCTAGAAGATCTGGGAAATTTTGACCAATTCCCTAAATGCTGCAAAACTTCTACATAAATGACAATACATAATATGATTCTGTATTGAAGTGTTTGGGCCATTTTAAAAGCCTTAGTTTCTAAAAACAAAAGGATTATAAATTAAGACTACATCTTTCTCTAATTAATGCTATATTTCGGCATGAAAAGTATGTTTCGAAATTACTTTAAACAGCTGACACTTTCCAAAACTGGATACTAAATATCTGCTGTTTAAGGCGTGATATTGAATTTTCTCTTTATCCCTTTATCCAACAAATATTTGACAGCAAAAGGTACGAAACATATTACTGAGGTGTTATTTAATAAAGCTGTAATGCATTTGCAAACAAATACAGCAAAAGGGAAACCTGATAATTATACCTACTTTCATGCAAAATGAACGACTGATGATGACAAACGAGTTAAACAGGAAGTTCCTATTCAAATATTACGACTTCGCAAATACCAAATGACACTGATAGTTGTCGCTTTCTGCAATCAAGCTTTAATGAAAATTATGTGCATTTACTCGATTTCGAAACAGAATAAGGATGCAAATGAATACTTTAGAAAATATGTTAACACTCGAGCATTTAATTTTATTTATTTAATTTTATTTATTCTTATTTTTATTTTATTTTATTTTATTTATTTTTTTTTTTTTTTTTGCCATCAGGCATGATATTTTGATTCCAACAGAACGTTGAAAATTGCTATGTTTTAAAAATTCTTAAGCTCTAATCTGAAATTGATAATGAAAAGGATTGCCTTTATAAAAGATTCGTTCTTAAATCTCAGAAGTGAAATTATTTTTCTTGATGTGTTTAAAACTCGGATGATTTATTAATTATCTTTTTTGCAGTGATCGATAAGAATTTAAAAGTTTCGGTGATACAACTCTGACAAGGTTCATGTTCAGAAATAGCTAGTTACCCGGATGACCTGACACCCGATTTTTTTCCCCTTCTTATGATAACTTTGAAAGTTCAAAAAAAAAAAGGAAGGTCCAGTAGTTAAGAATTTTATTAAGTATTTCCTGAATAACTACTCCATTTAAATAGTTTTATAATCGATACACACATAAGACAAATCATAAGTTCAAAAGCAGAATAGAAGGAACAACAGTCGAGGCCCATTCCTTTTTGACCAGTCAAGGAGCCCCATAAAATTTGAATGGGCCCCGACTGTTGATCATTCTATTCTGATTTTGAATTTATGATTTGTCTAAGTATTACTGAATAATTACTGCATTGATATAGTTTATATGATTATAAAACTATTTCAATACGGTAATTATTCAGTAATACTTAGTAAAATTCTAAACCACTGGGTTTATATATATTTTTTTTCTTTTCAGTTTTTTTTTTTTTTTTGCTTTTATGCAATTTTTTTTTTTTTGGGGGGGGGGGGTTGTTTAATAATTATTTTTTATTTCCACTTTTTAGTTAATTTTCATTGACTTAGTTATTATTATAATTATAAGTTGGCAAATTTCGCAATCTTGTCCTTTCATTGAGAGAGTTCATATCGTAAGTAACTTGTGGTGGTGTAAACTACTGATTATTAGTTCCTCTAGGGACCTTACTCGGCTTAAAGCTACTCCTGCTTGACATTATTCAAAAATGCGCGAACTTAAGTCAACCACAGCTGTATTAACAGCGTGGAAAAGTCGTCAATTTTTCTCCCAAAACTAAAAAAGCCCGTCAAGAGAGTACACGTTGTGAAACTTAGTCCTCTAAATCACGACAAAAACAAATGTAACACCTTAGAGATGAAAATCGAATTAGTAGACCTAGTAAACAAAAAATTAAGGCAGCGAAAACGCTACCTGCATTTGTCGCACTCTGTGTAGCACGCAGATAGTGTGCGACACAATTCCGAACTGACAATATGGCGACTGGTTGTTGATATGGTGAACTTAGATTACTGTCATGTATTTAGTGACATTCCCAATGTTAAGACAAATCGATTGACGTATGATTTATCAAAATCAGCCAAGGCGTTTAGCCGCTACAACGCCACATAAAAACAAACCTACATTCCTATACTCATAAAGACATTATCCTCTTTTGCATCGCGCACGCGCCGTCGGGTAAAAATGGTACTTCCTTCATTTGAAACTAACTCTTTAAGTTGTTTTTTTAGTGAAATATGTTTGCTTTTATTTCATTTCATTGAAAGAAAAAAATATTTATTTATTTTGTTTATTATTATTATTATTTTTTGAATCGGTCTTTTTGTTTTAACTCATGAAAACATACATATTTTAACTTGTAAGTTATGACGTATCTGCGCATTTAAGGTTGTGAATTAAGGTCCATCTACAAAATTCATAATTCGCCCCTGTAGTAATTTCGCAGAAGTAATGTTACATAAGTTTTTAGCGACTCTAAGACTTAGAGCAAAATCCCGCGTAAAAAGTGGCAAGTATTACAATGGATGAGAAGAAGCAAGAGAAGTACCAAACAGTAAAAAAAAACAGGCAGAAAAAATGGAGACCTGGCGAAATACAGTTATAAAATGATTGTTTGATTTGGTTTCTTCAAAGGTATTTATTAAATCAAATTATTAATATAAGCAGGAGAAATTTAATCTTGTTTTATCAAAAGAAAATCTCTAACGAAATTAAGCACTGAAAAATCGAAAAAAATGCTGAACATTTTATTAAGTTTTATCTTGCTTCCCCAGGAACAAAAGAAAACTATTAAACGAAACCGAAACGTAATTTCCTTAAGACTTAACAGTAATGTATGTTAGAGATGGTTTTCTTTTCATTATTAAGGCAGAATCTATTTTTATAAATGTTTTAACGGTCAAAAATGCCTAAGTCAACTGAGTGAGTTATTTAACTTACGTTAAAAAGACTAGATGTTGTTATAGGTAAAATCAACTTTGTTAAGCTCCCGACGATCTGAAAGAAAGTTCTTGTCTTATTAGTTGAAATGTAAATAAAAAGGAAACATTGTTTGGCTAAACATTTTCTTTTGTTGCATTCCTTTTTATCAGAGTAAATAAGAGGGTATCAGTAAAACAAAAATCTTATTTTATAATAAAAAAATACACTCGAAATGATTGATAAGCGCAGAAAATATTCTTTTTTACGAGTGGTGCGTTTCAATAAAAAGTGCTACATATTCTTCATCATTATCTCATCTGAAATGTCAGAAAAAGTTTTTCTACAACTATCCTATAAGTTCCAACCAGAGAATTGTAAAATTGTTCTTAATAATTGTTATTTTCAGTTAGAAATATTCAACAGAATGTTGTAGAAAAACGCAAGATAAATTTTTATATAAATATATAAAAATTGTTTGGAACATTTTTTTAAGGTTTTTTTTTTTTTTTTTTACTAGTTTTCTCTGTTTGTTTTTGAGTTGAATTTATTTAACTTATAGTTTTGAACGTCAAAAAAACTCAGATAATTTTAGTTGCGCTGCGGTACATTAATATTGTGTTATTTAATCTTTTCTACTGTACATGTTTATAGATAGTAAAGGTGTATAGTTTAGAGCTCTCACATTTAATTTTGCTGATTCAAATTTTGTTTAATCCATATTTTCTAAAAATGTCATTGTATTAAACAGCTTGTTACTTTTCCGATCCAGAAATAGGTTCTGCTTATTTATGTAAACTTTATTTAATCTAACCATTAATCATACATAAAAAAAGTTGCAAAAAAAAAAGAAGAAAAAAGAAAGATAGAAAATAAAAGAAACTCACGTTTTCAATTAAGCTAAATATGCTATTAAATCTCAAGTAAATGAATTGAACCAAAAATACTGTTAACCGAAAAAAGTACCGACTTGTAGGTTAATACTGGACATAAATATAATTTAAAAGCAATTATTAAGAAAGTAGGTTTCATGTTTGATAAGTTCATCTTCACTTAGATCACTTACATCCCTGCGCTTATAACTTCTCAATTGACGAAAGGCTTCCTTGCACTTCAAAACAACAACTGGGCTGTAGTGGCAAACCCCCACCATCTTCAAACGGCAGGATTTTCTATTTAAAATTAGCAAGACTTCATCCACTGACATTGAACACTTTGGAAGCTGCTATTCATTAGCTTTTCTTCTCAAATTTAATAAAAGGTGGAGGGAAAAAAAGAAAACTTCGAAGTCAGCAGTTAATACGTAAAAGAATTACATACGATGAGATGTATATCACAGGTCTGTTACTGTTAATTAGTTGACATTTATATTAAAGCGCAATGTTTTGCTTTTAAATCTTTGTAACACGACCCGTGTGGTGATTTTATGTTTTTATAAAAGGCTCGCTATATATTTATTCAAATAACAAACATGTATTTTCATCGCCAACCATTTGGACATTTATCATTGTTGTGTTTCTTTTGAAATGCTGTCATTGCATTTGCAGAAATATTGTTAGATTTAAGAAATTATCCAGAATTTTGACAACAATTGATGATTTGCTAAGTTGGCTACAGTTCTAAGCTCATAGTAATAGTTTAGGAATAATGAGTTGAACATCGGGCAGATCCAATCTCAGGAGTTCATCGATTTTGCCAAGTGGCAGTTTAATATCGAATCACTTAGAAAAAATCACCACTCCATTAAAACAGTGATGAAAATTTTCATCCTTCGCCACTGAATTCTTCGCAAAAGAATTTCAAAAACACAGTCGGAACTCCATCAGAATTTTTCATGTAAGTTGTATGCCGACTATGAATCATGTCTCCCAAGAAAACACTACGTCTGAAATCATTGTTTTCCTCACGAAAATTTTCCGGAGAAGAGACACAAATTATGGACATCGTTTCAAAATGGACCGTCAACGAAAGCTTCTTGCTGTCTTAGACGAATTGGAGGGTATTGGAGGGTAAAATCCAGGATATGAGGTCCTGTTTACCTGAGAGAGAAGACGTGGATTCACTAACGGAACCCCCGTTGTTTCTTCTGGAGCAGCACCAAGTTTCATCTCTCAATGTGGAACTTTCTGGAACGGCACAAACATTAATGGAGAAAGTAGTGACCAAGACAGACGCAACTCCAGATGATACACTCAATTCAAAATTTTCAAAACTTCTATGTAATTCCATAACGGAAATTGTTGTTGAACATCCTATAAGACTGACCAATGCAGCACCAACATATGCACAAAGCAACTAGACAACAGGAACATATGTGTTGGTTTATCGGAATGGTGATAAACCGAATGTTCGTTCTGTAGATCTTAAGAGGTTCTTAAAGACTAATTACGACCAGGCTAACGATGGTATTACTGTTTTGAGAGCTCGTTTTATGGCAAAAGAAGGCCTAGCGGTCAATATGCCATCACTGAGAGACTTGCATCTATTGTTAAAAATTCACAGCATTATCAATTATTTAAAAATTAATATACAAATAAAGAAACGATATTCCTGACACGAAACGATAAACACACCTTATGTCTATAATAATGCAAGTTATGTATAATAAAAACTTATTGTTCCTTTTAAAAAGCAGAAAATGCACCTTTATGTTTTAACAACTTTCGTCTTTTAAATGAAGTTAATTACTATTGTTATTTTTTTTTATTAACTTACTTCGCTGCTAAGAAGTTATTATTTCTTTTAAATACTCTAGCCTAAACATTAAATAATGAATACAGATTTTACGTAAAGTAAATTTAATCATTTAATTGAAAATGG
The DNA here is from genome assembly GCF_026930045.1 of Uloborus diversus. Lineage (NCBI taxonomy): Eukaryota > Metazoa > Arthropoda > Arachnida > Araneae > Uloboridae > Uloborus > Uloborus diversus. The sequence goes on from NC_072732.1 coordinate 102,604,792, forward strand.
TACGCCAAGAATAACTTTATATAAATTAAAAATCAATTATATTTGAAAAAAACAGATTCAATAAGTAGCTAAATCATCTGTGCATTTCAGCTAAGAATTAAAAAGCTTGAAAACAGTATTTCCGCTGCAGAGGCAAAATATATCTTCTATTTCTTGATTTACCCTCAAGATTGTCTACTGTATTTGATTCGAACTCCTTTTCGGAACTTGTGACAGATGGATTCTCATATTTTAACCCTGACAAATTGGTGGCTGTTTCTCAAGTACTTCAGTTGCGAAAATAAATTCTTCTCCCATAGAAAGTGGTAAGAGTTTGAAAAATTAAAAAAAAGAAAAAAAAAGAAAGAAAAAAAAAGTCCTTTTCTTTTGTTTTTGCTTACTTGAGTTCAATTTTGTAATTCAAATTTAAAAAAAAGAATCTTGCCGTATTCCTGCTTTTATTAAGGATGGGATTCGGGAGCTTTCCGAAACATTTTATTAAGTATTGAGGTATTTTAAATATCAATCAATCTTTGAAAACGCATAACTTCTTAGTACACATGCAGCTTAAGTTTGGCTTTTTCTTTATTTTTATTTTTTTCACATTTTTTTCATTCAAACATATTTTTTATTGAGAATTTACATAATTTGGTTGAATATTTCTTATGTCATTGATTTATTACAGAGCGTTAATTTTTAATGACCATAAGCTTAGCGATTTTAGTTGGAATCTTTTATACAGCTATTTTATTTATTTAATGGCGGCGCAAACAACAAACATGTAAAAGATTCACAGAACTTGTTTGAGGATTTTTTCATGCGGAAGGGAAATATGTACTTTTATAATGCTTAAGAGAAGCAAAGCTACAGCTACTTTTCAAATTTTAAATCATTTATTATGCAACTGAGAAATATTTTGTTTATTTAATATACATTTAATCTTTTTTTTTAAATGATATTGCATAAAAGGAGATGCATTTCACTATGAAATCAGACTATTTCATTCGTAATGTTTTCAAAATTAAATACAGTACGATTTTTGAACAATAATTTTTTTGTCAGTACAAAAAACTTTAATGCCTCAATAATGGGAGTAAGTAAAATTTCGAATTTATTTGCCTTCAATAGCTTATAAACTGCATTTTAAGCTTGTTGGACTCATATATCCAATTGTCCTTAAATAAATAAAGCGTCAATATTATTTTACCTTATATTTTGTCCTTTTTTTTCATTTCATTAATTATCTATATCTCGGAATCTAGTCAAGTCAAGTTAATTACATTGGATTTAAAAACCTTTCCAAATGCCATTTACAGTAATTAAACTAGACTTAAACATCTTCAAAAACCTTTAACAGTAATTATATTCAACTTAAAAAAACCTTTTAAAAATATCTTTTACAATAATTTCAACACATATAGGAAGCATCAGCAAGGACTATGCAGTTTAACTAAGTAATTATATGAGAAAAAAAATGTGACGTAACTTTGTGTACACTCAAGTCCAGTTCAAACATTCGAAAGTTTTCAAGTTTCAAAATATTTGTTGACTAGTTTCAGAAAATCTGAGTAATTACAGCAAATAAATTTTCACTTTTCAAAGTCAAGAAACACGCATGATGAATGGTTGCCCTTGACACCATGCCATTTGTCGCCAACAAAATGTAGAGTAGAGTTGTCCTTCTCCTTTCTAGCCGAGCAGTCCATTCAAAGCCCAAATATCGATTATGCTTTCATCAAATTCGATTTGTAGAATGACGTGCGGGGGTCTCGCCTTTCATCTGGGTTATGACAAGCAAGTATCTGAAAATGGTTGCTCGGTTGGGTTTCAATGTCATGGCTTAAGTGCGAAACAACCCCTTCAAAGTATATTTATTCACTTAGCTCCGAGACTGTTTTGACACTTTCTGTGCAGAGTTTCGCTTGCATTTAAATATTTACTAAGCTTTGAATATTTCTGAGCATTATAAGATAAGGTTAGAAATGTGTACTGTGTTTGAAATAACTCTAATTAAACCCTTTCCTTTTAGGTTAATGGTTCAGTACATTTTAACTTATTTTTGGATAATAAGATCCAGTTGATGATTTTTTATTGTAAAAATATACTTAGTTGAGCTAATATAGATAATCTTGGTAAGTAATGAATTTGCTTACCTTTACTTATTTTTTTAAGGAAAGTACCATAACATAGACAAGTAAACTACTATAACATGAACGAACAAATTATCATAACATGGGCGAACAAATTGCCATAACGTGGACGAGCAAATTGCCATAACATGGACAAGCAAATTGCCAGGGTATATTGGCGGGAAATTTATCATCTCATTATTTTTCATTGAGTTAAGTTTAACGTCACACGGCAGCACAACACACATACGCACGCACGCCCACATACACACGCCTGTAAACAAACACCTACACACATATGCCCTACCCTCACACACCAACACACAGACACAAACACACACGCCTACATCCACACACTTACACACCCTCGTTATTGCGAAAAATATATGTTTTGAATTCAAGATGTCAAAATTCAAATTTTTTAAAAAATCCCTTTTTTAAGCACATAAACTCTTCAATATTTTTTCTAAAAATGTGGTTAAACGAAATGTCAAAAAAAAAAAAAAACTATCGTAGGCCCTAATTAAAGTTTAAAAAAAAATCCAAAAAAGTAAGTTAACTGTTTTTAGCTCACATTTATGTTGCTCAATACAAAGCAAGCAGAACAATTTCATGCAGATACATCCGCAGTTTTCTAAACACATACACGCATACAAGCATGTTTAATACCGGGGTAGCTAAAATTCCCCTTTCTGCATACACCTTGGCATACGTGTGTATTAATATATAGATCGATTTGTTAAACGGATTTGGGAAATAAAATGTGTACTAACCCCATTTTTATTTTGGAGAATGAAAATTATTCCGATCATATTTTAAATCATTGCATGTGTTGTGGCGGCCCGGAAAATACAAGACAATGCATTTTCTAGAGTTCCCATTATATTTTAATTCATTCTTCCGTTATTTTCGCTATCATGATATTTTGAATGTACTTGTCAAAAACCTAATAGTTCTGAAACAATACCTGGTTTTTTGGGCAGTTTCATCCAGAGATCATTAGAGGTAAAGCTTTTATTTAAAAACTAGTGGTACCTGCACGACTTTGCCGTAATAGAAAAATTGAAAGGTCTTTTGGTTCGCCTGTATATTTACAAATAATGTATGGTGATTTTTTTCGCCAACTGGCTTGTGCCCATGTTACAGTTCGACGTTATGATAATTTCGTATCTCGCCAATTGGCTTGTGCCCATGTTTCGGTTCCACGTTATGATAATTTCGTAATTTACTCGTCCATCTTATGATAATTTTGTTCTTAAAATTGGAATAGAAAAATAACCACATCGAATTTGTGAAAAATCGCTTCGAGGTGCACACCCCCATGCTACAAACTAACTTTGTGCCAAATTTCATTAAAATCGGCCGAACAATCTAGACGCTATGCGCGTCACAGAGATCCAGACATCCAGACATCCTACAGACATCCTCCGGACATCCAGACAGAGAGACTTTCAGCTTTATTATTAGTAAAGAAGACAGTTTTAATTTTTTCTTACACTGACACTATCCAAACTCAAAACAAATGAAATATATGTTGTATTATTTCTACTCCTTAGCGTGTACGATACAATAGAAAAAGCTCAATTATTGTTGAAAGAAACATGATAAACATTCTTGTCAGGGAAGAACCAGAGGAAAAGTTAAACGGAGTTAGTAACAACGAATAAACAGAAATAACTTGTCATTTTCTATGTTTATTCTTGCATTAAACTTCTAAATAGTTAGTCTTAAAAAAATTGCTTCCCGTAATGTAAGCAAAAACGCAGCGAAATATGTGACGAGAAATCAAAACCTTGCAACAAAAACAATGTGAGAAAACAATGTAAAAGACACTAAAATAAAATTACATTAAAAAAAACATATTGGTGAAAAGCAAAGTTAAATTAGGAAAAAAACTTAAATTTGAAAGGAAAAACGTTTTTAACCCACACAAAAAGGGCACACTTTTTTTGCCATTTCAAATTCCATAAATTCACAATATGTGTATTCGAGGTTTAGAACGTTTCTGTTTAATTAAAATGAGAAAAATCATACTGTCTGAAGTTGAAATTGAAATTCTTGCATAACTCTCGCGTAAAATTAGAATTTACTGTAAGCGCCATTGGAAAACTAATTTATTGCGAAGTCATTAAGTTACAAAAAAAAATGTTTTATCTTCCGATTTATACGGTCATTCCCTTTTAATTTTAAAATCAGATCCTAAAGATTTTAGTTTTCCGGTTAATACAAAGAAGCGAAATTGAATTTCCTTTTCAATTATCGTACGTGAATATTCTTAGAATTTTACGCTTGTTATTTTTTTCTATTTAAAAATTAAACTATTCAGAATCATTTATTTTTTAACAGAATAGTCATAGTTCGTATCATTGAGAAAGACCGTGTTGATTTAAGTGCAGCTGATATGAACTAAGGCCACTCAAAAAGAAAACTGACTCTTCCAACATTTTGGTGCCAAATTTGTAAGCGTGAAAACATTTTAATGTGCACAGAAACCATATTGCAAAAAACTGGTTGCTAAGTTTCAGATATGTTGTTTAAAACAGTTTTGATTATTTTATTCTCTTAATAGGGAGAAGATATTTTAAATCATATTTTTAACCAAACATGGTATAATGAATAAAAGCCAGAGTAAAGGTAGACATACGGGAGACTTTAAAACATCCCAGTCAACTTTCCACGCCTTTAATTTTTTCAGTACTATATCCGATATAAAACAAAATTATACCTAAACAAGCCCACAGCTGCACGCAACTGACAATGTTGTTAGCAATTCTGTAGACGGCTAAATGTAAAATGCAATATTTTTAAGTTGCTATTTGAAAGCGTTTTTTTTTTTTTTTGAAAGGTAGAAATTGTTCTCCTATATTGTAATGATCTATGCAATGTTATAAATTATTGAAATATTTCGAGGTTGTGTATATGGAAGAGTTTTTAAACACATCAAAATTTTAATTTTACTACCTTAAAGTTGCATTACTTTTATTAAATTATTTATTATGCATCCTATTTTTTGCGTGGCTCAAAGTTATCCTTAATATACAGATAGCTTAAAAACAGGTTATTAACTCATTTCAAATGCATTTGAGATTTTTTTAAAAATTTATGGATAACTTTACAATAGTCTAGGAGTATTCCTTCCGTTTCAAACCAATAAAAAGCTATCCAAATATGAGTACGGTAGCTGTGAATTAGTGATATTGTGGCTCAAAAGTATTCACAATAACTGTATCTAATTTGTGTTATGTTTGCAATATTATTTTTACCAATTTGTAAAAGTAAGCAGGGAGAGAAGAGGATAGTTTTTTGACATGATTCCGAAAAGTTTTAGCTGTTGGAGTTGTCCTTATCCCCTCCGCCCGTAAATCAATAGTAGTTTCTTTTTCCTTCAACTTTGAAGCTCAACCAGTATGATTTAACTATATTAAATTTTGAAATATGAATAATAAATTAAATCATTACTTATGTTTGTGATTTTTTTTTTATTGCTTCGTCCTTACATTACAGAGGTGTGAAGATTATTAGAATAGTTGTACGATTTATAGTAAAATCTTGTTTATCAAAGAAATAATCCTTTATTTAAAAAATATTGATACATTTAATACTGAGGGGGCATCCTCTTATTTTTTACTAGTGATTCGATTCCTCTTGGCATTCTTTTTATATGTTTTAAAGATTAATTTATATCGTGCCTCGTCATGGTGCCAAATTTGTATGAGCGTTCTATCAGACAATTCTTGTTTGTGAAGTTCTATTTCTTTCATTTTTCCTTTACAATGGTTCAGATACTCTATATTGGGCTCATATCTGGACTGTTTCCATGCCGTGGAATTTTTTTTAGATTTTTTTTTTCATTTAAAATTTTGTTTACAGATCAAACTTCAAGTCACAGAACTCCATCATGCATTAGTATGAAGTCACCATGTGGAAACCAAACTTTTAACTATAAAACCTTTACTCAAGCACTTTTTCATGTTGATATTGGGTCCTCATGCCTTCTGCAATGCTTAAGCATCCAGCACCATGAGCGAAAAATATGCTCCAATCCATAGCTTGGGTGGGGTGTTTAACCGTTTGTGTAATGCGACTCGGGAAAATACTTTACTGGTACTTCTCCTGACATACTGACTGCTTTCTTTTGGGATTTTAAGCATTGATTTAGCAGAAAACTAGACCTAAAAGGTAACAAGTACCTTAATGCATGTAATTTGTAGGGAAATATTCTCATAAAGAAAACTTTAGCCATTTTTATAAACAGTTCTGAATCTGTAATCAATATGCAATAAATTTAATTTTAGAAAAAAAAGTGACCAAATTGAATTTAACTGAATAAATAAAGGACAGTCAATATTTCTCAACTTGCTCCAATAACTTACAAATAGTTTATGCACAATTTTTGCCCAAGTAAGTCTCTTTGTCATGTCAAATATGGTTTTATCCCACTTTACGAGGACGAGCACCGAGTTTAATTGAGACGAGCCTTCTACGAATAGAAGAATCACACACATTAACTCCATACGCTCATTGCGAGATTTTTAGTTCATGATCAGTTGTTTTTCTGTTAGTTTTGGCAGTATAAATTAATTTTCTTTTTTGTTTTTGCAATAAATTTACTTTGCTACTGCGTTTCCCTACTCTGGAAGTTATATATTTTCATTTGAATTTCGAAGATCTTTTTTATTTTGCACACAAATGCTTGCAAAATGTTTAGCGATTTTTTGTTGTGAATAGTCATTTTCTTGTATACTTGGACTTTATAGCAGGTAGCTTTCTAGGAAAAATATCCCTTGCTTCACTCATGGTGACGCAATAATTCTTTAACAAAATTTTTTATAAAAGCTACAGATTATAAAATAATTAGAGCTGCGAAAAGAATCGGTTTAAGAATAAAATAATACTGATGCCAACCCAGAGAAAAAATATAAAATGCTAGAACAGCATGCAGACAGTTTTTAAATTTTATTTCAAATTCAATTGTTAATCAAACACATTCTTTATGCAATGCGAACAAGTTCATTACTTTAGAAACAAAGTACGTTTTTTTAACAAAGTAATGCCTAAAACTACTCTAAAGAAATGAAAAAATGATTGGAATAACAAAACAAATTTTCCTTCATGAATTATTGCAAGTATATACAAAATTATTCAAAAAAAAAAAAAAAAAAAAACTGAAAAAATAGCAATTATTCTAATAATGTTCACAACTCTGTAGCTCCCAATGCTCTCATATAAGGCTTAACGTCTCGTACTTTTTTTTTTGTTCTGTTTAGTTGAAGCTCTGCTAAGCGAAAGTTTATACAAATATTTCTTTTTAACCCCTTGAGCCAAAGATATTGCAATTTTAGAATTTTCCTTATAATTTAAACTTATAGTTTCCCTTAATAACCCTTTTCGAAATCGAACATTCACAAAGAAAACAACTCTGAACTGAATAGAGTAGCATGATCAAAACTGTTACCTAAATTATGTACAGTTTGGGCTTATTCCAAATAAATTCAATCTTTCACATGTAAGGGAACCAATTAAAGGCTCTCTACGAGAAAAAAAGGCGGAACATGAGCAAGGCAATTAAATTATCTGGAACATTTGCCAAGCAGTGATTTCATTAAGCATCAAACAAGATGTTACATTTTCAATATATGTAAAAAGAAATGGGGTTTAACACGATAGTGTAAATTTCTGTTAAGTCTGTGGCATGTCTCTCTTCTTTATTTTCTGGGAGTTAAATTTGCTTTGTTGCAATAATTAGCCTTATTCATTTTCAGAAATTCAAATTTTAAATTTAAAAACTATCTCTTCTTTAGTTTTAACAGAAATATATTGAATTTTACTATTATTTATTTATGTATTTATTTATTTATTTTTTTTTGTTTTTGTTTTAAATGAAGTTCTTATTAATTTCATTTTTATTTAAGAACTTATGCGTTTACTCTGGACAGTCAGTTTTAAATCTTCTTGGGGCTCTTTTTTCACTCTTGTTAAATTTTTTTAAAGTCAAACAAAATGCGATTTCGTTTAACAGAATACCTTAAGTAATGCATGTATTCAAAAAGCAGAACGTTATTGTTACTAGCATGTTTTAATTTTTTAGACGATGAAACCATTTTTAGACATTTCACTCACAAACGTAATACATTCTTATTGATGTATTATTAGTAACACGAACTAATTAGAACATACAAGGAGGCAGAAAAATCTTCAAATTGAAGGTTACATTCTAACAAAGTTATTGGAAATTTTTCTTCTAATCACATATTACAACTACTTTACTTTTGAAAATTTTCGGCTAACCATTAAAGCTTTTTTTTTCTGATTTATGTTTTAGTATGCCTCACGCGTTTAAAAAAAAAAAAAAAAAACTGCTAAACATATTCCCACAGGATTGTTTACTATCCATCGTTACTACTAACTGTTGTGCCCGTATCTGATCAGGTGTTAAATGCAGCATGCAGTAAAGAAAAAGATCTAAACCAGTCATAGCAAACTTTTTTTTCCCTAGGGCATAACAGTTATTCCAAACACGCACGAATATCAAAGTAGGGGAACATGGAACAAAGCAAAATAGCGGGGCAAAGTGAAAAGGTGGAATATTTACTCGGCTTTTAACGCCACCTATCGGGTAACATTTTAACTATGTAATACCATATATAGTCTATTCCAGTGAGGAAAAATATGCGGCCGAAATTAAAGCGTTTGGTGATACAGGCAATTTTAAAAAAATGATACTAATATTGTCATATTTTGTTGTAAGTCAAAAAATATTTTTGTAACTGTGAAATTATAATGTTATTGTTTATATTTTAAATATTAATTGGGACCTTCTAAAATTCCACGCAGCATGAATTTAGTTAATATTAAGCTTTTTTGTATTTTAAATGAATTTTGCAATTAGTCAAGTACATACGGAGCAACGTGAATGAGGTAAAGTGAAATAATTTGTTTCATTTACTCATTCAATCATTTATTATGAGTCACTTGCTTTTTCATTTATTAATTGATTCATTGACATTCCTTCATTTAGTAATTCACTTATTTATTCATTCATTCACTAATTTTCTCTTGATTCATTCTTTTACTAGATCATTTATTTTTATTCATATATTAATTGATTTATTACTTTAATTATTCGTTTATTGTTTCATTATCTTTTCATTTATTCATTCAACCTTTTATTTATTGATTCTTTTGATCAAAAATATGTATTATAATCGAATAGAAAATATTTTACTAGAAAAACATTTTATTTTTCGCTTTGCCCCATAAAAAAAAGTGAAAAATTTTCACTTTTTTTTTGAAGACTCAAATTTACTGCCAAAAAAAATATTGTTTCAACACAAGTTTTATTATGAAATGCACTGTTCCTTCTTCGTGCACTATAATTTTCAAAACAAATTTCCGATTTGCTCATTTTGAAAAAATTCAGTCATCTTAACCCTTTTACTTTGCCCCACCATCCCCTATATGACTGTAAGCGTTATAAACAAAACATGATTTGGAACGTTGCTCAGTTCAGTTAACCAGCAATATCCAAAGCAATATACAAATACGCAAGTCAGAGGAAAAAAATACAAAAGGTCCTTTAAGTAAGCACACATAAAGTTAGATCAATGTTTTAAAAAATGTTAAACATATTTTACCGTCTGAAAAAAAAGGCACTTAAGAAAGTTCTGGGTGATGAATGCCGCCAATAGTCTGAAATCTGAGAAAAGATGAATTTAGCCAACTCACGGTCTATTATGTAGAGCATCAAATAAATGAATAAATCAAACTACACTGTAAAAAAATACGAATTGTCACTGATTATTTCCGTGGCAAGTTTCGGGATTCTACAGGTTTTCACAGTATCCTAACTTTCCTAAATTACTGCGAGTTTCACGAATGCAGACTTCTTGCTGTTGTGAAAAATATTGTTAGCTACCAGTTCAAAAATTGACTGAGGGTATTTATTAAGTGTATCGGCTACAACTCAATTACATCCCGTCCAGATTGACTAAGCTCCCAATGAGAGCGAAAAAGTCTCTGGATTCCGCAGCTGTGCAAGAACTACAGGGAAGTGAGATGTTTTGTACTTACTCGCAATTTTGTCTTAGCTTTGGCTATGGTTGCAGTGGTGCTTCTGGAGCTTTCTTGGTACATCAGGAAGGCGCTAAACAATTATATAAAGCCTACTCAAGTTTTTTCTGAAGGTTCCAGAAACCTGACTGGCTTTACTAAGAAAGATTTCTGTTTTGTTTAGAAAGTTTCAAGGATAATTTCAGGAATATTACTGACTTTTAGCGGAAAACATTCTTTTATTTTTCACGATATGTTACTGGTCGAAATTGAGCACATTAGCTGCCCATTATTTTCCAGGAACACTTTGTTTTAACAGTGTAAATACGGATCGATTCACAGATAGCATATAAAAAAACTAGTCATAATATTAACATTTGGAAAATCCGTCTTGTTTGTATAAAATGTTCGTCATTTTTATATGTTTTCTTAATTTTGTTTTTAATATGTGGATCTAAATTAAGGGCTGTTTGGTTTCCCTACATGATCTTCTTTCTTTCTAATGGGGCTGCGTTAAAGCCGCAACACCCTTAGCACACCTAACACAATCCTCACTATATAACATTATTTTTTTTTTATGTTTCACCACTATCAGCGTATGCCATTGGCACGAGAAATTCAACTCCCAGTTTCCCCACCATGTGGAGACACCTGGGCTCTTTTCGAAGTGAAACTGTGCTGACAACTACATTTTGCCAAGAACATTCCAAGCGAAACGAGTGCTCAAAGATCTTTTACGCGTACGATATAGACACTGTTGATTTTCTGCACCTTGAAAATTCACCGACAGGAGCGAAGTTCAAACCTGCGTTTTAGGGCGTAAGAGACCAGCGTTGAGCCCGTAACACACATAATTATAAGCCGGAGACTAAATTATATCGTTTTGTGGGTTTTTGTTTTGTACATTTATAAGAAGAAGAATAACAGGATAAAATATTAAAATTATTGGACGTTTGTAAAAACTGCTACGTTTTATGATAAAAATATACCTGTTGTGAGAATCAAGTTTGAAATCATAGATAACTTCAAAATATTTTCGTCCAACGGAGAATACAACTTCAGTTTTTCTTCATTACATGTTTCGCAATTAAATGTTCTTTTGAATTTTGAATATAATATTTCAATCAAAATTCTTTCTATTGTGCAGAAACCTAGAAGCAATTGAAAGATTCTTAGAAAATTTTTATTTTCTATTTTTTCTAAAAATACTTTTCTCAACAGATATTATATTTTCTTCTTTCTGTCTAAATTTAGAACCAACCAAATAAGTTTTTCTTGGTAAGACTTCCTTTAGACTGCAGTAATTGGCCTGAATTTCAAAGAAATTTGTGGTAAAATTATGATGTTTATGGCTTTCTATATATATGTGAAAACTATTTAGTTTTAAGCGTTTCCTCAAACAAATCATTATTTCCTAGAATTTGAGCTGTAAAAAAATATTGGTTTTTGAAGCATCGAAAAAATGATTTCGAGTTAACTTCTAGTGGTTCTTCTCTCGATAAATGGAATCATGATGAAGAGAATCATGAAATCTCAGTAAAAGAATAAATAAATATCGCTAACATTTTTATTGGGAAAAAAGTACTTCTTCATGCCAAAGTATTTAGGAAAGTATATATTTACTACAAAAAATGGAAAGAAAAATTAAAATAAACGTCGCGTAAGGATCATTTATTATCCCCCTCCCCCTCCCCTTTTTTAATGAATTCATGATTTCGACGAGTTTTCAGTTAAAATAAAAGTGTATGAACAACACGGAAAGCAAAATGAGCAAGCCCTTTGCAACACCTTTAAATTAAATTTAAAGCGGAGGTTTTCTTAGACAAAGTTATGTTATTATATAAAATGGATTGCTTAAAAAAATTAAACAGATGCTTGCAACTCCTGTTGAAAGTACCTAAGAAGTAAGTATTTAAGTTAAATAAGCGTAAGAAGTTACTTTAGTGACAATGCAGTTGACATTTTGTACCAGTAAGTAAATGAATAGTGAAACAAAGACAACAAGAATTAAATTGCAATATTATGATACAGAGATGGGCAATCTGAGCTCTTATGTGCCATAATTTATAGCGATGCTTGAAAACTCAGAGAGAAGTAATACTTTCCATTGTTAATGTATTGAAATTTCAGATTTCAGTTGAAAAAAAAAAATTTTAGTTGAAATCTGAAACTACAATAAAGATAACCAAATTAAATGTGATAATGGGTCAGATATACAACAGTATAAAGATAATATAAGCGACAAGAAGATGAGTTAAAATATCTACGCAAGAATTTCAGTCTCCAATTTGCAAAGCATTAATAACTTGAAAAATGTTATAACTTCAGTAGGAATAAGTATAACTTCAAAAACTTAGGTTAATAAGCAAGTTGCATAGTAATAAATTAGAGTAATAAAATTAATAAATATGCTATAAAATAGCCCTTAAAAATAAAAACAAGCAATTTTTCAAGGGAAAAAAACGATTTTATTCAAATGTCTCTTTTAAAAAGGACATTGTGTTATCTGCTGGAGGTTAAATATAATTTTTTAAATAAATGCTCAAATTTTATGGAAGTTTTTTTTTTTCAACTCGTAAACCTGCATTTCTGACTAAAATTACATTTTTTGAGTTAAAAAAAATTAAAAGCTATTTACGTAAAAAAAAAAATAAAAAAAAATCATAAAATCTTTTTATAATTTTATTCTTTGATGTACTAAGAGTGTCCCAAAAGTTCTTAAACACATCCAAAGGAAGAAAAAAAAAAAGAAATTTTACCTTCCAAATCATAACAAAAACAACATTTTTTTTCCAAATAGCAAAATATTCCATTTTCAGCAAGTATTTACCAATGTTTGGGACAACTTAATAAAGAAAATTCACTATAGATTAAACTTAAATTAATTCAATACCGGATAAAATATAAGAACTTTAAAGTTTTTAACATATTTAATTAAAGGATGTCAATACATTTTTTCAAATTAATTTTGAAAACTATTGCAAAAATATACAAAATGGAAAATATTTTACAAAAAAAAAAAAAAAAAAAAACAATTGTTTGTAGTTAGTAACCTACAAAAGAAGTTTGATAATGTTCCCTTTTATCTCGAAGAATACAAGAATTATTTGCGCGGACAGGCTCAAAGAGATAGGGGAGGCGTGACCCAAAGCGTGTTGGTCGTCCAAAGTGGGTAGGTCTTCGTACGCCCCAGCTTGGTGTGTAAAGCCCTGGTTTCCTAGAAGCGGATCGCTGATCTTCGACGTCACTCCTCGCGTGGCCATCCACGGAGTCGATTTAGCTCGGGCACGCATGCGCAGAAGAATCAAATTTTCGCCTCGGCGAGGAACGACGCCGACGATCGGCGTGTTCTCTCCTAAGAAACCAAGGCTTAAGCAGCGATGCATATGTATGTCATGTTTACCCGACTTTTAATCAGTCCCAGCAAAACCGCACTGAAGCGGCATGGTGCAATCAGGCTTAAAATTAAAAATATATACATACATTTATTTTTTAAAAAAGAAAGAAGTTTTGTAACTTGTGATTAGTAGAAGACTAGCTTATTTTTTGATTGTCAATAATATTACGTTATTCTGAAACAATACACCTATAAATTATGATGGTAATTCCGTTTTGTTTCAAATTATTAATTTAAGGTTATAATTATTGAAATAAAAACGTGCTTTTGGGCAAAGCGGGTCGGGCGAAGAGGGTATAGGATTTAATCATGTAGGGTAGACCAGGGGAATGCCGTCCCTTGAGGATCTTTAATTTTTATCACCATCAAAAATCGTATTTATTCGCTAGATCAATATTTTGGATTATTGTACGTCATCTTAAGAGTGCATACAAATTTTTTTATTAAAAAATCTATAAAAAAAAAGGGTCATAAAACAGCAATTTGTTAACCTCTGCACTGTGGCGTTATTACCCAGAGACCTGGGGTAATCCCGCCACGAGCTGGTTTGATCCCGCCACAAGCCAATATGACTAAAAGGCTAAGAAGAAAATTTATTGAAAATCGTATATGCAACTAGCATAATTGTATGGAAATTGAAAATCAAAAGAAGTGACATTTTTAGTTTATAACGAGTGAAAAAAAGCAGTATTTTGAATTTTTCTTAATATTCTTAAAATTTTCTTAAAATTTACAAAAATCACAACTGTAGTTTTCAGCTGTTTCAGCATCGGTACACTCTGAATACACCCACTTGCTACAGAAAGTGCATCTGTATAACAGTTCGTTCCATATTTATTGCATTTTGCACAAAGTTGAACGTTTGTATCGCTTGGATAAAAAAGGTCATCATTTTCATCGTCATCACAAAACTTTTTGACGTCGACGTCCTCCTCATCTGAAAAGTTTTACAAACAAAAAAGTCCTTTCCCCTTTTTTTTAAACAGATTTATTATTTTTATTATGCCATGTTGTCACTGCTTTATCTTTCTTTGTCTTGGATTCAGTTTTGATGGGCATTCCCAAATCCTTCCTGCAGATTTTGTTCACCAGAGCATTTCCTATTCGATTGTCCAGTAACAACCTCCGAGCATATAAGGAAAAATCCTCTCAAAACTGACAGCCAAAACATTCCCACAGCCTTATCTCACCTTCATTCCCGTTCACTAATGAACTTTCTTTTTCTCCTTCTCTCGAAAGAGGGATACCTGTTTCAAGAAACGTAGTTTTTATTTATCTATTTTTTCTTTATTCTTATTTTACTTATTTAATTTATTTATTTATTATTATTTTTTCAAGCTTTTATTATATTTTATTTATTTTTATTTTTTTTTTATTTTCATATATTTATTATTTCATATATTATTCAGTTCTTCACGTTAATATTATTTATTAACGTATTTAATTAACGTATAATTATCACACATATAATTTTACATATATATCGACTGCTTTAAGGAATTGTCAGCTTATTGTTCTGTTCTGTTTACCTGTTGTATTGGCATAATAGTGTAACCCCGAAAAATTGTTCTGTATCTATATTTGTATAATTTATTGGTTGAACGTTGTGAAATTGTGTAATTTTTCATCTGCATGGATACAAGAAACTTGCATCTGTTTGTAATTTGAATTATGCAGCTCCTCCATGTAACATGTTGCAACATTAACGTAAAACTTCCATCTGGCTCAAAAGCAAGTAAATAGTGTAACAAAACTTTGTAGTCACACCTGGCATAAACACTGCTATGTTCTCGGTTTCAGACTCTCGGCAAAAGCGCTTCTTTTCCTATGGGGTCGAGTCGGGGTTAAACTGTCCCTGTGGCCCTATTTACCCGAGTCATTTTGGGCATCTAAACTGGTAAACTGCAAACGCGGTAGGCACGGAGGGCTTCGGGGTGCAATGCAATGCAGATTTTCTTTCGGCTTGTTTCTTTTTCAATGTCTTTTCCTTTCTTTTAGCTACTGTTTCTTTCGAAACTGCATTCATTGGGGTTTCCGTTTGAATAGACGATGGCCTTTTCTTTTAGAACTTTCCCCTACCCTTTCTGCTTCCAATTTTTGAATTGGTGAAAACTTTTCTAGCGATTGAAGAAACGTTTTTTCAGGCACTTCCTGAACGGTATTTGATGCGACGTCCAGTAACTTATCATCAAACGTATTCCTCGCATTTACAGGATCATTTTCTTCATCAGTTTTTTCGGTTAAATAACTCTTTTCACTAAGCACAGTTTACAAGAGCGCATTTTCGTTCCTTTAAAAAATTGCTTTTGATCTATACAGTGAAAAGACGCTTTTGAGGGTAATGCCGCCACTATAGCCGCATCAACCCCGAGAGGTGGCGTCATAACCCCGATCCGACAAGATAGAAGAAATGTAGATTTAAAGACATCAAAACAAACGGAAGTGATCAATATTGTTGATTAAAATATAGGGTAAAATATCTAGCTAAAGGTTCTTCATAGCAAATACATACATAGCAACATCTGAAGGTACATACCTCAGCTTATTCAAAGTGGAAAAATAAGATCAAAATTCTCAAAACAACACTCGTCACTATAACAACAAAACAACGCGCGCAACGGCTGCCATCGGCTTGAGGCATTGGTTGTAACTTCGTTCGCTATAAGCCAGGAGCTGTCAGGCCGGCTATCCGGTTTCTTTCGCTAAAATATCAGGGGTGGCGGCATATCCCCAGGTGGCGGCAATCCCTCAGTCTACCCTATTTATTTATAATTTCTTGACACGTGTGCTGACTTAGATTTTCTACTTCAATAGGATAAGCATAACTTTAAAGAGTTGTTTTTTTTTATAATGGCAACTAATTAGTCTATTAATTTAATCAGTTATTCCTTTATGTTTTATAAACAAATGCACTGACTTTAAATTGGATAAAAATATCTTTTATGCATATATTTTTCATAATAGCAGGTAGCTCAACTAATTTAATCATTTATGATTTCATATCTGATTGTCAAATGTACCAAATCACAATTAGTTAAGCTTACCCACTTTGCCCTGGTAGGGCAAAGCGGGTTTTTCAAGTGTTTGTTATGTTTGATAATAAACAAATATTGGGTTAAATAATGAAAAAATCACTCTTTATTTTGAAGTTCAAGGACCCTGCTAGGAAACAAAACCGAAATTGTTGCGATAAAAAAACAAAAACTACAATTTTCGAGCCTTCTTTGAAAATCTACCCGCTTTGGGCCACAATCTCCAATGTATTTTAAAGTAATTTTAAAGCAAAGTAATTTATTCTGTAAAACCTCTTACGTAAGGGTCTACAGTAAGAAAAATAATCGTTTATTATTTATGACACATTCTGATATTGTGTATAAAAACACTACGTACTTTTATGTTGGAAATTTAATATTTGAAAAACTGAATATTTCTTTCAAAAATTGCCATTTTCGTCTAACGTCAGAAACTAAACGAAAATAAGTGATGCAGAGAACCCTTCATAAGAAATCTATTTTCAGATTTTTCATAGATAAATAAAATAATACAGATATATTTATAAAAACATGCGAAGGCTTCAAGTATTAAAAAATAAAAATAAATAAAAACATCGATTGAAAAAAGTGATTTTTTTTCTGAGTATTATCCTTATGTAATCTTGACAACATGCATTAAGAGAACAAGTAAAATTTATTCGATAGCTCCTAATAAATATTTATATCGGCAGCTCATAAGCCGGTACCATAAAATAAAAGAAGTTCATTTCACTGAAAAAGATGAAACTAAGAAGAATCAAAATATCTTTTCCCAACATTTAAAATATTTGCAGTCATCGTTTTCTCTTTAATAAAAGCACATATTTCTCCACTAGTCTTTGCCATCAAGAATGATTTCCGCGACTCAAATAAGTAAAGTAGGAAATATCCATAAAGATAAAAGACGCGTGCAGAAAAGCTTAATGCGTGAAAAGCCGTTACAGCTTTTTGAACAATCAGTGATGTATGAAATTTATGGCACCGCCATTACAACTGCCCCTGAAAGATTTCGACGTGAATCATTAGTTGAAATTGATGTTTGTGCTTTTCTTGAGTTGAGCATGTCTCCTGGTTTGATTTCATTTATAAATCAATTTCTAGGTTTTTAAGCTAAATCATTAAACATGATTTCACAGAACAAATTAGACCTAATCACTCTTCTGCTTGGAACTTTTTATTAGAATTCACATAAAATGTTAAAATGTTATTTTTCCTATTCCAAAATTTTAGTTGGTGGTTTTAAGTTCGGAAAAGAAATTCTAATATTTTGGATGTTCGTATTTATCTTAGGTGATGCCACAGAACGTGTTTTCATTTTTATAACTTGAAATTAGGTTTTTAGTTGTTGTTGAAATTATTAAATGCCATACAGCACCAAATTAATGTCTTTTCACATTTTTTGCTCAAGTTTCGCTTTTTTCTGCAAAAGCATATATATTGCTTTGAATTCGAGTGGATTTGCCATCAGTTGTTTTCAACCACGGTTATTTCTGCTTCAAGTGTAATGGAGATACGAGATTGGCACGAAGTTATTTAATAGTAAACATAGCAAATACTTCGACAAAGGAGGATGTTTTAAATAATCTAAGTAAAAAAATTTAAATAATATAAACCTAAGTTCTTTTGTAATTCAAAAATATTTTAAAGTTTTACTGCAGAATAACAGTGTCATTATATCCAGAGTAGTTTTCCACCATTGTAGTAAGAAATGAATCATATTTTATTAACTTTTTTTATTTATTTTATATGAAACATTAATCAGTGATAGAGTTAGATAAAAAGTGTGGCGCCCTGTCAGGGGACAGTAGATGTTTCAGGCAATTTTTTCGAGGAAGGTGAGACCTTCATCAATGACCACATGGTTTTACCTTTGGTGGTTTTGCTGCAGTTCATATATGTTGAATATTTAGAAGATTTAACCTTAATTTTTTTTAGAATATATCTAGGTGATCAACATATCGTTGCCTCAGAGCAACAGTAAGATATTTTAGTGTTATTCCTCCGACAGTTTTTTCTCAGGATATAAATTTACATGTTGTATAAAACTTTAATAATTCACAAAATTTGAACTCATATCTTTTTTTTAAATCAATGTAAAAAGTATGATTTTGGGTAGAGAATTATCAAGATAGTCCTATTCATGCGTTAATGGTTCTATTTTTACGCAATAAAAGTATTAATTTAGGAAACGAATTAATCAATTAAGTAACAGGCCTGACAAATTAATTTCGGAGTACTGTAATCAGTTTTAATTGTTCGGCACCATTGTTTACATTTTAAACATACTAAGAATAAAATGCCCACTTTGTAGAACCAAAGTTTTAATGAAAAAATTACAAAACACTTACCGCCGTCTTTACCGATTTGTTTTTTATTATGAAAGATGATTAACATTTTACAAACGTCGATAGTGTGGAAACGTCATCACGGCTTTTATTGGACATTCACGGTTTAGCGGTGAAAACACCTTTTCCGCAGATCAGTGACTGTGGGTTCTAGCCCCTCAGATGCGCTGGGCATTATTTTTTAACTCTTGCAATATAAATATTTTTTGCGTTGTCCCAATTGTAAATAACAAATTGTACCTGAACTGTGTGTTGTCGTATTTGAAGTTTATCCGCCCTGTTAGGTAATTTCACACCTCCTTTGCACAGCAATTAATCACTACAGCATTTAAAAGGTTTTTAATTAAAGTTTTATATGTGTATCATTAAGGACACTCGTACAATACACCTTTTAATTATAATTTACATGATTTAAAAGAAAATAATAAATTTGCAGTTATTTAAAACGTTGTGTGTATCGCCTACAGTGAAAAAAGGTAATCGGTATTATAAGCAGACAATTACTCAAACACAAAATATAGTCTTATCAGTATTTCCGTTCTGTGACTAATTACAAGCAGAAGTACCGTAAAAAATACATCTCCACCTCTTGCGTCAAATCGAGATTTAAGGACTTGCGATCGATTAATGAAACGCAAACACACATCAGTAGTTGAAATGTTTAATGCTTTACGATAGGAATATCCGCTAAAAGCATTTTTTTTATGACGCGTCTACAATAAATCTTTATGTATTTCTGAGAATTAGTAATTGAACAGCAAATTTAACGGATCTCTAAGATGTCTTTTAAGTGTGTTCTGCAAAACTTTTAGAGAGAAGCAATTAATGGAAGGTAGCTCTGCTTCAGCAAAGAAATGTCGTCAAATAATTAAATTATAGCTACTTTCCTGACAAAGGAGAAGGTAGATGAGAGAAGCAAAGGCGTTTGTCTTAAATATAAATTGATGATATATTCATTTATTTATTTTTCTCACTTTATTCTTTAAACTTGCGGTCCCCGCACGGCTTTGCCCGTAGTAGAAAATTGAAAGGTTATTTGGTTCGGCTGTTCCATATTTACAAGTAATAAATGATGAATTTCTCGCCAATTTGCTATGGCTATTTGCTCACCCATGTTACGGTTCCACGTTATGATAATTTGGTAATTTACTCGTCCACGTTATGATTTCTTGCTCGGTAAAATGTTCTTAAAGTTAGAATAAAAAAAGAACAAAATCGAATTTTTGAAAAATGACTTTGGGGTGCAGACTAGGGTGGAGTGAAAAAAAATTCAAATTTCCAAACGTCTGGGGTCTCAAAAGTTGCCTTTTAGCGTCAATAGGGTACCCTTTAAATATTAGCCCCCTAGGATAATATGTTTAGGTTCCAAAATTGCAAAAAATCGATCTTTTTTGAACTTTTTTTACGAAATTAAAAAAACATAATTTTGAAAATGCTTAGAGATGAAAATTTTAACTCTATGTAAGGTTAATATCACCTGGAAGTTTTAGATCGATAGAGTAATTTCTTCAAATTTTCTAAAAGCCACAAAATAAACCAAAAATCGAATATTTTCTTTCATGTTTACTCGAGATTGCACAACAAAAATAGGTCAAGTGCACACAATAAAAATGTTTTTCACACATAATCTAAACTTCTTTTTATCAGTTAAATATTTATAATATCTTATTCAGATAATTTATGACATTACATCAAAGAGCTTTTGATATAGATCATTTCTGTATTTTTTATACAATAATCGTACAATCCCATTAAGAAGCACCCAATAAGAACAAATAATTTTGTTTACCAGTTAAAGTTTTCGATTGTAAAAACCGTTGTTACCGAATTTTCCATTAAGAGAGTCCGAATTAACTCGACTCAACTTGCGGACAGAGCCGCCTTCTTGTTCGGGTGGAGTGAAAAAAAAAATGAATTTTCGAATTTCGAAACGTACAAGTGATTTTCTTCGCAAATGAAAAAGAGCAAAAAGCATATTACAACTAATGTTGAATATCATTATGCTCTGATACAAGAACCCGACTCAAAAAACACAGGACATCATAACAATTTCGTACAGAGAAACTGAAATTATAGAGAATAACATTATTAATTTCTAAACAAGAAATCAGCATTGAGCAGCCACTTGCCAACCTGGTTGTTATTGGTTGTGACAGCATCAACACCATATTACTGGTGTGACAGGAGGTGTGATTTAACGTTTAAAGTTAAAACTGAAGTAACTCATATTCAGTGGTTGATTTTGTCTGCTGTATGCAAATGAACTTACTTTGATTGAGACATTTGAGATGTAACATTTGAATGGAAAACCTAAAGGACCCACAAGTCATTTTAGTAATTATCACAAAAGATGTCAATACCAGCGAAAATTTACCACTAGTTCTCCAGATGAAACATCTTGTAAAATTTCATACGAATGTATAGGTGATGGGAGCTAAGATGTGTTCCAGTCAAAGTAGAAGGGACATTCTCAAAAGGAATATATTTTTTAACTTCACCAGTGGCAGATTTTCGCAGGATTTGCTATCTTTTCTGTTACTCATTAAAAATATTTGAGGGCCCCTTCGTGTTCCGTTCTAATTTTGCATTAAATGTCTCAATCAATGAACGTTCATTTGCATACCACAGACGAAATCGACCACCGTTGTTTGTTTATTATTAACCAATAACAACCAAGTTGTCAAGTGGTTTTTCATTAGCTTATAGGAAATTAATAATGTTATACTGTATAATTTCAGCTTCTCCGAGCAGAGCTTTTATATATCCTGTGATATTTGAACCAGGTTCTTGTATTAATGATATTTGATAAGAGTTGTAATACAGTAAATTCTGTAAAGTTGACCATCCTTGTAAGTTGACCACCTGCCTATGTTGACCGCTTTTGTCAGAAACGGCACGTGCCTACTCAAGCATATACGTGTATATAAGCATATATACGTGATAAGCTACAGGAGTGTATGCGTGTATACACGAGTATATACGTGTCACGTGTTTGTACGGGTATATATGTGTGTAAAAGATCATCATATGAGTGTATGCACTTGTATCTTGAGTATATGCGTGCATACATGAGTATATACATGTGCAGTAGACGTATACACGCATATATAAGTGTATATACACAAATATACGGGTATACACGAGTTAATTTGTGGATACATCCAGTGTATGTTTGGGGGTACGTGTCTACACACATTGTGAAGCACGCGTATACGTATGTATACGTGCGAACATGGTTATATACCTGTATAGACGTATATACGTACATTTACGTGTATACACAAGTACATGTATGTATACACGAGTATACAAGCTTAAATACATGTGTGACTTCAGAGTGAAAACAAGATCTTGGGCAAATATCTAAGGGGTGTGAGAGGGGAGGATAAGAAGCAAAGAATTATAAAGAACTTACGTTCGCTGACGCGCTACATGCACACAATGCCAGAAACTGATCGATGCAAAACAAATCACCAATTTGTTACACAAAGATGATTTTGCCCAAGATTTTAGTTTTTAAGAAATATTTAGAGCAGTTGTTAAAAGTTACGGCCTGTAGCTGTAATACAAGCATCGCAACAAAGGCGCATCGGCTGATGAAAGTTTTTCAAAAGTCTCGTTATTGTAACAGAGCGTGCTTTGTGATTGTGACGCACATATATCACAGCTGCAGGCCGCAAATTTCATCAATCGCTTTAAACTTTTCTTGAAACCTAAAATGTTGTGTAAAATTGTCTTTGTGTAATAAATTTTTGACCAGTTTTGCATCCATCAGTTTCTGACTTTGCGTGCATGTAGCGCGTCAGTATTGTGTTTGTTTCCTTATGTGATTCTTACTTCTTATCCTTCCCTCTAACACCTTTTAATAATTTGCTTAAAAGTTTAAACTCATCCTGTATACTTGTATATCATATGCTTGTATGTAAGTGTCTACTCGAGTACGTACGCGTATATGAGTGTCTACCTGAGTATATAAGTGTTTATATATATAAACGAGTATATACGTTATAGTCGAATATATCTGTATAGATTAAAAATACTTGCAGATACCCATATATGTATTTATTGGTGCATTTATGTGAATACGTCTATATACGTGCCTACACGAGTATATGCGTATACTTAAGCATATACTCCTATATTTAACACTATTTACTGAAAAAACAATACATATTAAGTGAAATTAATATTTAATTTATATCTGCCTTATACTTAATGATTAAGTGACATTAGAAAAACAATACTTGTTAAGCCTAATATTATGACCACTTTACCCCATCTTACTACAAGTGTTCTAAAAAATTATATAAAATAGATTCAGCTAACTGCTAATGAGTAAGAGTTCTTGAGACATGTAGGAAGCTTCCTATGCAGTTAATCTGTTCATAATTCTAACAAACAAAATTTCCAAGGGAAGTTAAAAGAGGTCTTTAGGTTTAAAAACTTTTTATATTGACACAAAATATTTTTTTTTTACCGAATAACATTTTGCCAGTTGTAAAATTTTGTACTCAAAATGTAGTTTCTAACTACCCTACTCTATAATAAAATTTTCACATTCATTCGAACATTTATTTCCAAGCTATAGCCATTTATTTGACAACTGACCACTTTACCCCATTGACCACCTTCCCCCACCAGACCCTATATTATGTATACATGGTGTTCCGTTTTACCTGCAAGAGCTTTATTTTCGCAACCGTTAGTCCTAGATATCCTTCCAATTGCAAAAATGTTCAAAATCAGATGTAGAGTTAAGGTATTAAAAGTTTGAAGCAAAAATAAAAATTAGTTAAAAAAAATTAATTTGAATTTTGACATCTTGAATTCAAATTATGTTTTTCGCAATCACGAGTGTGTGTATGTAGGCGTGTGTGTTTGTGTGTGGGGGATATGTGTGTTTGTGTGTAGGGGGTATGTGTATGTGTGTGTAGGCATGTGTGTTTGTGTCTGTGTGCTGGCATAAGTGTGTGGGTAGTTATGTGTATGAATGTGTGCGTGGGGGCGGTGTATGTGTATGTGTGTAGGCATATGTGTTTGTGTCTGTGTGCAGACATGAATGTGTGGGTAGTTGTGTGTATGTATAGGTGTCTGTATGTATGCGTGTGTGTATGTGTGTATGTGATTGTTTGTGTATGTGTTTGTGTGTGTTTGTGTGCGTGTGTGTGTGTAGTTGTGTATGTATGCGCGTGTGTGTAGGACATGGATGCAACCTGGAGACGGGCTTTCGCTATAGGAGCAGCATCGTGAGGACCCGGTCGACGGTGATGGTGCGGAGGGTGGCGGTGGGTTGTTTGTGTCTGTGTGCTGGCATAAGTGTGTGGGTAGTTGTGTGTATGAATGTGTGTGGGGGGAGGTATGTGTATGTGTGTGTAGGCATATATGTCTGTGTCTGTGTGCAGGCATGAATGTGTGGGTAGTTGTGTGTATGTTTTTGTGTGTGTATGTGTAGGTGTCTGTATGTATGCGTTTGTGTGTGTGTATTTGTTTGTGTATGTGTGTGTATGTGTAGGTGTCTGTATGTATGCGTTTGTGTGTGTGTATTTGTTTGTGTATGTGTGTGTATGTGTAGGTGTCCGTATGTATGCGTTTGTGTGTGTGTATTTGTTTGTGTATGTGTGTGTATGTGTGCGTGTGTGTGTGTGTAGTTGTGTATGTATGCGCGTGTGTGTAGGACATGGATGCAACCTGGAGACGGCTTTCGCTGTAGGAGCAGCATCGTGAGGAGCCGATCAACGGTGTTGGTGCGGAGGGTGCCGGTGGGAAAATAAAATGATAGGACATCAAAAACAGTCAAATGAAAGCAATAAGCAATCGTGATTGCTCAATAAAATAATAACCTTTTATACGGGCCCTAGGTCCCCTGACTAATATTTAGAGAAATAATCTAAACTATTACTGACGCAAAAAAACTTGACATTTTTTCGACCAAAACTCAAGGAGATATTCCAGTTTCAAGTTTTAAGGAACCATACAGAAGATGAGATTAAAACTTAATTATCGCCCTTTCAGAAGAATGACATGTCATCAAAGTAAGAAAACAATGTATTTATATTTTTCATTGCTATTCAAAAATAAATGCGAATACTATGCCGTGATACACTAAAACACACGACAAAACCTGGAAATTAAACCTGAATCTTTTAAAACTATATGATTGAATACTTCAAGGAAAATGAACACATTTTTTGGTTATTTTAGTTCTAATTGAAAATTTAAAATCTAAACATTTTTATTTTCATTTTTAAGTTCATAACTTGGGATGATTTGAACAAAAAATTGAGAGAACAGAAAACTATACTTTTGTTATGGTGGCACCTATTGCAGTTCATTAAACTTAAAAGAAAAGAATTCAGGTGAGTTTGATTTAAAAAACTTTGAAAAAGGAGATTTTTTTTTATAAATATGAGATTTTGCAATGCGATCCTCGCCCTTCAAAGTGTAATCAGAAAAATTCCCGAATCAGTCAAAATAATCACCGTTCAATCAGGAAAATCCCCGGTAGAGCTAAAGGTTTAAACGTCAAGGGCTCGGGTTCATAATCCCGGTAAGAGCATAAACGTTACAGATCATAGACTAATAATAAGAGTAGACCGAGCTATGGCAACCCTTTTGCTGCTCATAAACCAAACCATGTGACTGGTGGATATCCTAGCAACAGCGGGCGTTAATCGTAGCAGACGATCAACGCCAGCGAGAAATAAAATAAAAAGAATTGATGGAAGACGGAAGAACGATCTTTTATGGAGTCCGATTTGTAAATTTGTTATTCTAAGTTGTAAATATTTTGTTAATATAGTGAGTTTTTCGTTTAGATAGTATTGTGCATTTTCTTTAGTCAATTTCAATAACTCTCTAAGCAATAAAAGATGCAAGCGACCAAGAAGAATCGACAAACGGTAAGATTTTTACCTACAGTTTCAATTTAAGATACCGATTAGTACATTTTTGCGTTAACGCAAAACGTTTACGCCATTTCGTTCACGCCAACGCTGACAGCTCCAAATGAAATAAAAGTTACTGAAAACTGATCAAAAACTATTATTTATGTCAAAATAATGCATAACTAAAGGAAAAACATTTCAATCTCTGCACCTGGAAGTTTTTTTTAATGAAAACACATTGTCTTAAAATACATGTCGAGTGCCAAACTATAGATAATGCTGCCATCTAGCAACCATGCTGCCAAAGTCTTCGCCAAGCCCTTCCACTAGTCACATGATACATCTATGAACCAATTTTCTTCATCAGCAAGAATGAGAAAGCTCGGTCTACTCTTATTATTAGTCTATGTTACAGATCAATATTGTACACGTATTGTCCGATCACGTCCTAGTGATTTGGAAGCCAATTTAAGCTGTGGCTTACAAATGTTCTTATTATGCGTAGCAAAACAAAAAGATGGTCGGTTGAATGAGTTACTAGCAAAAATTATATAAATACCGCATAAAAATAATTTTCTGGTTAAAAAATCTCACGTTTCATAGCAGTAGCGTTAAACGAACAAAACAGAAATAAAAAATGTTTGCATCAACAAAAAAAGGAAAAAAAAAGACAGCAAACAGTTTTGAAATATTAAAAATATTTAAATAGAGAGTTCAAAATGGTGGTATTTTTTCCCGATTTAAATGCGTATATTATGCAAAAAATAGATTTTGCAGATACTACAGACCAGCGTTCATGTGTATTAAAAGTGAAATAAACCATCATGATGCTGTAATGTTCTTTTCTTAATAATTTTCTTTTCTCTCAAAGTTTAAAGCTTTCTAAAGCCATTTTAAAAGGCTTTTTTTTCTTCACATTTCTTTCCGAAACGGTGCTTTTTTTTGCATTAAAAGTGCCTATCGGTTAATAAGTCATTTCGCTGTCTAAGAAGTTTAAAACAGGGATTAAGCTAGATTTAAGGTACTTTTTAAATGCTAAATATGAAAAAAATAGTTTCGTATTTGATTTAATGGAAATAAGGAGGGAATAAAATATTTTTTAAAAATCAGAGGGTTTCTTGTCCTAATGTTACCCTGTTGCAAAATTGCAATTATTGATCCACGTGTATGAAGGGTTGAAAGCTGATTCTGAAGAATAAATTAAAAAAAATAACTTGTTTTTTCCTATATGTTCCACATATTGACAAATTCTGCGAATAAAAACAATTATGATTCTTTATTGAAGAAAAAAATATGTAGTCAAAGGTTAGGGATGCTGTATAATTGCGCAGAAGAACTGACAGAGAAGTAGGTAATTAAATTTGCAAGTACACATAATTGCGTGTTTTTTTTTAAATTAAATAATGTGCAATTCAAATTCATAAAACACGCTCATCTAAAAAACTTTGATCTTATAATCTCCAGTACAACTAACTATCAAGTTCCATCGAAAAGAACGTTGTTCATTTGTAAGGTATTATAAAATTTTATAAATTGGAAACCTTAACCAAAGGCAATCGATCTCGTGTCTATGAACATTAAAAGGAAAAAAAATATTTATTAACGTATTGAAGCTTTTTGTTGTAAGATTTCAATATTACACTAAATGTAGACTTTTTTTTATTGTTTATTTATTTATTTTTTTCCCTTTTTTAAGTGTTTTCGTGCTACAAAATATTTGTAGATAAATTTATTGAAATAAAACGTTATATATCTTCTGTTTCTAAAAACCTTCAAGTAACAAAATGGTAACACGTATATAAAGCTAAAGATTTGAAGTATTTTTCCTTGTTTTTATGATCCTCTTTGGAACACATTTTTTTCTATACTCGCTTGTATCTCTTTAAAAACACAGCGACCTTTGTACTATTTGAGACAACGGATTGCTCTTTTATTGGAATCGCAACTTTCCAGAAAATATTTTTTCAAAACATGTCCTGGGAACTGTCACTTTTTTTCTTCTTTTACTGTGATAAATCGGAAGGGATGTATTTATCTATTTGCAGAAAGAGCACCATCTTCAAAATTTAAGCTGTTGTTTCTCTGTTTTTGATGGAGCATTTATTTTAAAACTGTTTTCTTCTGAGATTTTTTGTTTCTGAAGCGATTTGGATATTAAACATTGAGTACTTTAAGTATGATAAGCACGAATTATTACTTTTAGTATGAGGCGTTGAAAGCTACTAATTCAGTCAGAAAACTGTCAGTTTTCCTTTATTGTTAGTTTTTCTACTTTTTAGAAGTGCTATAATATATCTGAATTATTCTCTATTTCTTAAACTTTTAATCATTTACGCAAGCCTTTTTTAACTGTATAAAACATACTTTTCATTATAATGTTAGTTGTGACTCCCGCAGTAAGTTGACCTTTCAGGTAAGTTGCTGATCTTTTTAGGAAAGTTGGACATTTAGGTAAGTTGTTATAGAATGTAGAGTATTGATTAGTTATTATTTCCCTAGAGACGACTCTTTCAGTGGATTGACCATTTTTTTAAACCTTCAATCATTTATATCGCTCATTTGAAAGAAGAGTGCCACAATAAGAAAAAAAAGGAAATTTTACAGGAGAAGCGTTTGAAGTTGAACTCTTCGGGCAATTTGCATTAAGAGTCATAACTTTGCTGTGCTCTCTAGCGCTTAATGTTAGAACAAAAAATCTGTCACTTTTTTTCCAAAGAAGATAACGTCCTTTGAAAGCTTTTAGGCGAAAAAAAAAATAAAAATTTCGTATTGTGCCACTTTTTTAAACGAGAGATATAACTTTTTTTAAACTGCACGAAATAGATTAAGTATTAGTTTATTTGAAGTGACTCCTTCAGAGAAAATAAAGAGTAGGAAGGATGTGTGCAAAATGCAAGATGTCTATGAATATTTAAAAGGAAGAACTTCTTTGAAAACATCATTAATAACAACATTGATTAATTATAAACATGTAGTAAGAGTTAGTATTTACCTAATTTTTTCACTGTGCATTAACATATATTTCTTTGAAATTTCCTTTTACATATTCATCAAAACTTCCAACCCTTCTGTATTTTACTGTAAAAACATTTTTATTGTGATGCAGTGCCACAAAACAAATTTATGAAATATATGAGTAAGCCTTTTCTTTTATTACTTTAATTTTAAAAACTACGACTTTGAAAGTATTTTACAACATATAAAAAAATTGTATGGAATAAACAGTGTTTTTTCCTTACTATAACAAATATCACAGTTCAAATCAAACAGCTTCTTAATAAATGTTTAAAAATATGAAAAAATGTACGTTTTCGTTACACTAATCAATTTTAAATATGACCTTTTTTCTTTTCTATCTGTTCTTATTGTCGTAGATGTCAATTATTTCTTTTAAATTTAGATGAACATTTTAATATCGTCTTCCATCTTGAAATATTCTTTCATAAATATGAGCGCAGTTTGAAATTTAAAATTTAAGAACTGAAGGTCTAGTTTTTGAAATGCTGCTCTTTTTGTAGTTTTACAGTGAATTTGCTTTCCAATGTTAGGTTCAAAGAGTCGAACCGCTTATTTAATGTAATTTTTAGTGTAATTGTATTTAACGATGATCAAGTTTCTCTATGTATGTAATTTCAGGACTCTGACGTAATCAACGCATTTCTTTCATTGAATAAAAAATATTTAAAAAAAAACTGGGATTCAGAGTCACCGGAAAACATGTTATTGTTTTGGATTTTTTAAGCAATTATGTATACGTTATTCTGATCAACTAAATAACAAGGAGTCGTTTGATATTTCTTTAGTTTTCAAATCGGTCGCAAAATAGGTCTTTCAAAAAATAATACAATTTAAAAAATAATTTAATTTTCATATTAAATATCATATTAAATTTTTAAAAAGGCTCATGTAAGTGTAAAATGTATCTAGAACAAAATTCAGCACTTTTGCTTTCGTTATATTTTTTTGCGAGCTGTTTCCCCCAAAATTGTGGGTATATTTTACAATTGTTATACATTTTATTTTGTTATTATTATTTTTATTTTTGTTTAGATCTCTGCTGTGTAACGTACCCTCAAGAAATGTAATAATACCTTCAGTTTTATCTCGTATATTATGAGTACAACCATTTTTTCCTCTAATTGAACAGTATTATGTAAGAACGAAATTTATACTTTTATCAGAATATATGTAAAACAGGAACGATTAGTCTCTGAATAGCACCAGAATGCTATTACAGTACTGAATTTCTGTAAAAATAAATTTCCTATCCTTAAATAGATCACAACACAAGATTCAATTATCATTTTGGTACTGGAAAATTTAAGAGTTTTCTCTTGTTCTTTAACTTTAAAGCAAAGACATATCATTTTCCAGTTATTTTTATATCTATTTCTTACTGGAATGAGTTATAAGTTTTGAAATAAATTATTTATTTATTTCTTTAGTAATGCATTGTTGACTGAAGAGATCTAGCATTCAAAGTACAGGCGGTCAGGTTCTCCCGTCTTACGAAAGAGTACAGTTCTTTGATACTACGGTGATATTTTTTTATTATACACTAACGGTACCGGCACGACTTTGCCCGTAATAGAAAAGTAAAAGGACATTTGGTTCGCCAATCCATTTACAAATAATGGATGATGAATTTTTCGCCAGTATGCTAAGTTAATTTGATGGCCCTTGTTATGGTAATTTGCTTCTCCATGTTACGGTAATTTGCTTATCCATGTTATGGTAATTTGCTCGTTCATGTTACAAAAATTTGCTTGCTAAAATGTTCTTAAAATTGAATAGAAAAAGAACAAAATCGAATTTTCTATGCAGCATGCACACCCTCATGCTACATACTAATTTTGACCCAAATATCATGAAAATCGGCCAAACTGTTTAGGCGCTATGCGCGTCAGCGAGATCCGGACAGATACCTCGACAGAGATCCAGAAATTCAGACAAACTTTGAGTTTTATCATTAGCAAAGAGTATGTTACGATAAAAATCACCATTTTAATACGTTAAAAAATGAAAAAGTGAAAAAAAAATGTTTAATAGCACAAACTTGCAGGTAACCGTAGATACGTGTTTAAGGGTTTCAAGGCGCCCCTTTGTTCGTTGCAAACGAAGCGAGATTATGGAAGAAAAGACATCCGACAAAAAACTTTACACCCAATAGCCCATTTTTTTTTTGGATTGAAAAAGAGGTTCATGGAAATCCTGAATCACGTGTCTGTAGTTATCTGCAAATTTGTATGATTTAACGTTATTATATTTTCTTTTATAGTTTACTCTACAAAAATGTTTCTTACTTAACTCTTAGAACTAGAAACCTATTTTTTTTTTAAATCTGAAAACTAAAAAATCGCGGAAATGTTCACCCCATTGCTTTTTTGTTCGTAAAATCGTTCTGAACACTGTAATTTTATTCATAAATACATTTTTTTTTTGGTTTTTCATGTCAAAGAGAATGGTAAAAATCAAATTCAGTTT
Organism: Uloborus diversus; assembly: GCF_026930045.1. Lineage (NCBI taxonomy): Eukaryota > Metazoa > Arthropoda > Arachnida > Araneae > Uloboridae > Uloborus > Uloborus diversus. The sequence goes on from NC_072732.1 coordinate 102,636,091, forward strand.
AATCAAGATTCAGTTGGTGATAGTACGAATTGAATAGCTAAAAGTAATAAAAATCCAGTTTACCTGGGGTAATTATCTACCCCGGTTTGTAGTTATAGGGTTAATACTAATGTTGCTAACCATCTTGTTGTACTGACGCGCCCACTCAAGTTTTCATTTTCAGCATGTTTAACGTTGCCTAGGTTGCACCATGACTGCACTCAAACACAAAATCAAGATTATCTAGACAAAAAACAAAAGTTATCTAGTTAGTTTAGTTTTACAGATTATTTTTAATATGTCATCAATACACACCTCGTGTCAAAACTCAAAATGATGTGATGGCTAAGTAAAGCAAAATACCGGAATTCCAACTGGTTGCCTTCCGTAGTTCACACACATACGTGTTCGCTAACAGTACGTTACGAAAATTTGCAAGTGCCAAACATTGCGAAACCGACACTCACCGGGATATAAACCATTTATGCACTTTTTGTTTATTGGTACAATTTGGATGAACTAATCACATTTGCAATTATTACGCTACTTCTGCTTCTTCAAACATTTCTATTGCAGCGCTCTTGCTACTTACTTAAAACATGAACAACATTGAAAATTTGTTTGAAACTTTACTTGAAACGGAGTAAAAAATCTACCGTTTGAAGGAGAAAATAAAATCAGTGCGAGATATTTGTTACATATAAAATCATCACCCTTTACTTTTATGAGGTCATTTGTGCACTATGGGACGTAGCATTTTAATGGTAAGTTTCGTTTTGTGTTTCAGTTAAGAAAACATTAATCACACAAATTCCGCTTTATTATTCCCGTTTAAAGAGTTAATTCAAGTTAAATGGCGAATTAAGAGTCAAGTGGAAGCGAACACATTTGGCCATGACAAAATGATATATTATCACTTCCACTAATTGCTGTTTGCCAGTTATAAGGAGGGAAACTTCTATCCGAGAAACAAATTTTCTACATTTTCAAATGCAGTCTCAATTAAATTACAGCTTAAAAGGCCTCTAAAAGTTGAATTTTAAGTGATAGTCCGTTTTAAGATTTGCATTTTGAATCAAAGAAATATCTTTTACGAATTTGGCAGGTAATATACAACTTATGTCTTGTAAGTTGTCGCTAATTTTATCTTCATTTTCAAAGCAGTTTTTGGATGTCAGTTAATTTTGTTTTTATTTATTCTTTTTTTAATCTATTTTAAATGCTCTTTGAAAGTATAGGCTATCTCAAAAAAAAAAAAAAAAGCCTTCATATAAATATAGAGCTTGTTTCTGATAATAATTTTATATTTCTTAAAAGTACTTAATCCAATTCCTCACCAAGGTATTTGTTATGTAAAGTATTTAACAAGTTAAGGACGCACGTTTTTAGAAAAGTCCCCGTTTATTATTAGTTGGTTTTTTTAAAAACTGTGCGACAATTTAGAAGTGTTGAAATAAAAGTTAATTGAAAAATTTAACTAGAACATATTTTATGAAAGGTTTTTCCCAAAAAAGTAGTGGTAGAATGGCAGTTTAGTATCAATTTAACGTATATACAGTTTACTTCTAAACGAATGTTCCCAAAATACAGGTTGATCGAGAAAGTTAATTACCATTCAAATCGATAATTTAAAGAAATAAAAATAGGTGAATTAAAGTGCACTTTTCTTCACATCTGGATACGCCAATGTGCCTAAAAACGTATGGATTTCTAAAGCATCCATTTTTACGATCCCCGAGTTAATTATCACGGGTTTTCTCGGGACGTTTGTATGTATGTATCTCACATAACTAAAAAACGGTATGCCGCAGAAGGTTGAAATTCGAATCGTAGACTGTGAGTTGGGTCGAGTCCTGGATCTTCCACTTATGTTGGAAAAAATGAGTTTTTGGAATATTTTTTGAATTTGGTACTATGGGCAATATTTAACGAGCAATTTAATCGAGTTCATGGGCATCAAAATTGACAATATTTGAAAAAAAAAAAAATTCGGTAAAACACTTTTTTGCATCGGTTTGTGATATATATATATATATATATATATATATATATATATATATATATATATATATATATATATATATATCAGTGGTTGAAAAAATTACATTTTTTTGGAGCGAACTACTTTTTTCAAAATGTAGCAACTACAAACTACTTTTGAAAAGTAGTCGCTACTTCGCTACTTTAAAAAAAAAATAAATGAAAAACGTTGTATTTAAAATGTGAAAGAATTCAACCTTCAAATTTTTAATTCTTTCCTGACAGTGAATTTTTAATTCAGGAAGTACAACTCGGCTACTTGAAAATGTAAATAAATGCCGGTGTAATTTGATGTGACGTAGTGAGTCACAGAAGTAGCGTTGAAAAAAATCCAAGTTTTTAATTTAAAACCGGTCACACTACGAACCAAAGGAAGGACTAAACCCCTTTAAAAATTTAACAGAAAAAAAAGACAATTTATTTGCAGAGAAAAAAAAAAAGACGATTACTCATTACATAGATGGGGTTACACATTACTCTGGCAAACACAGTTGCCTCGTGGTGATCACAAAAATCACGGTTTCCATTCGAAACCGGAGAATGCCTTCGGGCACCTATTTCAGTCAAGTCCAAGAGCAATCTGCCCTCCCAAAGTTCAGACCAAAGTCTTCGTGAAGGCAAGGGGCTTGTCAGCTAAGTCCCCTTAAAATTTCACTATTGGTGGGAACATGGTGACGAGCGCAGTGACGTAGCGGTTCCGTCGAGAACTCACGGCCCGGATTCGTTGGTTGATCCGGCGTCTCATTAACATGAGGATACACCTCCACGTCTGCGGTTTGCGGCAAGTCAAAACGGATCTCCAGCCAGGCCTGACAGCAAACTCGACACACTCGATTTCAGGTGCGGGAATCCAACCCAGACACAAAAGGGTGAAGAGAATAGCTGTCCGTCAGTTCTGCAGAGTTCGGTTGGCATCCCCGTCGCACAGTGGACGCGCGGCATCAAAAAGGGCACAGGACTGACGATGCCACATTGATTTAAATTTTACATTGGTATACATATACATAAAATTGATTGCAGAGAAGAAAACATATTTTAAACAAAACAGAAACATTTTAATTTCCATTATAGGAGTTGATTTTATAGGAACTTATATTTTGTAGAAGCTAAGTAATTGATTTTCAGCTTCAAGTTACGGGCCTGGACATGGACACCATCTCCTTTCTTACGCCACTGATAAAATGAATAAAAACGTTATTCAATTTTACTGAATAACCTGAAAAACTTAAAATATTTAATAATTGACTTTTATTATGTTAACATGTCAAAACTCAATCAGTAAAAAAGAAAAAAAAAGAAATAGAAAAAATATCCCAAACGGTCCTAGTATTAAAAATCAAATATTAAAAAATATCCGAAATGTGAAAAAGAACTAAGAATGTTTAATTCTATGTGTAATTTTAAACTGCCGTGGATTCGAACAGCAACGCAATTCGAAAAACGCGAAACGACTGTATAGCGAGTTCTTCTCGAAGAACGAATTTTGGAGCTAGCGCGAAATCCTCACCCGCAACGTGAAAATTTTCGGAACTGAATCGATGGGCTTAAGTATTGCCTTTTTTAATTGGGTACTTTTTTTTTTTTTTTTTTGTTGCCGTGAATGGATTTTTTCTTTAGCATCACTGAAAGCGGACGTTCTCACACCGTACTAGTCGAAACATTGCTTTGTTGTCGTATAAATCACCACTCCGTATATTTTTCATTCAAAATATGTCGTTGATGAAACATAATTTCACATAAATGGGCTGTTTAGCTAAAGTTTGAAAATGAAAGGAAGAATAGAAAGTTTCTGACAACTAAAGAAATTTAAAGATTTTTGAAATGCTTGAACAACTAAAAATGCGTCGAATATAATTACTGCATCTATTGTACAGTTTTATTGTTGTGGTTGTGCTGCATTTTATTATTGCTACATACTATACGTACCGTACTGTTTCATTTTACGCCATTCTCTCTCATTGATTATGTGCATCCTAACAGTATTTTTCGTCAATAACACAGCTTTCTCACCTGTGCGAGGAACGCATCCCTCACGTAAGATGCTGATGACATTGATAACAAAGCTTTTTGCTGGACGGGCAAAAGTTTGCATGAAACGGAAAAAATTCCGTTATCATAAATTTCTATAAGACTAATATTTAATGTTAACCGGTGAAGGCCTAAAACATTTTAAAATATTCATCCACGGGACATTTTCTGCTGCCAGAAAGCACAAACGTTGCACTAAATTCGCAATCACCGCTTATTCGTTTCTTTCTATGAATGCTCTATTCAAAGCGAATAATGGGGACATTTGAACATCTCGATGCTAAACAAATTAATGGCGTCAAACAAAGAACGTACGGTATCATATGCCTGAGGTCAGCTCGCATTTTTCAAAGTCTTATGCGAATCTGATTGGTGTAACGTTTACTCGCTAAAGACTTCCACCAGTCAGATTTGTTTGAAACCTCATTTCTTTTTTCTTTTCTTTTTTTTTGAAACTTTATTTAAAAGTAGTTTTTCGAAATCGCTACAAACTACATTTTTTTGTATCAAACTACTCGCTACTCTACTTTTTTTCAAAAGTAGTGCGCTACACTACAAACTACTAAAAAATGTAGCTACTACAGTAGCGTCGCTGCTTCCAACCACTGATATATATATATATATATATATATATATATATATATATATATATATATATATATATATAACCATTCCAATTTACGCTTGCCACATTAGTAGCAATCTAACTCTGTGACAGTGATTTGCTATCTCTTATTAAACGGTAATACTTTATACTTTGAAGAAAAACTTCTTTTGTGTCTGAAAAAGCAAATTGTTACCGAAAACAATCAATCTTCTGGTGCTCGCGCCTTTTATGTGTTAGATTTTAACTCAATACATTCAGACTGCTCCTTTAGCGTAGATAAGTTACGGATCCTCTTAGGTGGTATAATCATTTTTTCTTCAAACCTAGTTAACCTTCTTTCACTTTCCCCTTCCTCCAGACGAATAGGATGATAGATGAGGAGGAACCTCCTGATTTAACATCGTTTTCATCGGAAGGAGTGGCGGAAACGTCAACCCTCCCTCTTTGGATAACTCCGGGGTTCGAAGATTGATTTTCGTTTCGTCCGACTGAATTTCCTGAGTCGAGAGTGGGAATTATGTAGTCCACGAGTTGTCAGAAAATTTCAGAGTATTGGCAAAGGATGTATTTCCCTCATTGTAACATGAAATGTTTTCGAAGATCTTGTAAGACTGAATTCCTCAATTGAATCATTTAACCTCGTTTTCTCTTTTTTATAAGTTTAAAACTTGTTTTCTTCTCGTTGAATAGAAGAACATCGAATTTTCTGAAATATTTTCCTTATTCCATCTCTGTAGCAACGTGTCTCTTGCAAGAGGCACTGTAAAATAACCACTGCATATTCTACAGGATTGTTATTGCTTTTAGATGAAACAAGAATGACGAGTAGAATAAAGGTTTTTGCTTCTTAATATTTATTTATTTATCTATCTATTAATACAGAAGCTAAACCGCTTCAGATACACAGAGTACTGCGTACAAAGCGTCTTGCCTCTGGAAACACACAAGAAAGATTTACAACACAAGAAAAGGAAGTAACACACAGGGCGCCGGCGGTAATCGAACACACCACCTCCGGTCTAGAAGACGAAGCTTCTACCACAGAGCTACGGAAGCTAGATTCAACTTACATTTATTCACTTCTTAGGTTTTTACACCCCTAAGTATTTTTTGGCTTAAAAATGTGCTATCATTAGATTTTTAAACTAATTTGGTACTGATTCAAGTAAGGATGAAGTGAACGCTTGGTAAGCAAATGTCGCTAAATGATAGCATCATATCCGGAAATCTTTGAGAGATGTTTAAGGAAAATCATCAGTATGAGTAATCAGAAAAAGTTATTTAAGTCTAGCAACTCATTAGTAGCAGAGGGAATTTTAAATTATGTTTTAGATTTTGAGTGTTTTAAGCCTAAATTCTTCATGTTAACGAAAGTGCGTTTCCTGAAGTTAAAAAACGTTTCCTGAAGTTAAATTGAAGTAAAGAAAAACCACACGATAGTATTTTGGGCATCCACACATTGCTTTGAGATGACTTAGCTATTACAAACGTGTATGTAATTCTATATGGCAATGGTGCTGTAAGACGAACATGGTTTTCATTTTAAAAAACTGACCAATAACTTTCTTTGGTTGTTCTCCCCCACATTAAAATAAAACAGAAGCGATATGCATCATACACTGACCTCAAAATGTTAAGGTACAACCGGTTTTTTGGGTCTAATTTGAAAATGAATGAATGTAGAAACAAAAAATTTGGAGGATTAATAAATAGTTTTTTTAATGAATGCGTCATAGAAATTTGTATTAGTGATTTATAACAAAAAAAGCAATCTTCGCGGAAAAGTCCATTTTTGAAGAAAACAGAGCATTACAGAGTTTTATAGCAAAATGTCATAGAAACAATACAAAAATGGGTTCTTAAGGAATGTGTCCCTCCTAACTTGAATGCATTGGCGGCATCGATTTTCCAAACTGTTTATTAAGATGTCGGACTCCAAAATAGGAAGCGAAGACTAGACACAGAGTAAGCCTTGTTCCAGCTTATGGAACGGCCTTGGAGGAGGATTTAAAGCAGCAGTCTGTCTGCCAAGATAGTCCCAAAGATATTCTATCGAAAGCAGGTCTGGAGCTCGAACTGGCCATTCTATTCGTTCCAAACTGTGGTCCTCAAGATACACCTATACAATCCTTTTTCGTTGCGGTCGTTCATTACCATCCATCAGAATGATGTCATTACCAATAGCACCAGCATATGAGTGGACATGTGGATCAAGGATCTCATTCCAATATTTCAGACCAGTCAGAGTTCTTCCATGGAACACAATCAGGTCAGTGTGACCAACGAGCGAGATCCCTGCCCACACCATGTGATTCCGCCATCTCTATAACTGTGTTTTTCAGAAGTGTTGTATTGATGGTGTCTAGTGCGCTGTTCTCTCTAGATCTATTGACGCCCTTAATTACTCTCCAATGTAAATCTGGACTCCTCTGTGAACAGCACAGAAGCCCATTGCTACTGGGTCCAGGAATCATGTTCTCTTGCCCAGCATAAGCGGATCCTTCTCTGTGGTCCGTTTAGCGGAACACACACAACTGATCGTCTTGAATAGAGACCTGCTTTGTGAAGACGATTTCGCACCGCAGTAGCAACGATTCTTCTTCCTGATGCTACAAAGTGGTCTGCAACGAGCTGTGGTACAGTAGTCATTCTTCTTCCTTCGAGCCGAAAGAACTAGAAAACGATCTTCTATAGGTCTTGTAGCTCGTGGTCGGCCTGCTCTAGGTCATCTAGACACAGAATCTTCTGATTGGTATTGATCCGTAAGTCGCTGAACGACACATTAATACGTCTAGCAGCATCAGCCTGAGTTTTTCCCAATTCCATCCATTCAATTGCCCGCCACCTTAACTAATCAGGCAAAGAACGTCTATGAGACATTTTCTAATCTCTATTGACTTATTGTCACCAAAACTGCCAACAACAGTTGAAAATTAACACAACTTCCACACAAAAGTACGAAAAATTGATATTTCCATTTTTTGCTCATTCATTAAGATATGTTATTTTCTACAAAATAAAAGTGACAGCTATCGTTCTTTGATAAATGGTTTTTAAATTGGTTACCATCATTCATGCAAATTATGAATTTTATTGTTACTGCCATTTTTTAATGGTGAGCTTCGAAAAACATGTTGTACCTTAACTTTTTGAGGCCAGTGTAGTTTAAGTAAGCAATCCAGGTTAGGTTTTACGCATTTAAGCTCGTAACCAGAATCAAATCGACAGATTTAAAATATGCTACAGACGCTGAATTTAGTTTAGTATTTGATCACATGTTATAATATTCCAATGCATAACACTCATTTCCGATAATCTGTTAGGTATTTTCCGTAGAAGCTTAACATGCACACTGATACTGAAAATTAACATTTTTTTAGTAAATATAATGCATTTATCCGTAATAATTAGCTAGATCTGTTCCATAGAGGCTTAACATACACATAGACTGATATTGAACATTAGTATTTAAGTAAATATTGCCGCCGTAAAAAATTTAAAATGCATTTTGGTTGTGTTTTCCGCTAGATTTTATTTGTTTTTACGTTGTACTTTTATTTTATTTTATTTTATAATTTCAACGATAAAAACCTCAACTATAATTGATATACTTTAAATATGAACTATTTTTTATAAACTATGAACTGCAAATACATGATTTCTTAAAAATCATACCGGACCTTTAGTTTCTATATCACGAAAAAGTTCGTCTTAAATTCCAAGTTTAAGTATCTTTCAGAAAGCTCTTCTAATAAAGCATGTCTTAACATGAGAAACAAATCAACGATACGATATATTCAATCTCAATACATGACCCTCATTTAAAATTCAAATGCCAATACTATGTACTTAACTTACAGTAAAGGACTTGATGTAAAATGGATCTGGCAGTCGACGGGCTAGGCAGAAATCGCTTGAGTGAATGCGTTGTTTGATATCCTTTGCTCGTGTTTTATTCTGCTTTTCAAACGGAAGTGCGATGCTAGTGACCAGAATTTAAATTTTCTTGCTTATTCTACGTTAGACCATATCTGTATGTTTCAATCAATATAAAATATATACGTTTCTTCAAATTTTTAAACAGAAATTCAGGAGTTAAGTTAAGCATTGTGTACTACTAATTGGTGTACGTACATAATTTAAATTTCTTGTACGATTATCCTTACTAAATTGAAACCTGAGGAAGATTTGACAAGTAAGTACATTGCGTTGATACATTTAAAAAAGTAATGGATGTAAATATATCTAAGCAGTCACGTATATTCAGAAAGTTATTCTGTTTAGGTAATTATTTTATGTACCATTGCATTATCTTTCGATAATCTTTACACGTAAGCATTAATACCGAACAATTCTCTCAGCTTAGATTTGTTATCTTTTTTAAATAAAGATTATTTTGTGTTACGAATTCATACTGAAATAAAACTAACTAAAAAATTAAAGTAAAATGTTGGTTTTAATTGGCACATTCTTTTTTTAATAAACGTTTCTTCTAAGCACATTTTCAATTTACGGGTCGCTACTAATTTTCAAAAACTTAAAAACAGTGCACATTGAAAAGGGGTTCCTTTAACCTGAAAACATATGTAGATATTATTTTGCTTTTTGTGATAAAGCACCGTTGTTTTTCTTCTCAATGTTGTCCCCACTAATGGTTAAAAGTTTGTAGAAGAACATTCATAACACATGAGAAAACCTCACCACATTTAACACTCAGAAATTCGCGAATGATAAAAGCAGTTTGATACTGAAAATATTCGTATAATGTATAGGGTAGACCGGGAACCAGTAAATTAACATATAGCTTTTATTTATTTATTTATTTTCAAATAAGGTTTTAAATTTTTTAAAATCAATTGGGAAGATTAACTTCTTTCTCCTTAATTCCAAAATGGAAAGACCAGAAAATTATGGCCTTGTTCGCTGGTTGTGAGTGTTTATTCACTGAGCTACTGCTCTTTTCATTTACACACCAAAAACTAGTATGTTGTGGCCATCACGAAACTTTCTTCTATATTTTTCTTTTTTTTTCTGATCCCCCCCCATGCTTGACGAGGAAGCAATATTCCCAACAAAAACAAAATTACACATGCAAAAATTTGACGACCATCCCAATGTCTGAATTATTGCAAAAGCAAAGCAAAGAGCGAAAATTGAAAGTTATTTTAAAAGCCTTGCTTGAATTAATTACAAATATTTTATTTGTTAAAAAACATAAGATAGCAACAGTTAAAAATTTTAAATCATTGAGATAATATTTCCGATCATTTCCATACAATTAAAATCACGAGAAATAAGCAGACGATAATCTGTTACGATTTTTATTTTCTTCTATATCTAATATATAGAAGAAAGTATTGGATTCATGCAAATTTTCGAATTTCGAATTTTGACGGATTCGAACGTTTTGAGGTGTGCTGAGTCCATTTCGACCATTTTTGGAAAATGTCTGTCTGTCTGTGTGTGTGTGTGTATGTATGTGTGTATGTATGTGTGTGTGTGTGTATGTATGTATGTGTGTGTGTCTGTATGTATGTGTGTCACGTCTGTGTGTGACCAGTTTTTTGTGGCCGCTCTACAACAAAAACTACCGCATGAAATCGAACGAAATTTAGTACACATATGTGCCCCTATTTGAACTTGTGCCCATTAGTTTTTGGCGCGAATTCCTCCAAGGGGGGTGGAGCAATGGGACGTTTTTCGAGTTACGCGTGCTTGCTATTCCTCAGGAAGTTACTGGCAGAATCAAACAAAATTTGGTCCATATGTTGGTATTAACAGGAACAGGTGCTGATTCAATTTTGGTGTCAATAACTCAAACGGGGGTTGAGCTATAGAACGTTTTTTTGTCGTCAATTGTGACTGCTGTATCTCAAGAAATAATGAACGGAATGAAAGAAAAATTTATCGGCAAGTAGCCCTTAGTGGGTATAAGAACTGATTTTATTTTTGTGTCAACAGCTAAAAAGGGGGTAGCGCAATCACCCGTTCTTTTTTTCCATTTTGAGTGCCCTATCTCAAGAAGTAATGCTACGTTCTGGTTGAAATTTGGAATATATGTGAATCCATATGTAAACAGGCTTTGGTTCTATTTTGACGCCGATCGCTCCAAGAGGTGTTGATTTTTTTTTTTTTTTTTTTTGCGAATAAAAATATTTTTATTAATGCAACAATAAGAAAGATAAATCGTAATAGATTGTCGTCTGCGTATTTCTCGTGATTTTAATTGTATGGAAATGATAGGAAATATTATCTCAATGATTTAAAATTTTTAACTGTTGCCATCTTATATTTGTTAACAAATAAAATATTTGTAATTCATTCAAGCAAGGCTTTTAAAATAACTTTCAATTTTCGCTCTTTGCTTTGCTTTTGCAATAATTCAGACATTGGGTCAAGTTTTTGCATGTGTAATTTTGTTTTTGTTGGGAATATTGCTTCCTCGTCAAGCATGGGGAGGGATCAGAAAAAAAAAAAAGAAAAAGAAAAAGAAAAATATAGAAGAAAGTTTCGTGATGGCCACAACATACTAGTTCTTTCTTATTGTTGCATTAATAAAGCTATTTTTATTCGCTAAAAAATAATGATAATAAAAATAAATCAGCACCTCTTGGCGCGATTGGCGCCAAAATTGAACCAAAGCCTGTTTACATAAGGACTCACATCTATTCCAAATTTCAACCAGAACGTAGCATTACTTCTTGTGATAGGGCACTCACAATGGAAAAAACGAACGGGCGATTGCACTACCACCTTTTTAGCTGTTGACACCAAAATAAAATCAGCTTTTATACCCACTAAGGGCTACTTGCCGATGAATTTTTCTTTCATTCCGTTCATTATTTCTTGAGATACAGCAGTCACAATTGACGACAAAAAACGTTCTATAGCTCAACCCCCGTTTGAGTTATTGACACCAAAATTGAATCAGCACCTGTTCCTGATACTGGCAACATATGAACCAAATTTTGTTGAATCTGCCAGTTACTTCCTGAGGAATAGCAATCACGCGTAACTCAAAAAACGTCCCATTGCTCCACCCCCCTTGGAGGAATTCGCGCCAAAAACCAATGGGCACAAGTTCACATAGGGGCACATGTGTGTACCAAATTTCGTTCGATTTTATGAGGTAGTTTTTGCTGTAGAGCGGCCACAAAAAACTGGTCACACACAGACGTGACACACATACATACACACACACACACACACACACACACACACACACACACACACACACACACACAGACAGACATTTTCCAAAAATAGTCGAAATGGACTCAGCACACTTCAAAACGTTCGAATCCGTCAAAATTCGAAATTCAAAAATTTGCACGAATCCAATACTTTGTTCTATATATTAGATATAGAAGAAAGTAAAAAAAGCTGATGTATGCCTCACATGACTTCCTTTTGCTCCAATTTAATATCATTTTTCGATTATTGGTAATTTTAATGTGTTTCAATAGTTTACTCTGTAAATACAATCAACAGTGTGGCCAAATTAAAACCAAATTTTAAAAAATCGCCAAATTTGTCGCCAAGTTGGCGACAAAGCGACTAAAAGACTGGCGATATATCGCCAAGTCTCCGCCAAATTGTAACACCACTTGAGTTTACATCGAAATTAACAATGATTTGCCCCCCAAAAGGGGCAAAAGACCTCCTTAGAAACACCCGAATGCAACCAAAAGTTTAGGTACACTCCTAGACTTCACTAGGAGTCTACGTACCAAATTTCAACTTTTTAGGACATACCGTTCTTGATTTATGCGACATACATACGCACATCCGCACAAACGCACATACATACATACGTACATACGGACGTCACGCGAAAATTCGTTGTAATTAACTCGGGGATTGCCAAAATGGTTATTTCCCGTGTCTATACGTTCTTAGGCACTTGTCCACGTGTGGTCGAGTCGAAAAAAAAAACTCAACATTCATTCGGGGGTGATCAAAATGTAAATTAAGATCGATTTTTGAGTGAAAATTTTTTCGCGAATACAATACTTCCTTTTTTGTAAAAGTAAGTAAAAAAAACTGACATTGAGCAGTAAACATTTTAGAAATTCAAAAACACACACCTACATGTCAAGTAAAATGTTTTATACCATGTGCTAAATTCCAATTTACAACGATTTTATGAGTTTTTGAAATTTTTTTGTTTAATCACTTGTCGGTATAACTTACAAACGCAATTTGATTTAGTTCTTCGTACCTTGTTTTGAAATAATACAACTTTCGTTATATCATATATTTAAGACAAACTACATATGTCTTGATCATACTCGAAAGCATTGCATAAGTGTTTCAAAACAACAATTTATGCAACTAATAAAATGTAACAGAAAAGTAACAATTTTTTTTTCAGCTTTGAATTTTTCACTTTCAAAAAGAAAAAAAAAATAATAAAAGGCTGAGCAATACGTATACACCAACACGTTGAAAAAATTTTGTTTAACTTTCAGTTTTTACGAAATGCATTGTAAGAATTAATAACATCGCATAAAGCCTACGATACAGTAAAATTACACCTCTTTATACATTCACAGCACACCCAGTATCAACATCCAAACAGAGACGTCTATTTAGTAAAGCGCCAGTCTCTAAAAATCGTCAAAACCCTCTAATACTCTTAACGCATTTTACGTGACTCGAATAACCCAGAAATCTTGCTTAAAATCACTGCCAGGTGTTTCAAAAAGCGCAGCGAAGTATAATCAATTAGGCTCGTTAGCTGCTGCCGTCTGATGCATCTGGCGGCTTTCAGACACCAAAAACCGGACTTGCATTTTAAACGCTTCCTTGCAATAGACCAAGATTCTTACAAGATTAAACGCATTCTCAAGCCTTGCAACAGACACAGCTGTTTAAATATAATAAATTGTTAAATTTTAAAGTTGGAGTTTGAAAACTTATTCATTGCAATGAAATATGAAGGTGTAGGAACAATTTGGTTTCTTCTTCGCTTTGCGAGACTAATGATCTATTCCCTGTCGTATTAAAAATTTACGTTTGTAGAACATGATGATAAAGAGAAACAATTTTACCATTAATCCAGTTTTCAAAGCGTACTAAATGTTTTGAACAAATACCAAGAAAATACATGCACTGTTTAGTTACCATATACATTTTCTCAATGTTAAGTATATTCTATTTTTCCAACTTGAGCGTGCGAAATTTTATGTTTTCACAGTTTATTTACGCAAATACAGCAGATTAAGCAAAATAAGTTCGTCAAACATTCCTTTGAAGTTAAAGATCAACAAATTTGACAAATAATTATTCGAAAAGTATTGAAAATAATACTGCTGTGGTCAGGTAAAGGGTAGTAATTGTAAATTCCCCCCGCTCCCTTTTTTTTTCATCTTTTGTACGTTAGCTTTCTTGTATAAGCTTCTTTACTTGTTTTCCACTGAAAAAATGGTCTAATTCGCGGAAAATAACCAACTCATGTACTCTAAAATCAGGCTGACTCCTACCATGACTTTAAATCCTTGGCAGAAATGCAGACTAGGAAATGCCCGACTCCTATTCTTGGAATTTTAAAGTCTTCGACTCCGAATCCTTTTCCCCGAATCAGCACCCCCAGGTTTTTATCAAGAAATAATGGTTTTTGAAATGGTTGAATTCTATTTTTATTCATAGTTTTTAAATTATGAATATTATTTTTGGCAACGTCAGATAAAAGACCATTCGGAGTACATTTTTTTAAACAGAAAGAGAATAATAGGCGGATGATTTTATTATGGATGAAAACTATTTACTTAAGAACAATTTTCCTCTCTTTTTTTTCCTAAAGTATGCTTATTTCCTTTCAACTTTCGCCAACATAAGAAAAAAGAAAATTCAGAATGCTTTACTATTTAGCAGACATAAAGAAGTGCGCAGACGATTTTGTAAAGCACTTATTTTTATGTGTTTTTTTTTTTTTTTTTTTTTTAATTTATTCAATCATTAAAAAAAATCAATTACAGATTTGATCCCAATAGAAATGTCGTAATGTATTGTTTAAATGGTGCTATAAATGTATTTGTTTCGTGTTGATAGCTGCTTTATTATTTAAGAGAAACTTATTTTTGTTTTAGAAATCAGCATTAAATATCAAAAATGCATGCTTGACATAATTTGAAGCCTTAAGCTAATTAAGAGAGTATTAATCAGATTCTAGAAAATTAATGTGGGCCTGCGGAAAAAAAATTGTTCATTTAGGTCTGGACAGAATTTCTTGTTTCTACATGTATTTAATAGACATTGGGAAAGAAGAATTAATCATTCTTCTTATTTTAAATTTTGATTTTCAAGAATGCTTCAACAGCTGAAGTGACAAAGAAACAAACGGATCTGTTTTACATTTTCAGTTTTGTAAGCAAAAACGCTAAATATAAAGACAAATCTTATGCGTTTGAAAGCTTCAAAAACTGTCAAGGAAAAAAAAAAACATTTACCTAAATGCAAAACATCATTATCTTCGCTGACACTTTAATTTATCCTTATCTGCTAAGCTTCAAAACAACTCATGAAATATGCACACAAATACTGCTCTTCAAGTTTTTCCCTTTCTTTCACATTTTCGCGATAAATTGGAAGTATGAAAAGGGTTTCGGAGGGAAAAAAAGAGAAATACATTTTTCTGATCTTAAAAAAAAATATATCTACTCTAAGTTAGTGACAACTAAATGTTTCAAAATATTGGATAACAGAATTTCTGCCTGAGTACTAAGTTATGTAAAACAGTATTTATTTTATTTCTGTAAGTATTTAAAGCATCGTTTGAATCATTTCAATTATATAATTCATTGAATGTTTTGTTAAACCCAGTTACTCACCGAAGCACCATGCCTCTGCGTCTTTCTTTTGAAGAGAAACATTTCGATGCATTTTTCTCTAAATATAAATAGAAAATAACTATCCTTCTTAGCATCACGCAATTTGTATCAACGGAGAAAAATATTCGCGAGGAAAATATATTGTTAAATTTGATCGTAGGAGCAAATAACTAATTCTATTATGTCAGTACTTTCCCTATAAACCTCTTTTGCCTTCCTTGAATAGGATTCTGTAGAAAATGAGGAAATATCAGACAAGCAAATTTATTTGAATTTGCAAGGTTTTTCCCAATTAAAATTTTGTTAGTTACGATGTCTTACATTTAAAACAGTTACACAACATATTTTTCTCTTTCAGTAAAGAAAAAGCCTTCGCATTCAATATTTCTTCGTAAATTGGCTGGTATGGGTTTTAATGTGGCTTTATATTTGCAATTATGTCTAACTATAGTAAGTCATGAAATACCAAAAACTATATTATATACTTTTTGCTGGAAATATACGACGGTCAGTCAGAAAGTTAGTTAAACTGCTCAAGAAAAAAAAAGAGAATTGAAATTTTACAATAACTTTATTGTTATCTTAAAGTTCCATTCAAAATCTACTTTTTAAAGTAACCACCTCCGTTATTTAAGCACTTGTCGAGGCATGGTACAAGTTTTTCGCTGTCTTCGGCAAAAAAATAACGTCCAATGTCCGATAACCATTCTTGGGATGTAGCTTTCACTTCGTCATCCGAATGGCAGCATTGCTTTGAAAGTTATTGTGTTATGGAATCAAAAACATCGAAGTCAGGAGGTGAAAGGTTAGGGGAGCTTGGGAAGGTGATTTCACACTTCCCACCTAAACTTGCTCTTCCCTCGCGTTCAGCGTCGTCAATTTCTGTATGTCCATTCTTAAACAAGTTGCAACATTTCACGATAGCTTAACGTGACATTGCATTTTCACCACATGCTACTGCACATAAATTTCAGTGCAGTTTCACCTTTTTACCCACAAAATTAAATCACTGCATGCATTTAAAATTTGGACGCTATTTGCAGCTGTCGAGACATGTCTGCGACTCATGATCAGAAAATTGGAACTTGTCTTGGGGAAGCCGCTACGTCACACTATAAAGGTACATGTCTGAAGTATTACAACAGAATGCCATCAAAGTTGTATTAGACGGAATACATTTGCGAAGAAGTGCAACTAACTTTCTGACTGACCTACGTATAATGCTATAAAAAAGAAACAAGTCCATGGTATCAAAAATCATGTTTTTTATACAAGGAGTAAAATACTCGATTGCGTAATTGAACGTTTGCGTGTGTGTGTTTGTATCATGCGTCTTTATTCTATTTCAATGCTTTTATTTCTTTTTTTTAAGATACGAAATTTAGAATACCATGCTTTTATGAGTGGATGCATTGATACCGACAGTTTAAAATAACTTTTTGTGTCAAAAAAAAAAAAAAAAAAAAATATGTGCTGTATAAAGATTTTAAAAATCAGCTTTACAACTGATGATTCATAAAGTCTATGATATTAGCCACATGTTCAATCACTGGCCAGAAATATCATACTTGGTTTAGGTTATAAATGTAAAATATTGTAAAGGTTTTCATGTTAAAGCTGAATTGGAAATCAACTTGAGCAAATGAATGCTATCTATTATAACAAGGAATTTCAGTTGCATGTGCGTATATTACGCTTACACATAAATTTTAGAACGAACCATTTCAAATACACACGATGCCCCGGTTAGACCGTCCAGAAATGGCATTACCGGGTTTCTGGATGGCTTAACCGGGCTGTCGGTATATTGTATGTAGTTTTGCCTTATCCATCCCTTAAATGCCGCAACGTTTTGCTTAACATTTCAATTGTGATTAATCTAACGAAGTTTGCAGCGTTTATGGTTACTAAGGTTGTTGTTGCCATCTATAATGTTATTTTTGGAAAGATGCGTCACAATATGCAATTACTACTAGATGATCTTCTTAGTTTTTGGTTTTTGTCCGGTTTTTCCATCATGCGTATATTGCTGTCTTAGTGTTTTCTGCTTAGCTGCTTTTCTCTCTGTACTGCACGCGGCATGTCTTGTGAAATTCAATTTTTTAACATATATAGTAATTAAAAACAGGTTTGACATTTACAACGTACCAAATGCTTTCTATTGAAATAATTGAAGTGAGTGATTTCCAACCCGAAAATGCTGACTACTTTGGATAAGTGTCATGTATGTATGTATGTCCTCAATCAGAGGGAAAGCCCGTAGTCTACGTATGTATGTGACATCGAGCATTAAATCTGGATATATTTCTTTTTACTTTTGGTGGTAAATCATCGCTTAAGCATTTAGTGGTAGTCATTTCTGCGATATTTAAAAACAAAATTGAAGGTTTTTTCGACTGTAGTCACGTATGCATCAAATAAGGTAAGTGCGATTTTTTTCATGGCGTAATACCACGCTCATTCAAATTCCTTTGGCTTCAATTTTGCTCATTCATCAGATGATTCATAAAAATGAGCAAAAATAATTTCTTGTAAAATTTTAAGTTTCAATTCTGTTTCTTAGCATTTTTTTTTTTTTACAAAGAATGGCGGATATGCCTTTTAAGAAGCATATGTCTCCTATTAATGATAATTACCTCACTCATGGTTCACGACAAAAGAAATGCTAAAAAGTAATTTCCAACTAAAAAAAAAAGTTGAAAGTCCTTGTTCACAAGAGGATAACACATTAAATCACATTTGAGAAACTCAAAAATGTTAGCCAAAATCCGATGTTTGCTTTAATTTAATACTAGAATTACGGCGGTCTTTGTATACCAAGAAATACGGCGGGGGTCATTTTGACCTTCCGAGAAGTTATCTGCATAGTTATCTACATAATGTTACGCATTTGTAGAAGTTATTTTCAAATAAAAAAATTTATAATAAATGCAGTTTATTTAAAGGATGCAGAGATTTTAAGGATACATAATGAAGTAGTTTTAAAAAGTTTTAAAATACTCACACAGAATAACCAGCGCTGTTTCAGCTGCATTGCATAAACAAGCAGCTGATGCTCCCTTTTATGTACAAAAACATTATGAATGCTTCAAATTATTGCAATGATGTGTTCTAAGAGGCATTTTAGAGTTTCTGCTGTGTTTCAACATCAGTAAAAGTGTTTGTATTTCTTTTTTGCTCACAAAGGTCAAAAAGACACCTGTTAGAATTTTAGCTACCACCATTTAGTTTAGGTTTTAAATAAAATACATTACAATACTTCCTTTTACAAAAAAGCAAGTACAGTAAAACCTGTAAAGTTGACCACCCTCGTAAGTTGACCACCTGTCTATGTTGACCACTTTTGTCAGGAACGGAATTAGTCCTATCTCATATAATGAAGGAAAACCTCTGTAACTTGACCACCTCTCTATCTTGACCACCTGTCTATCTTGACCACTAATGTTCGCCAAATTTGGTTAGGAGTATTGTAAAAAACCCTTTGTAAGTTGACCACTTGGTTTATTTTTTTTTTAATTTTAACTTCAGCAAATTATTTTATTTTATTATTTATTTCTTTATTTTTTATTATTATTATTATTTTTCATAGCTTTCCAAGAATGTTTTTAATGCTTTGATGACGGAACAGCATTGTACTAACTAAACAGCAGCATAAAGCTTAACGCTGTTCCTTATTCTCAAAATTTGTTTTTCATTTGTTGTTCTATTTGAGATAGTTTTTTGTACTCTGTTCAATGAAAATATGTGTCAGTAGTAAAGTTCAAAGTATTTTCTTTCAGTTGCAATTGTTTTGACAACACAGGAACTGTGCTAAAAAGAGAAGGTCCGGATCTATACATTTTGATTCCCCTGCAACACAATACGTAGGGCCCATACCTACAGGCCAGTAGTGTCTCTTAGTAAAGTGAAAAAGTCTTAGTACTAGTTTTTTTTTCTTTCTATTTTTTCTTCAATTTCAAGGGCCGTTAGCCCCTTTAAGGACGCGGGCCTCTCGCACTGAAGGTACGCAGATCTGGGCTTGCTAATGAGTAAAGTTACATGTTTCTGGTGCAAGGGATTAAGAGATAGAACATTTTGATTTAGCCTTTATGAACTGGGAGAGTCGAGCTTGTTGCTCTTTGTGCTATAAGTTTTACATAAAAAGGCTTCAAAAAGAAAATTAGCTGAACTTGAGATTAATAAAAAGTATGAAATATTAAAATTAACTGAAGATGGAAAAAGCCAGAGAATATTAGCTGGCATATAAGGAATTTCTAAAACTAAAGTGTCTAATATAGTAAAAAACAAGGAAAAACTAACAAAATTATTTGAATAGTATTTTTAATTACGGTTTCACTTTCAATAATATTAAACAATGAAAGTGAGTTGAACAGAAAGAGTAAGGGTGAATTCCTCAAGAAATGAATACATGGTGCAAGAAATGACAAAAAATTAAAAAAGAATTACTACCGCCCTTTATAAGTTGACCACCTGTCTAAGTTGACCGCCAAAGTACTGCACCGCGAGTGGTCAACTTACACAGGTTTCACTGTATTGTAATCGGGAAAAAAAGTTCGCTCAAAATTCGGTCTTAATTTCCAATTTGCGCACCCCCGAATCAATGTCGAGTTTTTTCAACCCGACTACACGCGGATAAGTGCCTAAGAACGTATAAACACCCGAAATAACCATTTTGACATTCACCGAGTTAATCACAACGACTTTTCTTGTGATGTGCGTAAGTGCGTATGTGCGTATCTATGTCGCATAACTCAAGAGCGGTACGTCCTAGAAAGTTAAAATTTGGTACGTAGAATTCTAGTAGGGTCTAAATGTGCACCTCTCCTTTTGGTTGCGTTGGGGTGTTTCTAAAGGTGTCTTTTGCCCCCTTTTTTTGGGGGGGGGGGATCATTGTTAATTTCGTCGGTCGCCCAGTTTTGTCGCCAACTTGACGACAAATTTGGCGATTTTTTTTTTATTTGGCTTTAATTTGGTCACTGGTGGTGATATTTAGAGAGTAAACTATTAAGTCACATTGAAATTGTCAGTAATATGGAAATGACATTAAAATTGGAGAAAAAGGAAGTCATGTGATGCACACATCAGCTCGTTCTTGTAAACCTGATATTATGACGCATCACGATGATAAAGGAAAAGTTAGGGAAATATAAGGTTTTTTGTGAATAGAAAGAAGCACAATTATCAAAAACAGTCTGCTTTGGGTGAAAACGACAGCTCCCATAATTATAGTGTTGAATGAGAAAGATCAAGCGTCACATTCAGGACACTTTTAATTTGTTGTTTTTTGTTTTCAGAACAGTTCGTGCACATGTGTGCAGAATATGCAGCACTAATAGCAGCTCCTCCAACATAATCTCTGGTGTCCTAGTAAGAGCAACCATGGCATTATTGAGTTACAATCAACTTTTCTGGGTTACAAAATCACGCGACAAAAATTACAGTACACACCGACTCTTTTCTTTTTGAATTTGTCAAAACTTTTTCTGGCCAATAATTTTCTGTGAACCATAAATAAACAAAACTTAATGTAATGAAGATCAGATAATCTTCACAACACTCATCTGTACGTGCACTGTTGCTCGGTGTTAACGAACTCTTTGTTAATAACAATTCATCATTAGTTAGGCTTTCTGATGCCGATGAAGTCAAAAATGTAGCGATTTTTTGTTATGCTACTTAAAAAAAAATATTGATGTGTTTATTGGTCTTTATGGCTTTATTTGGCAAATCCGCTATATAAAAGCTTTTTTTTTTGTACTTGTGAACCATCTTCGTCTTACGTTGGTTTTTACTGTTATTCTATTTCTAGAAAATGAAAATATTTTTATTTAAAAAAAATTCAAAAGTTAAGTTTGAAAAATAATGCTTCTTTTAGATTGAAGAATACCTTTGAGATTGGGTTTCTTGAAATGTATATCCATCCTTTTTCTACATACTTTTTGGCTTATCTTGATTTTATTCGAGTTAATTCAATAGATAAAGAAAGTTCGCAAAACATAGAAAAAATATATACTTAATTTCATTTAAGAAAGGTTTTGTTTCAATTAAAAGCGTTAATTAAGTTGCTTACTTGCGAAGGAGTTCATGGAACTTGACAAAAAAAAAAGAAACTGGTATAATTAACCAATATTTTTCATTCCTTAATGGAAATATCTTGTTACAGAGAGGGTCGTTAATTGATTAAGGTTCTTGTAATTGTATTTTCTAAAACATTTCAAAAGTGTTTTTAAAACTAATTCCCAAAGTTTTTTTTTTAAATATACAGTACTTAATCAGATAAAAAAAGGTTTATTTTTAACGGAAAGCATAAAGACCTTCGAACACATAATGGTTTAAAATGTTGGACAAATATTTCCAGCAACAAGTTGGACGTTTAAAGTTGATAAAGTTTATTTAACACTGATAGTTCTCTTATTTGGATGGACGCAAAAACCCTCCGGAGAGTTTTCCAGTTATTTGTTAAATGGGTGATTTTCAAAACGATTGACAGTTTGTTCTGTCCTGACTTTATCCGTTCATTTTTATGTCAGTAAAATTATTTTTTTGCCATTACAAAAGCATGTAGCAAGGCATTGTTTTGCACTTAATTCATTGCATTCAGGGCTTATTTTCAGGATCGTACATTGATAAGTCCTTTTCTATTACTTTCTTTAGCTAGTAACGGAAATGTCTTTGTCCTGTTTAGAAAATTCAAATTTCCTAAATCTTTTTTGTATGATTTCAAGCAGCTTTTTCACTTTTTGTGCATTATAGAAGGAAATACTGTTTGCTAGTTACACACAGCTGAAACAGATTTTACTGAACTGCTCATCTAACAGTTTAAAATTTCAATGCAGTTTGTGTCCTTATGTGCAACTCATCAGTGTAAAAATGTGCATCTTTTTTTTAACCCCAGGGAGTTAAAAAAAATTACACGCAAAATATTTCGTAATCGTTGTTAGCAGTTAGGAAGCATTATTGTTCACCCGACTGCGCGTGCGCGACGCAAAGGAGGGTAATGTGTTTATGAGTATATGTATGTATGTTTGTTCTTATGTGGCGATGTACAGGCTAAACCCCTTGGCCGATTTTGATAAATCTTACTTCAATCGATTTGTCTTAACTTTGGAAGTGCCACTAAACACATGACATTAATCAAAATTCACCATATCAACAACCAGTCGCCATATTGTCAGTTGGAGATCGTGTCCCACGCTACGTGCGTGCTACACAGCGTGCGACAAATGCAGGTAGCGTTTTCGCTGCCTGATTTTTTTGTTTACTTTGTCTACTAATTCGATTTTCATCTCTAACATGTTGCCTTTGTTTTTGTCGTGATTCAGGGGACTGAGTTTCGCGACGTGTACTCTCTTGAAAGGCTTTTTTAGTTTTGGGAGAAAGATTTGACGGACGACTTTTCTGCGCTGTTAATGTCGCTGTGGTTGACTTAAGTTCGCGCATTTTAGCTAAAGGTCAAGCATGTGTAGCTTTAAGCTGAGTAAGGTCCCTAGAGGGACTAATCAATAGTTTAGACCACCGCAAGTTACTTAATAATCCTCACGATATAAACTTTCTCAATAAATGTCAAAATTGCGAAATTTGCCGTCTAATGATCATAATAATTAAGTCAATGAAAATTAACTAAAAGGGGTAAAAAAATAATTATTAAATAGAAACAAAAAACCCGACTGCATAAAAACCAGAAAAACTAAAGAGAAAAATATATAAGCCCAGTAGCTTCGAATTTAAATAAGTACTACTGAATAACTACTCCATTGAAATAGTTTTATAATCGATGCACACATAAAATTATTCATAAATTCAAAAGTAGAAGAGAAGGATCAACAGTGGGGACCCATTAAATTTTTGCGGAGCTCCTTGACTGGTCAAAAAGGAATGGGTCCCGACTGTTGATCCTTCTGTTCTGCTTTTGAACTTATAATTTGTCTTATGTGTGTATCGATTATATAATTATATCGATAAACCTTAAATATAATATATCGATTTATTTAATAATTTTTTTTCTTCTTAGATTGTTTAAGTCTAAAAATAGATATGCAGGGTGTGCCAGAACGACCGCATAAACTCTGCACAGCTAGATTCCTCGTTAGGAGTACAGTAAAACTGCCCGAAGAAGCGTTCTTGTACGATCCATAGTTTACAATCAAAATAAGGAGAAACAAGTACGACGTCACTTCCGGTGCAAGGAAAAAACATTTTTGTATTTGCATATTTTTCCAGACGATAATTTTTAAAATGTTCACCGCGCATATCGCATCATGAAAATACATGCAAATGCTCTTGTTGATATGTCCAATAAGATGTTTTTTCCTCGCACCGGAAATGATGTCGTACTTGTTTTTTTTCGTTGGTTTTTCTTGTAAACTACGGATCGTCCGTTTCTTTTTTTTTTTTTTTTTTGTACTCCCAACGAGGAATCTAGGTGTGCAGAGATTACGCGGTCCTTTTGGAACGTATTTATTCCTTATGTGTTGCATATTGAAATTTACAATTCAATGTGAAGAGTAATTAAATCATCTCTCACATGAGTGCTACCCATTTATTTTGTAACATCTTTTTAAGTACAGAAATATACAATTAGGCAGTGATGTATTTTGTGTTAAAGAAACAAGAGATCTAATTAGATTTTTAAAAACTCGGAAAGAATTTGTTCCAGCTAAGAATTCTTCTATTAATCTCATGAGTGTTACTTTTAACAGGAAACATTCATGAGAAGGGAGTAACATTCACGATAAAAGACACCCAAATAATGAGTTGATCCATAGTTATATATATATATATATATTATTCACTTTTTTTAAAAATTGAAAAGTGAACACTGGCACGAAGGTAATGTTTGCAAAAAGGAAATTTGTGTGCGTTGTTTTTGAAATACTATTTTCCAAGATATGGCATTCTCAAATAACTACATATATGTAGAACAATTAATGCTAACTCTACAATAAATAACGAGTCCATCTCTCATGAGGATTACCGTCTCTCACGAGTGTTACTATAGCTAAAATGTAACATTTATATTTAAAAAAAATTCTTAATCTTTAAAAATTCGTTTCAATATTGAAACTGTTTAGTTATTTACGGTTATTGCAATGAAAACATTAAACGTCTAACTTAATATGTTTTTATCGTAAACTTTACCCTTTATGCAGGAAACAAAGTAACATTCGTGATAAAAACATTTTTACAAATACTTAAACTTTCATAAATAAACAAATATTTATGCCATTTTAACTTACTGAGTATTTAAGATAGTTAAGATCTTTTTATTTTATTATTTTTAGAGAAAAAAATTACAGAATGGTTTATAAAGGTATCACCCGTGAGAAAAACGGTGAATTGCCAAGACGTCACCTGGCTAGAAAGCTGTAAATTGTGAGGAATTTATACTTACGGAAGTTTTCATGTTTAAAACAACAAAAATTTTCAAATTGTGTCGTACCTAATGCGTCAGTGAATTCGAAAATTACACAAATACAAAAGCAAAGCAGCATAACTTGCTTAACTCACTTAAACTGTTTTTTTTTTTTTTTTAATCGTTTGTGTTAGGGATTAATGATGAAGCGGATTGGCCAATTACTGATAAACGATTAATTGGCCAAATATAATCATCGATTGCCGATTAATTAAAATTAAAAATGTTTTTAATGCTACAATTTTTCACTAACCATTTTTTTTATGCTACGGTTTTCAATCGGAATGGGTTTTTTCTGTATGTGATGTTTATTTATTTTTTTTTCCATTTTCATAATTTTTTTTTACAAACTCTTTTTAATATTATTTTAGATGTTTTAAAATTATATTCTAATTCTGTGAACCAATTTTCTTATTATTGATCAAAAAAGCATATTCTAGCATAAACTAAACATAAAAATTCAATCATTTAATTAGTAGACTGTTATGTATTAAAAGGGCGAATCCAGCTTCTGGTTTTGGATGGGCTTATTTTAGGAAAGAGGAGGAGGGGGGTCAAAATGCAACTTTCTGGATCAAGTGAAGGATTTGGGGCAAACTTTTTTAACCCTATGATCCTCCATCTGGATCCGCGCAAAGTGTTCAGAAACTTTAGTTCAGAATCTACTTTTTTACTATTAGTAGCCATTTAATGCAGACCTTGTTGACTGAAATAATACGGAAATTTTTATTGAAAAAAGACACTAGTGATTTAAAAATGAAATTATAAAATGTATGTTGTAATTGTATGCGTAAACATCGAATACAGTAAAAGAATTTAAAAAAAAAAAAAACATTGAATCGAACACACTTCGGATCCTTACACGTTTTGTAGGACAGATGAATCTGACAGAAACGTGTAACTGTTCCCATAACCTCATTAAAAAAAAAAAAAAATAGCAATAGCATAGTTTCTATTTCTGGGCAAACTTCAAGTTCTTTTATTTTTTAAAAAAACTGTCGGCCGATTAATGGGTGAAAATTGGACGAATATAAGTAATTGCAAAGTGCTCGATCATGGTCGATCAATGATTATTATCAATTAATCGGTGAATTGATAATTTGTATTAAAAGTAAAGCATTTTTGTGCATGATTTCTTTCTTTTTTTTTAAAAAAATAAAGTCGAAGATTAAGAAAAGTTTGGCGCATTTTAAACTTTAACTAACGATGAAGAATACGAATTATGGTTACAATTAGTGCAGTTTTCGAAGTCAAGACATCTTTTTTATTGTAACAGCTTCAGTAGAAGTATTTGTTGAAAAAAATAAGCTCCAAAATGAAAGAAATGTGATTCTAGAACTTTTCAACAATTACGTAAGTTTTGCTTAAGATATCAGGTTACCTAGTTTTATAATTAGTTACTTAAATCCGGATACAAGCATAACAATTAAAAAGTATTTTTAAAATCTATAAATCTGTTTCTAATGCATAATTGAATTGGTACGCTTGTTTTGTTTCTCATTTGTAAATGTAAATTTATTTACATGAGTTTTTGTTTCACTAATTTCTTTACTATATTTGTGTTGAAGAAGTTCTCTCAAACGGTGTATTTCATAATGACACTACTCATTAGTATTTAGAAAAAGCCGTGTACAATAGTATGTTTCACGGCTAAAAAAACTCAATCTAGAAATGATTATGAACTAGTGACCCGGTGGACTGGCATCCGTCAACAACAAAAAATTGGGCGGTACCTACAGATTCTTGCTCGTCCACAATTACTACATTTCCTTACGTAAAAAAAAAAAAAAAAAAAAAAAAATTTCAAAATAAAAAATAAAAATAATAAAAATAAAAAAACAGTAAAATTTTACTTTACTTTTTATATTCATTAATTCATCTGTTGTTATTATTGTGTAAAAAATGGAAGAAAAAAAACCGCAGCCGTTCGTGATTTTTTTTAACGATTGTAAAATAGTCTTCAAGTCAAAAGTATTTCTAAATTTAAAAACATAAAAGGAAGAACGAAGAAGAAAATGGCTGAAAATAAAGGGGGGGGGGCGATTTTCACCAGCCTGCTAATCAAATTGACATTTTTTTAACTGTCTTCAAATGCAAGGTTTTTCTCTCCCCACCCCTCCCCAAAAAAGTAAAGAAGGGAGAAAAAACATCGTTGTCGATTTTTTTTTTCAAAACCTCATACCGGTCCGCACGTCAAAAAAGTTTGAGAAACGCAAAAAATGTTATTAAAAAAAAAAAGCATATTCAGGTTTCATTATTCATATGAAAATGGAACTTTTAACTGAGAAACGAAACTTAACAAAGTGCAAAACGTTTATTACAGTATTTGCTTCAAAGTTTCGAATCAGGAAACTTGTCTCTGAAAAGAGTAAAACATGCCCCTGTGTAAAGGTACTCTCGACACATTAACGGAAATCACTATTGAAATAACTTGTTCGCAGCAAATCGATACCAGAAAATGCGTTTTTCAGATCGGACACATTAACGAAAATCACTTTTCTTGGCTAGGTATAGATTATAGATCCGCAGATATATATTTCTGTGGTACACAAGTGAATTTAGAGCGACATTTTGTTTTCCTGCTTTTGCACTGAAAACATGAAATGTAATTTAATAGACAAAATAAGATGTATATGTGTTTCTAAAAATAAGTGTGATTCTATTAAAATTCGATTGGGTCAAGATGGGTTGAAATAGTTAAAAAAAAAAAAAAAAGGGTTATCGCAAAGAAAAAATCAGTGGCCACTGAGATGTATTTAAAAAAATGATTACGATGAAAATGTAAATAAAAACAGAAAACAAAATCAACATCACCATATTCGATTCAAAAATGTTTGTATAAAATTGAAATTTATATAATTTATTATAAACTTAAAAAAAAATTGCAGCAGTAAACAAAGCATGTAGTGTCTGTTTGTGTGAATTTATTTGATACCAGCCGTCTTCGGCGGCTAGATATTTCACTTTTTTGCGCAATTCGCTTTTTATGACACTCGCCTTTTTACGTCAAGGCCTTCGGAGACTGCTTGAACAAATTTCGGTACGGTATAAAAATTTTCATTACTCTCTATCAGGGATGTGGATTTGGAGTCGGAGTCGAAGAGTCGGAGTTGGGCTGATTTTGGGGTTAAGGAGTCGGAGTTGTTCGAAAACACGCCGACTCCGACTCCGGGTATCTTTTTTTTTGCTTTAATTTTCACTGACTATCCTTGCATTTTTTTTAAAAACTGACAACCAATTAATTTGATTACATTAAAAAGACTTACCAATAAGAAAATAACTGTCATTGTGACAACCAGCTGCCATGATTGTTTATCAAACTTTCTGTAACAGCTACCTACGCCGCCCGTCTCCCAGTTTGCCTTTTTTCTAACTTTATTTAATTGATAGCAACTGTCAACAAACAGTTGCCTAATATTTTCTAAGTAATCACTTTCAAATAATAGTAATATTTTTTACCTCCATCTCAGTTAAGAAATAGTAAAAGGAATGTATGTATCCCTTGAGCAAGTGTGGGGGGGGGGGGAGATTAGTAAATTCAAATAAGTGTTGGTACGAAAGTGCAACCACAAAAGTAGTGCAAGTGATCACTCACCAGTACTTTTAGAGATTAGACATTCTCATAAAACCCCTAATTGCAATAAAGCGTTTTGGAACTTCAAAAAAGCTAATTGGGAGTCATTTAAATCCTCACTAGATACTTCTCTGTCCGAATGTGAGACCTCTGGTAATCTGGACAACAAATGGAAGCACTTCAAGGAATCGGTGATTAGAGCCGCTAAAGTGGCTATCCCAAGAGGCAATAGGAAAAAATATAAGCCTAATTTTATCCATAACAGTGAGGCTCTTCTGCCTCTTTTACATCAGAGAAATGCACTTCAAAAAGAACTCATGTCCTCTTCATCAATTAACACTAGGTCTGATTTAAATTTGATTAATGCAAAGATTAAGCAGATGTATTCTGAAATAAGGAGAGAGCGCTCGAATAACATTTGTGAAGAACTGGACTCACGTACTCCTAGCACAAAACTTTGGAAACTGGCAAAGAACATCGACAGATTACAGCCCCAGGAGGATTGCTCAAACACTTTCAAGCATCCTGATGGTTCTTTGTGCAGCGATAAGGAAGCGGGAAATTTATTAGGAGAACATTATCAGAGCGAGAGTAGACTCTCTTTTAACACAGAAGACAAATTGATTGCAAAATCTGCTAGAGCTTTTATTCACAGATGCCGCTGCAATCCCAGTGGTAATACTGTTTTTATCAAGGATTTTACAATGAAAGAGTTTGAAATTTCTTTCCAAGAAATGGATTTTAGCAAATCACCTGGCATGGACGGAATCCATGGACAAATGGTGGCCAACCTAAGTCAGCTAGGTAAAGACTTTCTACTTGATATTTTTAACACCTCCTGGAACTCTGGACGACTCCCTCGGGATTGGAAAGATGCTCTCATCATTCCTATAAGAAAAATAGATAAACCAGCCAATGATCCTAATAGTTATAGACCAATCGCACTTACATGTATCTCTTGCAAACTCATGGAGAGGATTGTCTTACATAGACTTGCCAATTATCTTGCGCATGGTAATTTTATTCCCTCTGAGCAGTACGGGTTTCGTAAAGGTCATTGCACAATGGATCAGGTCTTATTTTTTGGCCAGAATATCAGGGATGCTCATAACTTGAGTCCCACCAATCATACAATTGCTGCCTTTCTGGATCTATCTAAGGCCTTTGATAGGGTCTGGAAGAACAAGCTAATTTGCAAACTTCATACTACTTTCAATATAAGTGGGAAGATGCTGCCTTGGCTGGCTGATTTCCTAAGAGCTAGATATATACGCGTGAAATTTAGAGACATCATTTCAAGCAAAGTCAGTCTAAGTCAAGGCATACCACAAGGATCTGTACTCAGCCCCACCCTGTTCTCCTTATTTATAACCGGAATCGAGATTGGGGATAATACTAAGAAATGTACAGGACTGTATGCTGATGATATAATTATCTGGAGCACCAGCGGAAGTCTAACTACTGCTCAAGAGGACATCAACTCTTCTCTCGTTGAACTCGAGAAGTTTGCTATAGAGCACAAAATTATATTCAATCCTTCTAAGTCTGTTGCAAGTATATTTACCACAAATAGACATTTTTATAATTACGAGCCTGAAGTTTTTCTGCTGGGAAAACGGCTGAAATGCGAAAAGCACCCGAAATATTTGGGTTATATCCTTGATCAGGAAATTCTCAGTCATGCACATATAAATAACTTGGTCCTAAGAGGCAAACAGAGATTGAAAATTTTAAAATATATCTCTGGCAGGACCTGGGGAGCGGATGCCCAGACACTTCGAAATACTTATACTGCGCTCATTCGTCCCGTTTTGGAATATGGGTTTCAGGTATATCGGGCTGCCGCTGTCAGTAACCTTGAAAAACTGGAAAGGGTTCAGCTCTCTGCTGCAAGAATCATCACTGGCCTCCGAAATAGTTGCCCTAAGGATATTGTTCTGTATGAGGCTGACCTGCAACCTCTAGGACTCCGAAGCAGATATCTCCTGGCTAAATACTTTGCTAAGCTTGTTAGTTATGGTGACCAGAACAGGACTTCCAGTTATGTACGAAACTGGAAGAATAATCAACGCCTTAAGAGACAGAGTCCACTTGGCTTTGCTGAAAGCGAGGGTTTCCTTTTTAATGAAGTTGAATATGTTTCACTGACTTGTGGTCTGGATGCTGCCCCATCATTACATGAACGAGTTTTCTTCAAACCTCACTTGTGCTCGTACACCAACAAGAGCTCCCAACACCCGGAGTATCTTAGACAACTTGCTTTGGAGGTTATTCACCAAATCCCATGTGATGCATTGCAAATATATACTGACGGTAGCAGGGGTGACGGCGCTATCTCCGGTAGCGGTGTTTATATCAGAGAAGGAAACGGCATTAAGATTTGTATTAAAAACCCCGATTTTTGCTCCGTCTTCCGGGCCGAACTTCTAGCTATTGAGGAGGCTCTGAATTATTGCGTCACAGAGAGTGTCAGTACTGATATTTGGATCTTGAGTGATAGCCGAAGCTCTATTCAGCATCTGTCTGAATGGTGGAAACAAGGTGACAAAACGACTCTGAACATAATCGAACATCTAAAACACTTGAGTAAACGTCTCACCATTACTTTTCAATGGATACCGTCACATGTTGATGTATTTGGAAATGAGATTGCTGATGGGCTGGCTCGTCAGGGGAGCCGAGAGATCTCTCCCCATAACGGATGCCTTTCTTTTTCAGAAATTGCCACCCGTGTTAAGCAAAGCATCAGTTCCTCTTGGAGACAGCCCCCTATTCATGAATGGTACAAAGCATCCCGCCCTGGCGCTGCTTTGCTTCGGGCAAGTAGTAGGGAACAACAAACCGTCCTAGCCCGACTGAGAAGTGGACACACTCGAGCACAGCGACATGTGGCTGGTATTAAGGTTTTCCCCCTTGTGCCCAAAATGCAATTTGACTCAGGCTGCTCCCGCCCATATTTTCTCTTGCATCGGCTGTGACCTGAATCAGCTGTATTCCGACCCTTCTGCTGTTTTGGAGGGACTTTGTCTGCACGGCTTCATGGACTTGGTATGATGTTCATGTCTGCCAAGTGGGACAAGCAACAACAACACGAAAGTGCAAATCCAAAAGATCCGTCAAAATATATATATATATATATATATATATATATATATATATATATATATATATATATATATATATATATATATATATATATATATATATATATATATATATATATATATATATATATATATATATATATATATATTAATATAAAGACTTTATCTGAGAAAACTTGGTTATCACTGAAAAGTACAAAATTAAATTAACGCATGATTTATTGGTTACAACACTCAATAACTGTAGTTAATCCAATAAAATTAAAATTAAAAATTGAGCCAAAAATGTAGGTACTGTCGGCCCCGTTTAATGGAATAGCGTCAGTTGCAAGAAATACTATTCGATTAAGCGGGATTATATGATGATATTATATGATTAAGCGTTGAAATTTTATTTATCAACATTTGTCTTGAAACGTAATAATAATAATAATAAATCGATAGCTATATAAAGGAAATAATTAGTGTTATTGGGAAAAAATTTTTGAAACAAAATAACAAAATAGTTTAATAAATACAAGTAAGTATATTACAAGTAAGTATGAACATAGGCTTAGCGTGATCAAACACTTGAAGAGGGGGGGCGGGACCTGGGCCTTCGCTATGAAGGGGTTTGCTACTCCCTCCCCCATTTTTCAGAAATGGAAAGTCATTTTAGATGGGGAAAGAAAAAAAACAGAAAGGAACCTTCGCGATCTTAAGAACATTGAATAGAAATAATACGTGAACAAGTAGAATAAAAGTGTCAAAAAGGTTTTTTTTTCTGCGAAATTTTGAAAGCAAATGCAATCTTTGAATATTATTTGGAAACATCCAAGGTTCTGCATTATGACTTACCTAACTGAGGGACGCTGAAACGAAGGTTTAGAACAATTCTTAATGAAAAGAAAGTATTAAGGGTATAACGTGTGATAATCGTCAGTTTCTTTGGCGCGGGTCGTTAACGCTTGTATTTCAAACAAATAAAAATCTCAAGATGGAAATTGAAAATTTCATTATGGAAAAACCAAAGCACTCAAATAATTTTTGAAAAGAAAAACTAGTGGAGAGTTTTTCGGAACATTTTTATCAATAATTTAGTCGAATAAAAACTATAGTATTATTGCCAATAGAAAAAGGGGAATGAGAGCGATCTCGAACTCTATCCTTTTGTTTTACGCCATCAAACTTAGAGTATAGAAGAGCGATTTTGAAATTTTGATTTTAAAGTCTCCAAGATTCATCACTTCTCTTATCGCCATCAAAGATGGCCAACAATTACTTAAGGATATTGATTTCAAAAGACTTCTTGGAGTGCGCCCTATCCCAAACCCTCGAGAAACAGCCTGCCCCATCATTAAAAATCGTCTAAAATTAAGTTTTTGGGACTTTGGGAAAATTCTGAAGGTCTCCGAACCTTTCTCACCTCTAATATCATTTAAGATTCTAAAATTTCGCATTTAAAGTTTAAATTCTGAAAATATTTCCTGTAAGAGTCCCTGAACACCCTGATAACATCATTGAACATCTTATATACTATTTCTCTAGCGTGTGTTTCTGTCGCTGCACAACATTTAATTTATTCGTTTATCAAATTTTATAATGTAGCCCATCATTTTAAAGATTATCGTATCTGCTATTGATATAAATATAACGTAATAAAAATATATCCACGGTCTAAAAATTGCTTTTTTATTTTTGTCAAAAAACCTTTTTCCCCTCTTTTTTTTTTTTTTTTTTGTCACTCATTATTTATAAGAATAGCAGCCAAGAGTGAAATTGGCTCGGTTATATAAAGCAGCATGCTAATGATGAAAAGGGTGTGAAGTCAAATCTCGGCCGAAAAATGTCGTTTTAATGGGGGTTTTTCTTCAGCAGAATTTTTAACCACGATTCCATTTAATGGAAGATAATACTCATAGAAGAATTCTTAGATGTATATCTGCTGTTAAAATTAGGAAAAAAATATAGATTTTAACGGGGTAAATCGTAGTTTAACTTTGTAGAAGTGCAAATTTCAATTTATTTTGCGGCTTTACTACGCATTGCTTTAGTCTATAACATCTCGAGGTTGCATTGAAATCAGAAAATTCTTCCTTTAAGCGCGAATGCTTCGCGCGGGTCAACTAGTCATCTAAAATTGCGTTTCTGGAATTTCAATATCGTGAAAATTGCTGAAGACGGGCCTTCCCATTTACATCACCAAAAATCGTCTAAAATTGCGTTTTAACAACGAACTTTAACAACGAACTTTATGAACGAGCGTACCCCCTGCTCCTCCTGCCTTGCCAATATAATTAAAAATAGTCTTAAATTTCAAATAATTGCTGGAGAAAAGCTTCCGAAAACTCACCCCTAACATCATCAAAAGTCGAATAAAATTGTTTTGGAGCTTTAATATCGAAAAAAATTTTTGTCCTCATAAAGATATAAAAGATGGCCCGTAAGTGCTTTTTTTTAGTTTGTTCATATTCGAAAAATTTCCAGATGGGGACCTCCGAATTTCTTCTTTTCTTAATGTCTCCGAATATCGTCTGAAACTGCGTTTTTAGATCAACAATTTTGAAAAGTTTTCGAGGAAGAACCCCAAAACCCCAATCTCCTTAACGTAATTAGAGAAAAACTATATATATTTTTTTTTCTAGTTTTACTTTAGAAAAATGGCCGGGGAAAACGCCAAAAGGCCGCTTTTTCACCCTAGTATTGGCAAAGATGGTCTAGGATGCGTTTTTAAGACTATACAAACTAGAAAAAAAAAAAAAAACAGACACTCTTTTTGCTTTTTGTGATAATTTCTTTATAATTATAAAAAGGTTAGAGGTCCAACAAGTTGGGGGGGGGGGCGGGCGACGCTACACCTCTAAATGAATTATTTTGGTCTTTTTTTCTGACTCGTTTTTCCCCCTCTTGGAGTACCGTATCTTACATTTAACATTTATAAAATTATCATCATCTAAAATGTGTAAATTTGTTTGTGTAATTCCATTTAATTATCGACTGCACTATTTTTTTCCATAATGACGAAGACAAAATAAATTTGATAGAAAAGTGAAAACGTTTTGATGGATTATAAATGTTATTTTTCTCCCCCGTTGTCGGCGATAAATATTACCGCCGACTTACTTAATTTATTTAAAATTTTTCTCAACAAAAATATTAGCGAAAAGAGATAAATATTATTCGGTTAATCCGGGGAATTTATTCGATTAAGCAAAGATCTTTAACATTGCCTCTATGGGGAAATATTTGGTTAAGGAATATTTTATTCGTTTTAACAGGGTATTCATTTATCCATTATCCGATTAAGCGAGGCTGACAGTATAGTAAAAGCTATTCATACCAAACTGTATAGCACCGCATTTTGTGCCGCAAATTTACTCCAGAAATACATGTATATTCTTTGTACATGTACCTGACCTCTTTTTGTAGTATAGTGCAATATTTTAGTTGAAATTTTTAAGATGAAATTTAAGATTTATCGCGGAAAATTTCTAGAATTAAAGTATTTAAATTTTTATAAACTCTGAAATTAAGTAGAGGTGTCATCCTCCAGATGGGTGTCACCTGGTGGGGTGGGGGGAAAAGGCGCCGGCCCTCTCATTTTTTTTTTTTTTTTTGATTTCACAAACAAAGTTTTTTTCTTCTCAAAACTCTTTCTCTCACTCTTATCTGTACTTTAAAAAATTGAAATTACAGGATTTGATCAACATCTATTTGTTGAACATTGCAGGGGAGCAAATTAATCCTTTTAAGTTTTTTTAAAAATGGGATTTTTAAATAATCTCACTTTACAAATCGCAATTATTAAATAATTTGATTTTCATATTGAATTCTAACGTTGCATGCATCTTATGTTTTCAATAAAATACAACGCGAAAATTTTATAAAAAGGAATTTACATTTCAATGTGTGTTTAAGGGTTTTCCCCCCCTTCCCATAAAGAAGGGGGGGGGGTGATTTGAAAAAAAAATCAGCCGGAGTTGGAGTTAGAATCGGAGTCGGACGTTGCAAGATCCTGCAGTCGGAGTTAGCCAATTTTCATCCGACTCCGCAGCCCTGCTCTCATGTCATTGTACTTACATCTGTTGAATTTTGAATTTTGACAAAAGTGAATTTAAAAAACATTTTCTGAAATGTTTTTTTTTCTTTTTTTAAAGGTACTTCAGCTTAAATACCATGCCTTGAATTTGTCAGTGGTAATGCATAAATTTTTTTTGGACTAATTGATTGTAACATGTGATGCTCAAAGGTCAAAAATAGATTGAGAGTCAAAATATAACGCTTTTACTTTACCATTTATTAATTTTAAGAATATTTACCCATTTATAGTATATTGTATAGAAAAAAGTGTCGCAAACATTCTTTTTTTTTTGAGAATTTAAGAAGTTTTTACTGAGAAATTTAATTTAGCAAATAAAGATAATTTCATGTGAAGTTTGTATTTTGATAATACATCTTGATACGGTTTTTGAAAAAGTAATGCATAAAAATAGCATTCCCCCCCCCCCAAAAGCACGAGGTACCTTCACTTAAAAGAAAAACAAGATTTTAACTAAACTTGTATTAGATATAAAAATTATAATGCTATTAATAACAAAAAGTTGTTATAAATACCTTAGTGTCTGGTTTAGGAACAAAAGATGGCCCATTCTTAATTGAAGACTTTTGCGTTTCCTGCCTTAAACAGTGAACGAATGAATCTTCTTTACTTGCTTCATAGCGAGTGCTTCAGGAAGACTACTTGTGGAAAGAGGAATCAATTACAGTAAGTGGTATCAACTTTTTGTTTAGCAGAACGCAGAACGTAGAACGAATAATTTGATTATCTTAAACAGCCAACATAAATGGTTCTTGGCTCCAAAGAAAGGTTTAAGGTTCGAGCAACGAAAGTGGATAAGATAAGAAAAATATTAGAATTGGGATGCAGGAAGTCCATTTTATTCAAGTTGTTTTCTTAGTTAAACTTGAGAAAAAAAAAGTCATGGAAGAAAAAAACGGCTTTTTATATATTTGTTTTCTTTTCTTTTTTCTTCAACCATTAAATGAGAAAATGATGTATGTTTTCTTTTCGGTAGGGGGAGGGGAGGGGGAGAGAAACGGTTATAAATTTGGCAAATGAATAATTTATTAACTTGACAAGAATGGAGGAAAACACAAGTCTTTCTCAAACAAATGAAAATAAGTTCAGATCCTCGTATCTACCGCTTGACTGTATTAGAACTTAGTATTGATATTTGAATGTTGTTAATAACCATTTCATATTTCATGCGAAAATGTAAATTGATTTTAATTTTATGGAAACATCACTCAGACTGTTATTTCAGTATAAATATTTTAGGTACACTCTGGTTCGTTTCTACGATTCATTCATAAACAGCCAGCTGTGAAAGCTGCAAAAATTCAAAAAAAAAAAAAAAAAAAAACCGGAAGTCCTGAAAAATAAAAATGAGGGCGTGTCACAAATTTAATTTTCAATCAGATAAAATGATTGAATACAGAGCTTCATACTTAACAATTCAACACTAGTTTTAAACGAAAAGTGTTTCAAAATGGAAAATATCAATAAACAGACTAAAAAAGATTGTTTAAGGGATAACGTTATTACGAATTTTCTGTCCTTAATCAAGAATAATTAATTTTTTATCACTAGGTAATGAGAAGTGGTTTTTTATGATGAGCATACAAATTAAATGGAAAAAAAATCATTTTTCCAAATTTTCTCCATATTTAACTCATTCACAGATTATTCCACTACATTTTAACTTTTGTCTTTTTCCGTCTCATCCATTTCAATTTGTTCTAACAAGACTGAAATCTGTCAAAAAACTGAACTTTCACCCCAAATAATCCTCTCCTCCCTTTTATGACAGAAAGCAATAAAAAACTATATGACTGAAAAATCTTTCTCTAAAGTTAAAAATGTGAATTTTGATAATTTATATGGATTTAACTTATGGTATGCAAATATGTCGCTATTGGAAATAGTTTTTGGACTTTTTTGTTAACAAGATTAATTCGGACGAGTTCTCAGTGATACAAAACTCAATAAATAAATTAATTAAATTCATATTTTAATTTTCATTAATGTTAATGTGAGCTCAAAGAAATTGATGCTGGTTTTTCGTATCTCATTCAAGCATTTGACGAATGAATATATTTTAAAGCCGTTCTTGCTTATAAAAACGATTCATTTCGAGTAACATTTATGTAACTTCAGTTCGGAAACGCAATTTAATTATATAATGAAATAATTAAAAGGAGTTCCTAAGTGAAAGAAAAAATATATATTTGTTAAAATTTCAATCCCTGAAAATATGAAATAGCTATTATTTTGAAAACCATAGTAATTGCTACTGATAGCTAGGTTTTGATTGAACATTTCTGTTATTATACAAATCATACAAAAGGGGCCTGTTCCCTCAGTTGCATTGAATATCTGAGTGATGTATTGGTTAATCAACTATCCGAAGCACATATGTAGTACTCACGAAGGCGCAATTAGTTTGAATCTCTATAACTGTTGGAATATTTCTCTCGGTGCAGGTGAATAGTTATATTGCAGTAATCTAAACTAGTAAAAGTAATTTTAAGTATAGTTTTTTGAAGCAAAACATTTGGTCTATTCTTAGCTTTTTTTTAATACAATGAGCTAATGTTGAAAAAACTGCAAATTATTTCAAAAAATCATCAGTAAAAAAAAAAAAAAACTATGAACATTTTAATGCAGAAAATTACTACATTTCATTCAGAAAAAGTTTCTCAAAATGTATACTTTATTACTGCAGAAAAATGTAAGCTTACTTCGACGAGTACAATGTATAAAAATGCCAAGTTAACTGTGTTCATTTTTTTTACTTTAAGTATTTGATAAACTTGTGTTCGCTACTTCTTTCTTCACTGCTTAATATTTTTTTATAAATGAAGTCATGCAAGATTTTAGACATTTTCTTAAAAGAAAAAAAAGAGTTTCGTATTATTTTTAAAAGTTATATAGCACATGCAGTTCAAACAAGAAACTTGAAATGCATTTAAAATTCATTGCTTGCGAAGGGTAAACATGTGCAAATAATATTTAAATTTTTAGGTTTTATGCAATGATGGTATTGATGTTTAAATATTAAAAAAGCAATAACTGTATTTTTCTGTTTCGTTGGCACTCACCACTAAATCGCCAAACATGGAACAGTCGACGGCAAGCGAAATATAAGTCCTAATAAAATTTTAATTATTTTTTAATTAATATTTTTATGCGCATTCTGAATATTGTCGTAGTTAAAGTCTTCTTAAAGAGATTTGTTCGCGTGAAATGGAAAAGTACAGAAAAATGTACTATTATAAGAGCAATTCCAATGTAATTTATAATGATAGAAGGCCTAATTTGTGCAATATGAAAGCAAGCAGAAATAAAGCGCAGTTACTAAGTATATGCTATTATGTTGGTATGCGACTGTCAAGTCACACCATTTATTATAGAAATAAATATATCTAACATTAGTATGATCACTTTCATTATTGCAAGGTAACTTAATAGGTAACAGTTTATGCCAAAGTTGTTAAATAGGCACTTCCCAATGTACAAAAAAAAAACTGACCTGGTTTTACGTGAGATCTCACACGATTTTACGGTGGAAGCGAGACTTGAATTTTGTACATTTTATATTTTTATTCAGACGTCATTATTTTTGGCGTTTTTCTTAAACCTGCCCTATATATTTGGCTAAAAACATATGCGCACGAAACATTGCTAACTTTTGAGCAATCACTGTAAAATATTGCCTAATGACAATTAATATATTAGGGTCCACCAATGAATAAAACTCACGAAATTGTATTCTCAAAAGTGTGACATCGTTAAAAATTGCAGCTTTTGGCTCATGACCATAAAAGCAATTTACTTCATGTGTGCATTTATTAAAAACTAGCGGTACCCGCATGGCTTTGCCCGTAGTAGAAAATTGAAAGGTCATTTGGTTCGCCTGTATGTTAAAAATAATGGATAAAGAATTTCTTGCCAATACGCAATGTTAATTTGCTCGTCCATGTTATGGTAATTTACTCGTCCATGTTATGATTATTCTTTCGGTAAAATGGGCTTAAGATTGGAATAGAAAAATAACAAATTCGAATTTTCCAAAAATTACTTCAAGGTGCTCCCATGCAACAAACTAATTCTGTGGCAAATTTCATGAAAATCATCCGAACGGTGCTTTTTGTGTAATAGAGATCCAAACAGCCAGACATCCAGACACAGACTTTCAGTTTTATTATTAGTGAAGAAAAGAGCTTTAACGATTCAGCTCCTGGAAAAAAAAGTTTACTCGTACAGTGAAATACAAAACACTCCTCAATTACTGGATAAACGCAGAATTGTCTAGTCAATTTCATTTTTAAGATGTATATTAAGAAGTTATTGCGGCCAAGTCGTATAATAAAAAACTTTTAAAACCTCATAAAATACACGAAACAAAAAAAAAAATCCAAGCTGTTCATTTTCAGGTATGTTCATTCACTAATCGGTTTATATTTTTTTTATATTTTGAATTATTTGAAAACGCATTTCAAGCGTTACACTTTAGTATTACAACACAACTATTTAGTCTAATTTTATTTTTGGTCTCTATCTCTATGTGAAACAAACCCTTAATTAAAATAATGTATTGTTTATATTCTTCACTTTTGGAAATTATAAGAATAAACCTTTTCTTTCAAGACATTCGACAAAACGTACAGACTCACGATAAACATAAAATAAGGATTAACCAGTCATTTATGAGTAAATAATGAACTTTGCTTGTGCATAGTAAGCTAGTTATGGTTTTAAATTAAAAATCTAACTTAGGATTGAACATCATGTTATTGTTTACATATGAATGTTTTACAAACTGTTTTCTTTCCTACACATTTTACACATTCATGAGTTTTCTGTTATAAACTGAGATGTTGATCTAGTTTATGACATTTAAAAAAAGTATTTTAATATAATTCCCAGAAAAATATTTAAGCTTAATCTATATTAGACAAAAATATTTTAATTTCCGAACTTTAAAATCTTTTAAAGGACCAAACAAAATTTATTCACCACAAACGAACACTTGATTTTGAAATGAGTCATTTTGCTGTTCTTTTCGTCGCCATGAGCTTACACAAACTCCCAACAATGAATTCAAAGCAAGGATTTATGAATTCAAATAATAATTTGTGCTGCCAACTTAGGAAGAAAAAATATCAGCCTTATCATTCCTCCCACAAATCAGAGTTCATTACAGAGAGCCCTCGTAATCAGTTGTCTGGTGAAGTGAAATTAATCATTCAGTGTTAAATGGTGTTCCCTTTTCGCCCTCTTCTGCCCTTAAGGGCCCTGGGTGATGAGATTAGGTAATGATTGGTTTCTGGGATGGATATTTTTTTCCTTTTCACAAGTTCAACTCGTTGTTCCGAACACAGCAAAAGATTTGCAAATGTAAATAAGAGAAATGCATGCATAAATACATTGCGCATCTTCTCAAATAACGAGATCAGTTCAAGATTAATATGAATTCGTTGTTTTCTCTTTTTTCTTCCATGCTTTTTTTTTCGTTGAACCACAAACGTGTGGAAAAAAACTCATATTTGTTTCGAAACGAGCAATGGAAGGAATAGATTTTGATAATCTATAATGACCTTTAAGGTACACAAACTTGTTTTTTTCAACATTGTTTGTCTCCATGAAATATACTAATTTATTTTGAATACCGTATTTAAAGTTGGAAGAACTTTTATAATTCGATTTTGATTATAGCGAAATGCAAGTGCGTTTTTTAATGATGCAGTAAAAGACGCTATTTTTATATTCTTGATAAAAACGTAATCCTAAATATCGGTTCATCTTTTTTTTTTTTTCTTTATTGTTTTCTGTATATTACTCGGCAATGTTATTTTGATTATTTAAATCATAGTATGATAAATATTAAGAACTTTCGCTCTTTTTTCCAGCTACTCTTGTGTAATTTTTCCCTAAATTTTACTTTTTGTTTCATTCCTTCTTTATATTATTTTCTTTCACAAATAAAATACAAGGCGCATATAATTCTCTGTACATTTTTTTTTTCTTAAACGGGTCGTAATGCGAAGTATAATAGGGGAAGCTGCTGTATCCACGGACAGTTGTACCTACGGACGTTAGTCGGGAAATTCAGGGCATTGTAGAGATAATTCGGATGGGGGTTCAACGTGTGTGTCTCAGCCCTCTCCAGTGTCTCAAGAGGTTTCATTCAAATCAAACGAACATGTAAAATTCTATCGCAATTTTTTGGTTTTAGAAGGACCTAAGTAAAATTTAAAAAAAAAAGTGCATATTTTTTTGTACGTCGTGTATTGTACAAATTATTCATTATCGTTGTAGGTATCATATTTTCCCATGTTTTAAATGTGTTGTTTCTGATTTTAAATGTCGTGAAACGCAGGTCCTGTCGATGTGATAGGCTTGCAAAACCAAAATGGCACACCTTTGAACCCAAGGACACATAATCATATTTACACACGGACGGCAATTTTTAGTGTCCTAGGGTCACACTCGAGTCTTCTTACAATGTGAAGTACCTCAAAATGGTCCTTGTCATCAACGTCCGAAATTTACTTTCAACAATGATGATGAATTTGAAATAGGGCTAGAAGATTATGGAGTTGAGAGAGAGAAGTAATCCCGACCTGTTGTAGGATATACAGACCATCAATCCCAGCTGTTTTCATTTGAAATCGACTTTTCTGATTTTTTTTGTATTGGGTAAATTTTCTTAAAGGCTTCAATTTCCATGTAAATCGAAGTCATTGTATAGGTACATAGAGAGCGATATTAGTCGTATATCTAGTAATTTTTTTGTTTAAAACCACATTAGGCTCTCTTAAGAGTAATATACTTTTTTAAAGAGTTCATTGATGCTAAAAAGTAAGGATAATAAAAAAAGGGAAAAAAACCTTAGGTATTTGGTTATTTTTCAAAGTTAGATTTCTGCTGGGTTTTTTGTTTAATGTTATTGTCAATGGATGTTAGAAGTATTTCAATATGAAATGGCTTATAAAAATTTATTGAGTATAATTTAGCCCCACAGACCTATTTATTTATTATTATTTTTATATGTCCATTGGTACAAAGGCTCGTGCCCATGGGGTGAACGGAGTGTTGTACCCACGGACATAAAGGTGATTTTAAAGAAGATTTTTTTTGTAGTTGAAAGCTTTGAAATTTTCACCTGACAAAAATTGCAAAGTTAGATGATGAGTTGTAGATTCTGCCAGACAATTTTCCTTATTGATTATCCATTCACAGAAACCAGCAAAAATTGAAGAGTAAATTTTGTCCGTGGATACAGCAGCTTCCCTTATATTTGTTTGAAATAACAACATAATATAACATAAAATTTGTACAGTTCAATATGGTCACGCCGCATGACTAGGCTTCCGCATCACCAAAACTTACTATATACTGAAAGACTTAATGTAGTTTGAGCTAATGCAGCCTTCATTCACTGCATTATTTGTTTATTGCTGCCCTTCTGTGGAGCCCAAAACCTTGCACAGCTCTCTCCTATCAATCCACGAGGAAGAGTTCCATTTAGGTAATTTGCGTACACTAAAGACAAAATGGATGGAAGCTATCTTCTTGCTATCAGACAACATTCTCTGCCTGTGGCTCAAGATATTGTTGCAACACACCGAGATAAATTTATCCAATGCCTTTCCTACAAATTTGAAAGGTCGGTAGGTTTTGATTTTTTTCCTCAAGCCACACATTAAGTTTGGATAAATCTCGTTTGATTCTTGTGTCAAGCTTGGTTACTGGTCTGCTCAAATTCTGCAATTGTGCCCAGTAATATAGCCGCTGGTATGGGATTTAGCTTCATCGTTATCGATAAGTTTTCGTTAAGTTTCCATCATCCGTAATTTCCAGAAAATTTTTACATATGGCATGTCGAGTTATATAATTCTCGGTAGCAAGCTTCATACCAACATGCATGTGATTGGAATAGTAAAGTAAGAAAAAACAACGTCAAAAAAGCACAAATTGCAGATTATTTCAGACACTTGTTTCGGCGTTACAGGGAACGCCTTTTTTAATGTAAAAAGTAATGAGTTTATGGATGAAAAGACATCCGACAAAAGCTTTTTTCATCCATAAGCTCATTACTTTTTGCATTGAAAAAGGCGTTCCCTGTAACGCTGAAACACGTATCTGCAGTAATCTGCAATTTGTGCTTTGTTGACGTTGTTTTTTCTTACTTTACTGTTCAGCACAAAGGTATTTATTTATCTTGTGTGATAGGAATAATTGTTTAAACTAGTTAAGTTTCTAAGCCATTGTATGCGAGTTCACGGCTAAATCTTCGTCGAGATACTTCGGAGTTTCAAAAAATTGCGCCTTCAACCGCGTTATCTCCATTGCGTGTTGCAAAATTACGTATTCACATTACTGAAAGTCCTACAAAAATAATATTTAAAATGTTTTCCGTAGATCCTCTGACATCCAGGTAGTGCTATACTAGAGGTTGCACAAATCAAAGAAGGTTCAAGAAATGAATTCAAGCATAC
Organism: Uloborus diversus; assembly: GCF_026930045.1. Classification (NCBI taxonomy): domain Eukaryota; kingdom Metazoa; phylum Arthropoda; class Arachnida; order Araneae; family Uloboridae; genus Uloborus; species Uloborus diversus. The sequence goes on from NC_072732.1 coordinate 102,680,210, forward strand.
ACTCTCGTTAACTAAACAAACAGGATTAAATTTGAAGAACATATTCAAGTTGGAGCTTTGAATTAGAAAAAAAGGGTGAAATATTATCCACTAAAAGATTTTCAGAAACTTTCAAAATAAGTTTTTACAATTTAAAAATCTTTAACTATAACTAGGAAATTTTCAGACAGGAATCAACCTATACAAAATCTATTTCATAACTTTCCAATAAAACAAAAACACCAAGAATAATTCTTAGAATATTTTAAGCAATTTTTTACCTTAGGATTTAAAAAAAACAATTAAAAACGTTATGCTCTAAAGATTTTTTATAACTAAAAAATTGAATTACGATCAAAAAGCGGTTGTCCTATGCCAATATTAGTACTCGGTAATTAATTTACTTCTTCAAAAACAAGGTAAAACATTTATAACGGTGATGCATTGATGAAGAAATTCAATGGATTTCATTAGTTACAATAAATCATTAGGAAGTTTTGACGTGTCATTATTGGGAAAACCAAAGATCGATGATATTAAAGAGAAAACGTTAGTATACTTTTGTTACTATCCCCATTAATGTTTTTCTTCTATTTTTTAATGTTTCAGTCTTAGGGTTTCTAAATTCGCTGTTTTGTTTCTTTTGATTTCTTAAATCTTACAGCTACAGTACCGAAGTTTCATGCTCGAACGATAAATTGCACTGATATATAATTCTTTGTTTTCCCACAAGAGTTGATATACAGCCCACATTTATGCTTTATGGGCATTAAATTATAATATAGGGTTATGTATTTCCTTCATTACTTCATATCTGTACCTCACAGCCAGAACAACGTAAGTCATATGATCACAACTTTAGAGGAGAGAGGAAAAACTTTTGTCTGGCGCACACAAAAGTTGGAACCCGTGCTCTTTTAATACTGGTAAATATTCTGCATGCAATGCATTAATAAACAGAAAATCGCATTTTTTGGATTTACAGCACTCTGGCTCTCAGGTACAGGTATGGAGCAGTGAGAATCAAAGGGATATAAGTGCAAAAATTAAAAATTTGTACATAACCGGAACAAATAGTAGGTGAACGTGTCCATCTTTTTGAAAAAGATATAGTAGTGGCGGCCCTGGTAGGTGCTGTTATACAGCATTATTTTGTAAAACTTTTCAAAGAAAGCCTACCTAGGACCGAAACTTTAAACGCGTTTTACTCAACTTGAAAATGTCCATTTGCATCCCTTTGCTTTTCACTGCCTATTATGAGCATCATACTTCGGAAATTTTCTATCCGTATCACTTTTATTACTTGCCTTTGCTTATTTACTGAGAGAAAACTAATAAATCTTATCTCATTATTTAAATGTGGTTCTACAATACTTTAGAATGAAATCATTCTCCGTGCACTGTAAACAACACTCTTACGAACAAGAAAATAAATTATTTAGCTAAGATCTAAATCCCACCACAAGGCTAATTACTAGAGAATTCAACTTCGTAATTTATGCTGCTAAGTCTCTGGTATTTATCTCATTGCTTGTCGCGAAATTACGAATTCACATTAATGAGAGTCTAAGATTTATACTTTAAGAGGTCTTTAAAATGTATTCCGTAGATCCCCTTAACTCCAGGTACCGATAAACTAGAGGTCACACAACTCAAAGAAAAGTTTAAGAAATAAATTCAAGTATGGCACCCTTTGAACTCATTAACTAAACACACATGCGGGCAATAAGTATGAAACTATATTAACGAGTAAGTTACATTCTTAATATTAAACTTTTGAATGAAAATTAATTATTTGTTCTCATTGTTGTTATACAAAAAGTAACTAGCGCATCGATTTACTTTAAATATGATTGAATGATATAGTTTTCTAAAGGTGATGTAGCAAAAAAATCTACATCGTTCTGACGACTTCCGTGGGTCGTCACAAAGTTTGTTTTAAGTAAAATTAAACAATCAACTGAATTTTGCATTGTCTGAATTTATACTGTTTTAGAACTAACTTCAGACACGAAGGAAATGTACAACAATGCTAAACGTAGTCAATTTTGTTTTCTAAACGTAAATCAACAATGTACGCAGTTAAACGAAAAAAATCCCTGCAACTTTCCAAAAAACGAAAAAGGACAAACAGCGATCTCGTCTAAGATACACCGTCCCTATGTTAAATATTTCGTGTTAAGAATATTTACTTTAATTAAACCAACTAATGGAGTAATTAAAATTATTGTCTGCTGAAAATTTATAGCATACATAGCTAAACTTAAAGACACACGCGCTTAAAACAAAATTCGTTAAATTTTTTTTAAAAAAAAGGTTGTTGCGTAGAGCATGTGTCAAAAATCAATTTCCAAATTGACTTTTCTAAGTTTTTTTTTTTTTTTTTTTGACTCGTTCAAAAACTTTCACATTCAATCTCAGTGGAAAACTATAATCATATAAAAATGCTAATTTTAAAATAGTATTTTTTTTCGGAAAAATATATTATATATACTAACTTTTTATTTCCATTATATACATAAAAGGATTTTAATTGCTTTGAGCATTGTGAAGGGAACTCAAAGCAAAATTTATCATCCAATTACATTATTTTCAAATGTGATCTTGTTTTAAGTACGAATTATATAATGAATTTATTTACTCATTATAAATTTAAATTAAGATTGTTTGTTTGTTTGGCAAATAATTAAAAGTATTTACTGGAAAAGAAGTTATTATTGTTATTGAATTGCTCAAATTTTGATGCATTTGCAAACAATTGTAATAATCGTTCTTATAATTTTTGATTATTCATAATCCAAACTTCATTATGACAGATAATAATGTTTTAATTTAACTATGTAATTCGTTTTTCCTCAGCTTGTACAGGTAATTAGTAGACTACTTAAAATCAAACTGTTTTTTTTTCAAATAAATGTGCTCAATAATTATAATTTGCTGAAAAATAATACACATTAGTTCGAAAAAATAAATTCAATTATAAAAGATTTTAATATTATCTGAAATGTTTTTTTTTAATGTTAAAAAAAAACACGATTTGTAGTGTCTTTATAAAAATTTCCGTTTTTTATATTTAAAAAGTACATTTCAAATAACTTGGAGAGTTAGCCAGTTAAAAAAAAGAGCAATGTGACGTAAAATAATTGTTATTGGTATACTGCAAACTTGAAGTTCAAATCATAAGTTGGTATCCTTTAGTTCTGAACGAAAGTGAGATCCGTAATACTCTCATGTTTGTGAAAATTGCAACACCAAGAAGGACTTATACAAATGCACTGAAATTCACAGGAAATATATAGCAGGATAAGATACGCAAATGATTACAATTACAGAGACGTCGCGCATGCGTGGACCAAGAAACTCCTTCTGAACTGCGGCGTAGACTCGGTGCATAAAGGGCTGTAAAGGTTTTTCAAAACCAGTGTATGATCTTCTGCCGATGTTAGATGTTTCTCTAGTACTCAATATGTCCCGTCCGAAACTCAGAGCGTCATTTGAACAAACAACGGAGTTCGAATGGGGCCGCATGATCGGCATGCGTAAGGATGATCTTACGTGCAAAGAAATCAGTGGCTGCACTCGGCGTAATGCCACAACTGTGATTAATATTTGTAAAAGATGGTCAGAGGACGATGAAATTAGCCAAAGAGCTCGCACCAGCCCACACAACTGAACGATGCTACGGGATTATCGACACCTCACTCGCTTAGCTGTGATGGATTGTATAGCTTCCTCCAATACCCTAGCACAACGTTGGAGTAAGGCTAAAGATGTCACACTTGCTGCATCCACGGTTCGTCGATGTCTGCTGCACCAGGGTCTGCATGCAAGGATTTCCAAAAGAGGGTTCTCTTCATCCTCAACCTTCGTTTGTTTCGGCTTTAATAGGTCCACCAAAATGCCCAATGGCATGCGGACTGACAACAGGTCGTCTTCTCGGATGAGTCTAGATTTAATTTTCACTATAACGATGGACGTGTACGCGTCAGGCGTTACACATTGAAACGTCACCTCCCAGAGTGTGTAATCCGACGTTATGCTAGCATAATGCCAGACGTCTTGATCTAGAGAGCTATTGAGTATCAACGGCAGTCGAATCTACTCCAAATTGCGGGTAACCTTAATAGCGAGATCTACTTAAGGAACGCTGTGACGCCGGAGGAACTACTCTTTCTTCAGAGCGTTCCTGGTGGAGTGTTTAAGCAGGACAATGCACGTCCACATGCTGCACGTAAAGTACAAGTGTTCTTCAGTGGACAACGGTTTTCGCTACCTCCTTGGATACGAATTCTCATATGACGCCCATCGAGCATGTCTCGAATTGCGTTGGTCGGATACTCGCCCATGTGTCTCGTCCGGAAGTGAGTGGGGTCTCACACCTGCGCGGGGTAGCTACATTGAATATTGATTTACGCCAGTTATTTTTATTTCATTGACCTGTAATTTTAATCGTTTATACGCAGCACTTTTAGTAATATGTGGAATAAGTTTTATTTATTTCCAATGAGTACTTCATGTTGTTGAAATTTTAACAAGCATGAGTGTAATTTGAGAACATTTTCTCATTTCGATTAACATTTTCCACGCCACACTTTTAATAATAGTTTCCGAAAAATAATCCAAACACTGCTTTCAAGCAAAAAATCAGATTTTTTGCATAGAACGGAAAGTCAGAGGAAGGAAGAAACAGTAAGAACGATACAGAATAAATTACTAACATGATTATAATGCATAGAGAACCGTAAATGCAAAACAATTCTGTACTAAAGGGAAATCAAGATTTCAAAGAAGAGACAGAGAATGTAGAAATGTATGGATATTTCAAATTTTCACTTACGAATAATGCAATGTTCAAACAACAAAAAACTGCGCTAGAAGTAATCAGAGTGTCGCCTTTGAAAGGCTAAAAACAAAGGAATAGCTGTCAGGTTGCTCGTTTTCAGAAAAAAAGAAGCTATTCTTTTCTTCAACTTTTTTTTCTTTGGATTGCTTCATAATTTATATGTAAAAAAAAGGATGCGTTTAAAAAAAAAATGACTTGTTAACCTTAATAATATGAAACATCACTGCTTGTGTACAAGAATTGATTTTCTTTTGTTGTGTAAGATATTGAACATTTTATATTGTTTCACTGTTCTTTTTTTTTTCCTTTCTTATCTTGTTTTTTTATTATTATTTTTTTTATTTATTTTTTTTTTTTAATATTCATTCAATCAGTCAGATATATTGGCTAAAGAAGCTCAATTTTTGAAATGTAGATATCTATGCACCAAATTAGTTAGTAACCTGGATCCCTAATAACTTAAAAAAATACTACAAACTAAAAAAAAATAAATACATAAGTCATTATTTCATATATATTAAAGAAAAGTAGCGTCAGAGAAATTATGAAAGGAAATCTGTGGCTGGCCTACGTCAAAGAGGCTCCATAGCACTTAAAGCCTTGAAATTTAGTAAAAAACTACTACAAACCCCGGGAGTTTGTACCTGGGGTTTTTTATTTTAAATTTCGAGTTAGTTTTTTTATTGTTAACTTTTTAAGTTAAAATGTCACATAAATTGCCTATTAAAGATGAAATATTTCCCACACCCCATTAACATTCTATCGTTTGAAAGTGTTATTTTTTCTGCATCAAATAAAGCTTGTTTCAATTTTCTCAATTAATTAGAACAGCATATATAATGGTTTCTATTAAAACGGAAAATTCTGAGTTCAACTGAGTTCAAGTCCTTAACTATAGAGCAAAATATATTACTAGAGACCACGATTTTAAAGGGACTTTTCAAGCGCACAAAACTGCCTTTCTGCAATGTTAAAGAGTCGCTTAGGACCTACAGTTCTACAAGTTAGTGCAAGTTAGTTTAAAAACCGAAAAGGAGTACTTATTGTTCCATAAGGAATTCGTTACGCACATTTAATCTGAGTCCTTCTGATTGACGATTTAAATCTTTGCGAATCAAATAAGATTGCGAAGCAATCTTCGGGGATTGGTGAATGCCAGCGAGCAGGGGGCAGAGCACCTTAGTTGTTAATATAAAAATTTATGAAACCAAACTTTATAAACTCAGAAATATTGTCAAAAGTTCCACATTTGCTTAAGTAGTGAGAGGAAATATCAATCGTCACATTCAAGACACTGAAGACTCGTTATTTTCTGGGTTTTTTTTTTTTTTTTTGTATATCCTGCCTACAGCATGTGGACAGATGTTTGCAGCATATGCAGCATAGGATCATATTATCCACCTGATCATTCGGTGTCTAGATACGGACGCAGGAATCCTAATAAACCAATAATGTCCTTATTGATGGAGCTACAATCTAATTCTCAAGGGTTATTAAATCACAGAATAAAATTAAAGGGACATTGCTAGATTTTTTTAAAATTTTTTAACTGCATAAACAAGGCAGATAATATCTTATTTATACTAGTTAACAACGTGAACAATGAAGGAACGAAATTGACGGTAAAGAAGGACCAGGCAATTTCGATCTTTTGTTATTGTAGCTAATGCTATACTTTTGCTTGTTGATAACAAACTGCTTGTTTATAACACTTTATCATTTTTTTTTAGTCTACATGGCCTTATTCTTGTCAGTGTCAAATGACATACATAGGAAAGACCCGATGTTTTCTTAAATTCCGTATTAAAGAACATGAAAATTATGTCAAGAAGCAAGATTTAAAACGTTCCTCGATTGCACAACACTGTTGGTGTTTCAATCCTATTTTCGGTTTTTCTTCTGCCAAGGTTATTCATGGGTGTTCCTCGATTTATGATTTAGACTTTTGTGAATCCTATTACATTTGGCAAAATTCTGCTTCAATAGTTAATGATTAGTCGAGTACTCCCCCTTTCCCCAGTGTTTGGAAATCTTATCTTTAAAAAACTTTTTTCTGTTTGTGACGTTTTTCTGCACTAGAGTCGTCGTTGTTGTTCTGTGACGCATGTGTTTCCGGTTTCCATGCCTATTTACTTTGCTGCCTTCCATTTTCTGTTCATTTATCGTTCGGTTTACATTGTGTGGACTTTTAGTTCTTTTTTGCACTGATGAAGGGGCTTGCATGTGACAGCCCCGAAACAGCTGTTTGCTGAGTTTTTAACACTTTATACTACTTTATTTGTACGTTATACACGTTGTTGTCATTTTTACTCATGGCCTTATTCGTTGCACCCCCATCACAATAGTATGCAATAATGTTTTAAATACTTATTCCGCAAATACCCTGTAAGCGTTGCAAATACTTTCGGTACTCCCTTAACTTAGAAAAAGTGCTTCAATTCCCTAGATGTGCATTAATATGTACTTTGAATGTGCTCTTTTTAAAAGAAAGTGCACTAAAATGTAATCTGAGTGTGACCCTCTCAGAACATTTGCTAACATTATACGGGAGAACACATTTAAGAACCGATTGGGTACACATTTGAGAAACATAATGGGATTATATTTGGCCATTCCTCTAAAATCATTGCTTTCTTCCGTACAAATTAAACTTTAACAACTTTCTTTAACAACCATTCAAAAGAATCTCTCGATATGATACTATTAGAAGTTTCGAAGCAAAGTATTGCTGCCTGTTTTCACGAATGCGGTCAAATGATAAAATAGCCTCCCTTGGTTGAAGAGCAACCATTTTCTGGCAGCTGTTGACATCAGTTCTAGTGAGATTTCTGTAAATAGCAACAGCAAAAAGTACTGGTACTTTTTGCTGCTTTGTATCAACAGAGTGTTCCATAAGTGCTGTAAAAAGTGCTACAAATAAAGGACATGCGTCATTGTCCAAAAAATGTTCTTAAATGCTTTCCTAAAAGTGTTAAAAAAGTGTGTAGAACTAAACGAAGGTTCTGAAAAGTGTAAACAGAAATCTTTCGAAAACTTCTCAAGCTCTAAGGATATTGTAACAGAGTTTGAAACAAGTGGAACAACGTATCCTAGTGATACATTTTTTGGTATATATTCCTCAGAATATAGATGAACAATTGTTGGCGGAAGATCAAATACCAGAAGTTATCACTCAAATGCGTAAAACCAGAAATGCTAAAATGAGGAGTCAAGTTCAAGTGTCCGAGTTCTAAAAGTGTTCAAAATGTAGCTTCCCATTTGGATATAAGCAGAAGCAGGAAAGGTAGTTTTACAGAGCAGAACAATTTTCGAAATCGAAATATCGACTACGTTTAACACTGGTTCCATGGAAATCTCTTTAAACATCTCCAGTATTACGTAATTGACTCTAAACTTGGCATTTCAGTTTAATAGGAACATTATTCGCGATATTTCTCCAGTCACCACCAATTTATGATGTTATTTAAGTTTTTATACACCAAAGTTGAACTTTCAAATACACATACGGACGCAAAGACACAAACAGTCGCCAAGGTAATAGTCGCTAAAAATAATCGTTGATAGTCAAAATGAATATTTCGGTATACGTTAAAAAACAAAAATACTTGTCAAAATGTTTACTTGCTATTGAAATGAAAATTTAGATTAAACTTTGAGCAGAAATGTTTTTGTGAATACAGTACTTCCTTTACTTTGTGAAGCTAAGTGAAAACCTATTTCAAATTTTAAACATATTAATTAATTTTTAAAAGAACATTTAACATATTTGCTGTTAGTATGTTGCATCGTTGTTTTAATGATTAAAGGCATATGAATATAGATTTTTGTTTGAACAAAATTCAACAATTTGTTGTCAGTAACAAACGAAAACCAGCATTGTTGATAATTCGCATCATATCAATAAATCAGAACTTTCCCTTGTGGGTTCCATTGAGGCTATGGATATTTCATGAAGGAAATTTAACAGAGCTTTAACGAGAAGTATTCAGAGCGTGGCATAAACGGTAGTTAATAACTCATAAATCTTAAACTAGCTTAAAGCTGGATTTATTCGAAATCCTCTAAATGTTGAGAATATTATGGAACAATCTGTAGTACTAAATAATGTATAGCGGAGCAATTGCATATTAACATCAATTTTAAAGATGTTAACAATGATATTCCTGTAGTTTTTAGAATATACGTTCAAACGCCTTTGTTTATCATAGAAAATACTGCTGATGGGTAGTTGCCTAAGACGTTTTGTAATTTACAGGCATTACTTAAACTGAATTTTTTATAGAGAGATCAGGTGAAACGAGAGAAATCTACCTATTATAAAATCTCACTCTTTATTCAAGCATTCAACTTTTGTTGTTGATGTATTTTCAACTAATTTTTAAACAACGCGTTTAATTGTTAATAAAACACCGCATTCGTAGTACTATGAAATTCAAATTCAAATTTATTCTATTGCTGATAACTTTTTATCATTATTATTGTTACTTAATAGATGTGATGCATCATATATCAGTTACCAAAAGAATTTCAAATATTGGCGAAAAGTAGGGTAAATCTCGTCTACACTGTAAAAAAAATCCGTAAAATTTACAGAAAAAACTGTCAGCCAGGACGCCAGTTTTCTTCCGTTTATTTTACAGAAATCTTCCGTATTTTTATCATTTATTCAAGCTGATTTATTATTTTATGAAGATTAAAAAAATGAAACTATACTTTCATAAATCCATTTCAATATTTACTATAGTACTACGAAATACATGTACACAAAGGTACATTTCCGAATATGCCTCTGTAACAGATGACAAAAAAACATAATAATAAAATATAGATTAGGATGCAATGAAATGGAAGTTGCAAACGATTTAAGACTTACTCGCTTTAAATAAATATAAGATCAAAAACTCGAGCATGAGAACCAAAATCCAAACACGCGGGCGAAATTTCGAAGATTCGAAGAAAACCAAAGTATAACCGGTTACAGATTCAAAAAAACAGAGAAATCCTGTATTTTATTACGAACAGTTTTTTTCTGTAAAAAATACGGATAACTTCTTCAAAATTTACAGTTTTTTTTACAGTGTATTTATTGCTTTAGATTTGTTTTTAACAATACAAGGTTTAAAACAACATGTGTAGGGTAGACCGACCATTGAAAAAATAGCTCGTTTATTTATTTTTTTTTTTTTCGTCTAATAAGGTCTCAAAAGTTCTTTCGTTTTTTCATATGAAGCATCGAGAAACAAAGGGATGTAACTGGGAAAATTAAAAATTTAGAGATAACCATTAACACTAGAATTACGGGAGGGGTCATTTTGACCCCAATCAAACTCTTTTTGCTAACTGCTTATCTGTATTTTTATAAAAGCTTAATCCTTCCTTGACTTTTCCTAAATCATTGTGCTGTGTAATAATAAAAAGATTTAAAGAAAATTGTAATGCTTTTAAACCCAAAATGTTTTTGTACATAAAAGGAAACATTAGCCGCTAGCTTGAGAAATACAACTCAAACAGCGCTGGTTTTTTGAAGGATAGTTTAAACTTTTTTAAAAATATTTTATTATGAACCCTGAAAATCTCTATTTTTTAATAAACTGCATTTATTATAAATATGATAATTTAAAAATAATTTTTACAAATATTCAACATTATGTAGGGAACTATGCAGATTTCTTTTCAGGGGTCAAAATGACCCCTACCGTATTTCTAGGTATAAAATGATCGCCATAATTCTAGTGTTAAAAAATAGCAGGGGAATCTTTTCTGTGTCTTGTGGCAAGAGATAGTACTAGTAGATCTGGTAGGTACTGCTGTACAGCATGATTTAGGAGAAAAATATGGAAACCTACCCAGGACGTTAGCTTTAAACGCTCTTTACTCAAAACTTGAAAATGTCCACGTACAACCCTTTGTTTTCAACTTCGTCGTATATGAATTGGCAGTAGTTACTGTCTTTCATACATGTCTACCAACCGAAAAAAAGATTTTTAAAGGATGCTTTTGTTCACTTGTTGGTTGCGCACTGTTTTTTATTAATTATAAAACCTGACGTAGTACCCTAAACTTTCTCCCATTTCTTTTAAAAAATTATAAACATCAATTGTAAAGTTTTTTTGGTCATGTGCGAAATGCTGCCATTTTTAACGATATTATCAGTTTTTGATAACGGAATTGCTCTAAAATGCGCATTTACAGGACGTTTTAAGCTATAAATTACAAAAATATAGAAGTTTAATTAAAGTGGTTTTTCATTTACACTGCAAATAATCAAACACGTTTTGAACACTATTTGCACACGTACACTAGTCTCCTTTTTAAGAACACTACTTTTGTAATGGTTATTAGAACCATTTTGTGAACACATGTCATAATACTTTTTGAACACGTACATTTGTCCCCTTTTTTAGAGCACTTTTTCCGGTCAGTTTTCAAAACACTTCTAGAAACACTGTTCGGAACTTGTATATCCTTTATAGCGCACATTTTAGACATTTCATGAATAGTGTAAAAGAATGGTTTTTAAACACTTTGACTAAACGTTTTGTGGCACACGTTTTAGTACAGTTTTTAGGGTATGTTTCGGAACAATTACCGATCACTAACACTCTCGCGGAATGTGTGCTACCCAAGTATAAAAGAAGCTTATAAAAAGAAAAAAAAACCACTAGATTCATTTTTGTTGAGACTGCAGGCTTGATGATGTCTTTAGGCTTTGAGTGAATATGATTGTTAATCTGTATTATTGGTATGAACATTTAAAATCTAATGGCATCTCAAAACCAATTGAATATTTTACAGAAAAATGACAAAGGAGCAAAAAAAGTAGCAAGAAATTGTAGTACAAAATCGTATTTACTACAGAAATGACGACTAAATTTGAAATAAAAACTTTCATAAATAAGTTTTCAAAGCCAATCACTAGTGAAAAAGTAAACAAAAATGTGTCAAAAACAAATGGTTGTATAAATTAATTTAAAAAAAAATTGTCAAGAACAAAAACTTTTTTATTACTGTCTATAAATCCAATTTGCTTACGTTCCTACTACTTAGCTACTCAGTAGTCTACTGCTCGGTTTATGATCAATGGCCATTAAAGAAGGTAGTGTTCTTTTATATTATTAAAATGCAATGAAATTCTTTAATAACTAATCACTTCTGTGAAACTTCACTGCAAAGAATTACCAATTAGTTAGCATTTAGTTTTTCTGCCTTGTGCAAACCAATTTCATTTGCATTAGGCCAAAAAAATTCCATTTAACACATTCCCAGATGTATGTTTAGTGTTTTCGACCCGTCTTCAAGAGCATATAAATGTACCGGCAATGAAAATGCCCATTTTTATAATTACTGAATTCATTATCACGAGTTTTCTCGTGACGTCAGTAAGTACATATGTATCAGAGGTGAATTCGTAAATGTTCCAGTATCAGAGACCCTAATGATAAATGATTGAATAACGATTTTTGGCCAGTTTTATGTGGAAGCGGAATTATTTTTCTTGAAAAGTAACGGGATTCCAGCAAGACCAAACACAAATTGACCCCTGGTTTTAACGTATTTCGCATAATTGAAAAACTGTATGCCGTAATAAGTTAAAATTTTGTATGTAGACTGAGTGGAGTCTGGTTGTGCATCTCCGTTTTTGGTGTGCACAGAGGTTCCAAAAGTAGCGTTTACACTTTTTCTTTTTCTGAGTCAAATCAGTGTAGTTTTCAATGACGACTAAGAAGCATATTTTTCTCGATTATGTTCGATTCGATCGAATTCTATCTACCAGTCACGTAGCGAGACATTTTCTTCTGGGTGGAGTGAAGAAAATTTCTGGTTTCACTTTTGGTTCATAGAATTCGTTCGAATTGAATCATCAATTACGTTAGATTGAATGTGCCCCTGAAATGATGTTATGAATGGACGCCCACTTGGTGAAAAATTGAGCGACAAATATTTCACTAGGTACTGTTTCTAAATTGTTATTTCAGTATGATATTTTGGAAAAATTACTTCTGGAATAAAATTTTGTGAAAATCCGATTATTAGGTTGATCGAAAGTTATTAAACGTAACTTGCTTTTTATTAATGGCACATTCAACCCGATTGTGTTCAATGCGATGGGATGCTATCTACCAGTAGCGCAGTGAGAAATTTCACCCGGATGAGGCAATGCAAATTTTGACTGTGTTATTGGCAGAGACAATCTTATTCGAAACGAATTACGTTGGAGTTGAATGGGCCACTTCAACTTAAAAAGTTTCAGTTGTACTTGAATTTTTTCAATAGTGCGATTTTCTTTAACTAAAAACACGAGTTCCCAGAAATTCCTGGTCAAACTCGCTTAGTTATACTTTGAAGTACAGAGTGCTGTTTAAAATGTTAAAATGTGTCAAGGAAGAAATAAGTTCCCTAATGCAGCTAAAAATTAAAACACGTATTTGATTTACATTTTAAACTGATGCACTTAGAACCTCTGAACTCCTATTTTGCAGTTTAATAAACACATCTTGTCGTGAAACAAAATATTTTTTAAATTAACCTAATTGACATAAATACACATTTTAAAATTTACATCACATTGATGAAAGTAGTATTGCGGAATCCTCATCGTCTTTGGGCAAAAGTTGAATTAATTGAGTGTTGATCAATTTTGACTTATTTTGTTTCAGTCGAACGTTAAGTAAATTTAGTGTGGTAGATTCATTGTTTCAAAGCTTTTCAAAATACGAAAAAAAATGAATTTCAGTTTCAAATGTCTGGAAACTTAAATACAAATGACGTCAGGAAAAAGTCTTTCATAACTCGAGCTTGAACAGAAGTATGTTCATTTCTTTTCAATGAAAGGAAATCTTGGAACGCATCTGCAGAAATCGTTTGCAGTTTTAGTACTTAATAGTCATTTAACTCAATATTTTTTAAATTAATTTATTTGACACATATAGAGATTTTAAAATTTACAAAACATTGCTGGACAGTTGTATTTCAGAATCCTCGTTTTTACATGCAAGTCGATTCTATTTTAAAATTCCATAAAACTTAATTTATAAAAGCTATTTTTTACATTTATAAACTTTATCAGTTGAACACAAATAATATATGTCAACTTTAACACTAAATTATCTTGGATAATTGGATAATATTTTTCTAGGATTAGACCCCCCTCCCCATCCTCCCTTCCCTTTTATCATCAAATATAGCTGAAATGTTTTTAAGATATTTTTTTTTTTAATTTACGGCGAAATTCTCCGAGTCTCCTTCCTCTAACGTCTTCAAGTTCAGCTTAAAACGATACTTTCAAAATTCAATTTTGAAACATTGAGGTTGGATATCCCCTTAAGTCCCCTAAAAATTTTCTTAATTCTTCACCTCTGAATCGTTTTCGGAGGGGATCATTCATGGAAACTCTTACCCTTATAGTTTACTAAAGACCAATCTAAAATTGCAATTTTAAAACTCCAGTTTAATTCATTTTTCTAGACCCCCCCCCCCCCCGCCTCGTTTTCTCACCTTTATATCACCCAAAGACAGTTTAAACGTTATTTTTAAAACATCAGCTTCAACAAATATCTCGGGAAGGTATCCCTACACCTTTTTTCCGAACATTAAAAATATGGCCTAAAATTGCGTTATTAAAGCTAAAATTAGAATTTTTTTAAATTAAAAGCCCTGAAAATTCCGAGTATTCCAGTCTGTGGCTCTCTGAGCCTCTCTTTTATAGTGTTAAATAGTTTGCATGAAATATATGTATAACATTGAAATATTTCTTTAATGTCTGCAACAGAATGAACTTTTTACTTATCCAATAATTGCACGTTTTTCATCAAAATTTTCATCATATGTTATTTAATTTTAACTCATCAGGTTGTATATTTTTCTTAAATAGGACATGGTCATTTTTCAAAACATAAAATTTTTTATTAACGTGTCTACAGCAAATTGAAAAATTGATTTAAATAAGGCAAAAAAAAAAGGTAAATTTCTCAGAATTATCTTCTAAACCAGTATTTTTAAACCTTTTGTTTCCCAGTCCTATTTCTGAACAATTCCGGACCCGATATATGTACTGAGACACACATACATTTATACAAGTCTATATAAGCTTTAGTAGTTTCAGAAATCAAATTAAGATAGCTGATATAACTTTTTGCATATATTTCGATCTCAGAGTAGAAATTCAAACATACTTTTTTTTTTTTTTGCTTTACTATGCATTTGTGTTAAATTTAAATTGTGAGACTCAAATTTCATAAATTTATAAAGTGTAACAAATAACAATAAAGGTTATTGATCTTTGTTCCAAGCATAATCGATGGTCAAACATCTGGATTACAATTGTATAATTTTTAAATTTAGTTATTCTTCTACAACTTAAACAGTATGATGAATAAAAGTTTATATAAAACAAAATGTGAATGCTCAGAGGTGTACAAGTCCTTAATGTACAAATGCTAACGCATAATGTACACAAAATATGGAGCTCAACAATCTGCGAGTGCTCAGTCAATTTTCAAATGTTTAAGCATAATGTAATGAATAGTAATGGAAATAAGTAACTTGCATTAAATTATTCCAAAGCAGACCAAAACAGCTACAGATGAATATTCTGAAATCGACATCAATGTTTACTAATACTTTCTGCGTAGCTTCGCAGAATTTGGCACACGTGATGAAATACGTCACAATTTCGTAGCACAAAGTTCTTTCCATTAAGTTTATGATTGAGGGTATTAAAAAAATGTAACGAAATTTACCGTAAAAATAACGTTCTTTAATTTAACAGTGTATACATACAGTATATAGTACAACCAACCAATCTTCATCTAGCCATTCTCATTGCAGCAAAGAAAGCAATGATTTTACAAGTGTGCCCAAATGTGACTAAACATGTTTTCAAATGTGTTGACGAACCATCTGCTGCCTGGACTCGTGTGTTGGCACTCGAGGTTCAGTATCTAGAACATATTCGGAATATTTTCCTTCTGACGGAGCTTATTCAGAACACTTCATAGCGCACATTCACATATTAGGATCACTTTTTCTGAAACAAAGTGTTCCAAATTGTGCAGGTTTATTTGCAGTGTAGATAATACAAGGCGTTTCAGTTCACTCTCTGTCATTAACTTTTGTTTTTGGTAGGTTTGGAAAGCTATCACTAACAGGCACTGCTATGAACTTTATAAATAATTTTTAGAGTTTTATTTGATTAAACGTAAAAAGCCGATGCTGTTTTAATATTTTTAACTTGTAAATGCAGTTATTTTCTCTCGAGTCACATGAAGATCATAATTTGTATTTTAACAGCTCAGCTTTTGACACGAAACATGCGTTTGTATGCACTATACAAACACATTTATTGAATAAAGTGTTTGTTCGTCTTAATAATCTATACATTAAATTGAAGGAAACTGTCAAGGCGAATCGTCGAGGAATAGTATGAGAAGAAAAGATAATCATTTAAGAAATGTTTACTACATCGTATTTAGAACGTTTTCTAGCAAATCAGTTTAAAGGGGAGAATGAAGTCTTTTACTACTTCTTAATCAATCTCATTTACTTCAAAAATATTAAATACTTCAAAAACTATGAGGCTTCGTTCATGGACAGCACCTTACTGTCACCGAATAAAATAAAAAATAACTAGGGTAGATTGGAGTAAGACGCCGTAAGGTTTATCTTTATTTCCTATAAAGTACTACATTGGTTTCATTTTGCATCACATTTTATCAACACTATATGCACTTTTTTGATTAGTAGAAAATATATTTCGTTTTGAAAGACAACTTTTTACCGGAAAAAAAGACATTTGTAAGCGTGTACATTTCAGTATCTTACCCTAATACATTTGGGCTAAGATGCTTTAAGGGAAATCAATTGACAGTGCTACTAAATCAACCCCGATTTATTAAAATAAAAAACATTAGTACATTTACTACATGTACATCCAAATAACATTGCTTTTTAATGTTTTCAAGTATTCTCTTTTCCCTTTACGTAGCATTTCTCCACTTCCATTGACTGTACATTTGCTTTTAAACAAAGAACACAACTTAAGGTGTCAGCTGCCGCATACAATGCAATTTATCCAATCACACTTTTTCGACGTTTCGTTGTATTTTTCTAGGCACTCGGAACACTATATTTCATTTATGCGTTTTTCACCATCTGATTCTTGGTATGGAGAATCTCGTTCATATATTCTTCAGCCGTTGATTTATCTTTCCGAATTTGTGGATATTCAATTTATTTCTTTTTTAAAGTCGTAATTGGTTTAGCTAATTTAGATTTCATTTATCGAGTTAAAAGCACACATAAGGAGGTCTATAAGAAAATCCTGCATATTTCAAAATAGTTTAAACGTTTTTGAAACACAAAAAAAGGGTACACTGATCGAAGTTTGATAAAATGTTTACTGATATGCATCATACTCTTAGAAAACAGCTTTTTTTTCAGAAAATTCGTAAAATACCTCAGAATGTCTTACACAAGAAGCAAGAAAATATAAGGGTTGCCCAAATGAAAAACTGACAAGTGAGATAACGTCAGATTGAATGATTCGATTACAGCACCACTGCACAAGTATAAAAAGGGTGGTATGAGTATGCATCTCAGATGCCTTTCAACGGTTAAATCTGTTTGCAGTAGGGGAAATTATACAAAACGAAAGTAGTGCTATCCATGGATGCATCCAGATCGGAACAACGGGAAGTAGTGCGGTTAAGGGAGGCAAAAACGACATCCGATCTGCCGAGACCGGAAAAAGCAATCACCACGATCACCAATGATTCCTTTGCCTTCGTTAATGAAATGAACCGAGCTAATTGAAGGATTAAGACCCGTGAAATCAGTGACGAACTCAACCTGTGGAAATTAACGGTTCACACTATCAGCCTAAAACCCTAACAACAACGACTCTAAACTAATTCCGTTGAGAAGTTTTGAAGTACCCTCCGTATAGTACGGACTTGTCATCCTGTGACTTCCACATCTTTGTCTTTGGGTCACTTGAGAGAGCATTACAAGAGAAATGTCTCGATTCGGACGATAAAGAGAAGGAAGCCGTGTAGGACTCCCTCAATAATCAGCCACGATCTTTCTACAGCAAAGGCATCGACCTGCTGCCGCAAAGCTGGGACTTGTGTTCCAACGCACATGGCGATTTCTTTTGATTTACACTTAAAGTATTATTTTTATTCAACTTGTCCACTTTTCATTTGGGCAACCCTTATAATAAACTTAGCTCATAATGAACAGATAGATTAGTACAGTAATTGAAGAAAAATTACATTAATAAACGTATTGGTTTTTCATGCCCGACGATATGATGTAATAAACAATATCAGTGGTTATTCTAATCTTCAAAAACAAAATTTTGTAAAACCATTGTTTTAATTGTTTTTAACCTTGGTTCAGCTAACATTTTTCATTGCATTTATGTACTTGTTCAAGTATTTGCTACCATCATCAAAACTATTGCGTTGATAAAAATAATCTACATCCTGAAGTCCACATTTGTTGACCTCTCTTCCTTGAGGTATCACAATCGTTTATTTTTTTTCATATTATGTTATCACTTCTAAAAACCACAGCGCTGCTTCTTAAAACATACCGAAATACTGCATCGCCAAACTACATTTGTTAATGATTTATTTTTTCAAGCTTGCTTCAAAGCATAAACTGGAAAAGTTCTTATTTTTTTATTATTGTAAAAATCAATGTGGCAATTATTATTCGATTAGTTAATGAAGGAAGAATAAAGAATCATTTGCATTGGAGCTACTGTATTCTTACTGAACAAATCGCTTAAAATATAAGAAAAATAAAGATTTTTTTCTTTTGCTCTGTTATCTGTCACTTCTGAAGACGGTTATCAGTTTTGACATTGTGACAAATATCGTTGCGAAAGATTTATCAAAGATTTGAATGCATGCCAAATAGAAAAAAAATCCTGTCTAAAATAATATTCTAAAAAAATATTTTATAGACTTATGATGGATCTAAAATTGCATTTTCTTAAAATGCGTAACAGAAAATACCTTCCACACAGTGGTTCATGCTTTTTTCGTACGTATTTAATTTGTTAGTGCTAAAGTTATGCATATTAAACATACTTTTTTTTGTATTGTGTTTAAATTTCAAAATAGCGCTGAAGTAACTTCCCATTGATGTCCCGAATGAAAATTCCGACAAATTACTGAAATTTAAATGAAACTGTATTAACTTAATAAGTTCCTTAAGTTCTTAAGATTAAAAACAAAATATAAGAAAGTACAAAGCATTTGAACTAATCCAATAAAGTAAAATAGGCTCTTTCATCGTGAATCTTTACAGATTTTATAATTGTATGTTATAGCCATTCTAGCAAGGGATTGAAAAATACTTCCTCTGGATTACATTAGATTCTGAATTCAAGTCAAAAATTTTGGCATAAACTAGGTGTTACGTTTGAACACTTTTATGCTAAATATTAAATGTGATGTATTTATGATTTTACGTAATCACATTAAGAGATTTCAGCTTGCTCTTTAATGCAATGTTAAATAAATGCACATCTTTTGTGTGAAGTAAATACAAACAAAATTGTTCCACACTTTTAGAACAAGCACATCGACTAATATCCTCAATTTATGTCGCAAAAATATATTGAAGAAATTAGATTTTCGCATATTAACTTCAATTTATATCAAAGAGAAACTAAAAACGTATGGATTATATTTTATAGGCAAAGAAATGCTAATTTCATGAAATTCTGATTAGGAAAATCAGTAAGACCAGAATTAGAAATATGTTTATTTAGCAGTTTCAAGTTGAATAACTACCGATGGCTGTATTTTAATACCCAGATTTACTAGAAGGGAATTGATGTAATCCAAATGACATTGAATACATTTCACGGGTGAACTAAAGACAGTAAATAAGGATGAGATGAGGGAACTTTATTTGGATTTAATGGGAAGAGGGATTGAATATGTTTAGAGCATATCCTAGATTATAAATATTGGGAAAGGCAATAGTCTGTTAATTACTGAAGCACAGTTTTGTAATTAAATAAAGAGTTGTTTAAAGTTGTCGTATTCGTCGTTTTTTTTTTTTTTTTTTGAGCAATCACGATTGCTTATTGTTCTTACTTGACTGTTTTGAATTCCTATGATTTTATTCCCCCCCCCCCCGCCTCCTCTGCAGCACCACCGTCGGCCTGCAGCCTCACGATGCTGCTCCTCTAGCGAAAACAGTCTCCAGGTTGCGTCACTTACTTGCCTACACTTACACATTCACCTGCACACACACATACGCTTACAACTACACACACACAGACATATACACACGCATACATACAGACACACAAACACACGCTTACAACTACACACACAGACATATACACACGCATACATACAGACACACAAACACATACACACAACTACCCACACATACACATACCCCCACACAAACACAACTACTCACACACACACATGCACATACCCCCCCCCCCCTACATACAAACAAACACTCACGCCTACACGCACACACACTCGTGATTGCGAAAAACATAATTTGAATTCAAGATGTCAAAGTTCAATTTTCTTTTTTGGCTTTCATTCGTTTCTAAACTATTACTTGTTTTTAAAGACACAACTTTTTTTTTTCAATTTGGGAAGGAGGGTATAATCTGTAAGACGTAAAATCTTTTTCGATTTTTTGTTCTTCAATTCATTAAATGCTGAAAATTAAAAATATCCCATACAATTTTAGATACGTGTTAATGGGTCAGAATTTTCAAATTACTGCCCATAAATGCTGCAAGCAAATATTGAACAATTCAGATGCAGTATCAAGAATTTTGTTCTTTTGTGAAAATGTGTACCCTTGCTTTTTTGACTTTAAGTCGTGTCATATGCAGGGCTGCCAACTGTTCCGCCTTTTGCGGAGTTGCTCCGCAAAGAGGTTCTTTTGCTCCGCATTTCCCGGCCGAACGCTTTCACGCGTAAATTTTGCTATTTTATCATAACAAACAGGTAAATATGGGAAATTAAAGATGCTTATGCTCAAGTAGTATTTAAAGCTGTTTTATTATATTTAGGATATTTATTTTTATACTTGTGCTTAAAATAATTATTAAAGCTCTAAAACAATTTGACAAGTGGATTTGTATTGATTTTTTATGCAAAATACTGAATTGATCCACAAAATTTTAAATTGCTCCTAAAATCACCACAGATGCTCCTCAAATTGTTGACTCAAATTGTTGCATATGTGTATTTCAGACTAAAAGGCTAAAAAAAAAAAACAAAAACAAGAGCGCAACCGAAGTTTCAGGAAGCAGCAATTTTGATTTTTTGACATTTACTAACATATTATGCGTTTTCCGAGGAATATTTTTTGATAGAAATGTCTTTTTTTCTATTAGCTCAATTTTTTTCAGTGCAAAAAAGTTTTCTGCCCCCCCCCCCCTTTCTGACAAAATGTGTCTGCAATTCTCATAGCTATTTTTGCTATTTGGTTTGGTTTAAATATTTAAATTTTATTGTTTTGCGAGTTAATGTATCACTACATCAGAACACGCGATAAATTGGTGTGTTAGTTGTTGTAAACCCTTCACAATCTAAAATTTTTGGGATAAATGAATCAAAGAATATTCATGTATAAATTGCTGCTTTAATGTAATTAAATTCGAAAACGATGATTCAACCGGCTGGAGGCGTGATGGTTAGGCGCTGCCTTTCTAAGCCTGTGGACCCGAGTTCTGGCCTGCCCGAGGAGGTCTGTCGGTGGATTTTTTCAAGATGCAGAAACTCATTAGCGCCCATGTCGTATCTCTCTTCGAAGATTGCAAAGTATTTGTTGTGTTGCTGAGACTATTTTTATTCAAAATTTCTATTTACAGAAATTGGAAAAAAAACTCGCCGAAAGCCGACACTTCCTTAACAATCGCTTCTTTGCAATTTTCTTCCAAAATAAGGCTACTAAACTTGAATTTTTGGATTTTGTCAAACCAAGAAAATAACATTTAATGTGGAGCCTATCACTCAGTTGGGTCATCAGTAAGAGGGTCATCATCACTTGTAATCAAACGAGCATATATTCTCTTAGTACTGGCTAGTGCCGTGATGGTTAGTCGCTGGCCTTCTACGCCTGGGGCCCCAGTTTCTGACCTGGGTGGCCAGTCAGGGGATGTTCGAGATGCAAAAAATCATCAGCTCCCATGTCGCATGATTATGCGGCATGTAAAAGATCCCTTGGGTATGCATTTGGCTTAGAATATCTGTCGGCTAAATTAAATTAATAGTGCAATTTTGCATCAAAAGAGAGCCCAGGTGCCTCCATCTGGTGTAAACTGGGCGTCAAAAAACTACTGTATCATGCATTAGCGCCCAAATGGTGACACCTGAAAGACTGATGCATTGTTGGGGAGCGCACTAAGTCTGGTTATGGCCCAGACGCTCCTTGAGGTGGGTCCCATTGGAAACAAAAAAAAAAAAAAATCGAAAATGAAAACTACATGAAACTAAGAAATTATTTTTTTTAATTCAAAAACTTTTTTTTTTAATCCCTCTCCCCTTTTCCCAAAGAAATGTGTCTGCAAGTCTCATTGCTATTCTCACTTTTTGGTTTGTTTTAAGCGTTTAAAGCACAAGTGTAACTGGGTCAAATCGTGTAAACAGAAAAAGTAAAACAAACCTATGAAGTTAAAGTTGTTTTGAATCAGAGTGAGAAGCTGTTTTAATCAAACAGTGAAAAATGTAATAATTTGGATATTATGCAATAAAAAGTTCTGCCTTTTGTTATGAGTCGTCCCATCTAAACTGCTTATGACAAATGAGTCAAAAAAAAAAATATTTGTTTATGAATGGCTACTCCCATGGGGAAAAAGTAGTTTTTTAAGTATGAAATCAATACGTTCGAGCCCCGGTAATTCGAACACGCTTAAAACGAAAAGCAACTAGACGAACGACATTTGTGATCCCCGTTGTATCGTAATTACATATAGCTCTATTTATTGTTTTTCATTTAAGACAAACTACGTTTCAGATAAATTAGTTTTAGAGGTCGCTTTAAGTTTGCTTTAAAGTGGTTCAATCATATCACATGAATTTTCAACAACAAAAACATAACAAATGCTTAAATTTTTAAATGAATAATTTGTAAGCAAATTTTTAATTTAGATATTAATAAATAAATCACCTATTAAATTAAACACACTATTTTTTTCCAAGTAGTGACCGTAAACTATGTTTTTTTTCTCAAAAATTAAGCTCAGTTGGCAGTAAATTGCTTTGAAAGTGTTTTAAACCTTTTTTTTTGAGTTGCATTTAGGAGGGTTTTTTTTTTTTCACACAGGAGGTACATCATTTTTGAGGTTGAATTTTCATTTTGAAGTTTTTACCAAAAAAAAAAAAAAAATATTTTACAAATAAATTATTTTGTTTACTTTTCTTTCTTTCTTTTTTTTTTTGGCTTTTATTCTTTTGAGTATGGTGTGGAACTCTAAAAGTTTAAACTTATTTTGTCAGTTCGGTTCAGTTTAAAAATAGTAAATTACTTTTCATTATCTTAAGAATATACAAGCTCCAGTAAATGTTCTCAAACTTAAAGCTTTTAGTAAAGCTTTTTACGAATAATCCTTGATGAATGAAAATGTATTTACTTCACTTGAAAGACCGTGCCCTCAAATATCAATTATACGAAACGTTAATCTGCATCAAATAACTTCTATGACTGAGATTAAGATCTTTATTCTTATGCTTAAGAATTACTACGTTTAATGTTCAGGAAACGCAAACTTCATCCTGCTAAAAATTTGTGAGTAAAGCCCAGTTAAATATTTTTTATCAAGGGTGATTTGAAAGCAACTGCCCAAGCGTAAAAAAAAGGCCTGAAGAATTTTACAGTACCAAAAAGGTTCTTAAAAAACACATTGTGTTCAAATTAATTAATCATAAGTATAAGGATAGTTGGGGGAAGTAACTCACTGCGGTAAGTGGATCAACCCTACAAAACTGAAATATGTAAATGAGTTTTTTTTTTACTTTTTTACTAATCATGTCATATGTTATCACATTGATTAGTTTTGCATATATTTTGGTTTAGTGAAAAAATTTTTCTAAGCCACAAAACTTAGCCAAAAAGAAAAAAAAAATCTGAAAAATATTTTTTTTTCTTTTTAGAGAATTAAAACAACATTTTTCAAAAAGGTGTTTCTAGGTTATTTTTAATATATTTTATGATCATAAAATTTTCTTGTATATATTAATCTAAAGTGTATAAAGCAACAAGAGTTTTTGCATAAAATATTGTTAATATGTGTTTAAGAGGAGGGGTCGCACTTATCCCGTAAATTTTCGCTTAAGGTAGGTTCGTTAAGAGGTAAGAGGATCCCCTCACAATAGGATAAGTGGGTCCTCCCATAATAGTGAGGATTTTAAAATCAAAAGCAACTCTGATGAAATAGTTGTATTAGTGAAGTATACAAGACAACTATGATGACCTAGAAGAACCTGATAGTTCAGCTGCAAAAACTGATAAAGCTGGTGAGTATAAAATTTGAATATAAATTCAAACTTTCATTAAAGAAAACCATTAAAATTTAGGTCTTATGTTGGAAGTTGATGACACAAAATGAAAAAAAAAAATACTGTTGAATTTGCTAGAACGAATTGAAATTTTTTATTAGCCTGTGGCAGATGATATTAGAATTATTACTGAAGATGAAGAGACAATAGTTCTTTTATAAGCTAACTTTAATTAGACGCAGCCGTTTAATGCTTCCAATTTCTTTTTCAACTTATAGTTTTGGCTAATTTACCGAGATTTGATCTTTATCAGCTGTATTAAGTTTATTTAACACACCTTTATTTGTAAAGGTAAAATATGAACCTATAGGTTTCCAATAAATTTCACAGATGTAATTGTTTTGTTTTTGTTTTAAAATTTTCCGTCATACATATTCAAAAGAAAGTAATAATTTTATAAATGGATGCATTTACAAAAAATAATTCATACTAAAAATGTATCTACTTCATCAAGTACTTACTACATCATCATTCAAACCCCCTTAACTATATTTAAAATTTGCTTGATTTAAAGTTGAACAAAAGGGGGGGGGCACTTCTCCCTAATTATATAATTAGTAGGACGCTCATCTGATTTTTAAAAACAGTATTCGTTAAGAATATTTAAAGCATTTTTTTCGAAAATAATAAGCTTTAGCTTATTAATAATTTCCATGATAAAATTAAAACATTTGTATAAGGTTTCAAAAACGAACCGTTCTCAAAAGGGGTCACACTTACCTTAACCAACCCAAGTTTTAAAGATAATATAATTTTATATTTTTTAGGATCACAATTGAGTATCTGTTAAGTATATTAAGGAAATCACGAAAAAATATGGTAACATTGAAGTACTCTATCCCACCTGCCAAACGAAACGTGTTCTCTCCTGGGCAGAAAGACAGCAGTATTTTTTTTTCTTTTCTTTTCTTTTTTTTTTTTTTGCATTTATGTCCTTTATTTTACCAAGCATGATTGTACAAACTTGCTTCTTTGATTATTTGGTTTTCGCTTAAAATAAAGATTTTAAAATAATTTCAAATTCAACATTTACTTTTTTGTGTCGATATTTAAAAACATGATTCTTCAAAAAATTCAAAAACATTTTTCTGTTGATGTTGCGGTTTACTTGCTAAGAGCTTTATCGTCCCACAGTTGAAGGTGATGTGTTTACTGAAAAAGAACGATTGTAAAAACAAAAAAAAAAAGGAAGAGAGAAAACATCTAGCTTACAACATCTAGCCATAAGAATCCAGATCTTGGCATTAATTCAAACATTAAGATCTTGAATTCTACTTATGCTTTTCGCAATCAAGAATTGCGGTAGGACCCTACTCGTTGGATATCTTCACTCTAAAAACGGTTAATATCGCAATCATAATTGCTAAAATTTGGATTCGAAACGTCAAAATGCAAATGGATGCTAGATGCTGTGTGATGAATGTTATATGCTGTATGCTAGATGCTGTGCATTGGATGATGGATGTTGTGGGCTGGATGATGGTTTTTTTCGATTGAGGATTTTTGAATTGTATAAAATTGAGCGAAAAAAATTTCAAATAAAACATTAAAATATGAGAATGAGATATTTTCGCCAAAATATTATCCTCTCCGTATTTATTTAGTTATTATATTTATTTTTAGCAATATTGTTTAAGATTTATTAAGCCTTCTTTTTGTGCTTTTCTTTTCTTTCTCTTTTTTTACGAAAAAGTAGGTCAAAAAAGTTTTGCACTGCATCCAGTGGGTGTGCATTATATATTAAACTGATGGTTATTTGTTCTGAAACAAAAACAGCTTTTTTACCTATTTTTACATAAAAAAACTTAAAGATTGTCTGTTTTACGAATAACGAAGCAACAATTCTATTTGCGACGGACCCCTTTAGGTGCTAATCTTGTGATTTAAGTTATGCAAATCCTGCTGTTATATGCTGTATCTCTAATGATGGGGATTTCTATCAGGAGGAGGGCAATCGGCCGAACCTGGTTAATGAGAAACTTAGAAGGTGCAAATGCAATTGTTCGTGAATCGGAATCATTTGGAACGAACCTAATGTTGTGAGAGAAATGTTTAAAAACACAACTCGCATTATTAGGAAAAAAGGAAATAATTGAAAAGTTAGATAGTTTCAGATAGATAAAACGTGACGCCTACCTTACTTCTACGAAAAGCATCGATACACTTTTTTTTTTTAATCAGAAAGGGATGGTAAAGTGATACTTGTAATGATGAAAAATATTATTTAAAGATACATTTCGTTTTCTAATCTGACATTGCAGAGTTGAAGTACTTTGAAAATTTCTTTGCTTGTTTTGTGCTCACATTGTAAAATTAATAGAATACAGACTATGTAAGAGTCATAAGAGAAAAAAAATCAAGCTAGATATTTACTGACAAAAAATGTAGATAAAATCCAAACAGAAATTTTTTTATTACTGTTTAGCTTGTGGTGTTATCCTTTTAGCCTGAAGCAGAGATTACAAGCAGCCTGAATTAAAAATATTCGTATTTATCCAAAATTAAATGACATTTTATTGCGTTGCCTGCAATAGACAGTGATTGGTATTTATTTGCTTAAAATGATTTTATTTCTTATTTGTACCTGCTTGAGTGTGTATGAAAAGATTAACAACTTTCAAGTTTATTGTTAAGAATTTTGATTGCACACCTTTGTCAAGTTATTTTGTCGCAGTTACACATTTCTTTAACAAAAAATCTGATACAGACATCACACTACTTCCTCTTGTGACAATTAAAAAATAAAAGCGCAAAAGAATGTATGCTTGGAAGATGTAATGCTTTTTAAATGCTTGACCTTTTAGAAACGTTTCTTCCCTTAAAAAAGTTAGGTAATGACATGGTACATTTTGAAATGTAAACAGAGGTGAAATTTGATTACACACGGGATTTTCGACATGGGGTTGTTTCATTTAGTCAAAAGTATTACTATTAGTCACTGAAGTTGATAGAATAAGCAAAAAAAAAAAAAAAACTTTTATTTTCAAAACTTTTAATTTTTAATTGATTTTTAAACGTTCGATTTTGAAAATAAGGCGTTTACTTTATGACGACACAAGTGATGAACTTTGACGCACTGAATGCTTACGCTTGCTGTCCACCGCGTTTCCAGGTTAGGCTACTTCAGAAATGAGTTAAATATTGCGCTCTACGCTTGCTATCAACCACATCGTTGACAGTGCATGTGAGTAAAGACGCGAATTAAATATCGCACTATGCGCTAATGGCATCAGTGAAGGGCATTTCATCACTTGTGATGCCATGTGCAGCAGCGTAAAAAACCAAACTGAATCTGCACAACGATTAAAGTAACGGGTAAAAAATATTAAACTTTGTCAAATTATGGTCAGATCCAATGTTTTTAAGAATGCTCTTTCAGAAAAAAATACTTTAAAAATTTCGGAAACGAGCCCATTACACAAAAAACCGTGTAGATACTATTAGCAAGGATTAAAATATGCTACAACAATTACTTTGCTCATATTATATATTTTTTTTCTCTCGCCTTACAGGAACTACTTGTCTCGGTATTTCTTAGTCGCCCGGCTTACTTATGTCCGGAATTTGTTGAACCTTGGATATAAGCGTAAAATAGTTGAATAAAACAATATTGCTTTTGAAAATACCTAATTTTAAATAGTTAACATAACTTTTAAAAAGGAGTGTCAGCTATGAATTGCTAAAATATTCATGCATATAATTTTTTTAAACACGTCATATATTAATATTTGCAAAATTAACGATGATCTAAAAAAGAAACTTTTAAGTGAAGTATGTACTATTCATTAAAGTGAACTAATAGACGCAATTTTAAATTTTTGTAGAACCATGCAGAGCACAATAATTACAAGTTTTTAAATTTAAGAAATGCAAGAAATAAACCGTTGCCTGAGAAATTCATTAAAATGATGGCATTTAATATAGTTATTACTATTTAGAAATTAAAAATAGTTAAGATATAAAAATGTGAGTAAGAGAATTTGTTTACTTTAACCTACTTTAAGTTTTGAGTTTATGTCGTTTGTTAATATTTCAACCATGTTTTTGTATTAAAAAAAATTTAGATCTTTATAAAATTTAAATGCATGTTTTTCTTTTATTCTAATCGTATACTTTAAAAGAAAAGAATATTTTGTTCAATTTTTTTACTCTTGAAATATGATTTAGCAATTAAACGAGATTATTAGCACTTTCATTAATTTCTTTCGCGTGGTTGATTACATATTTCCGATTCTAAGATTGTTTTTTTCGAATTCAAATTATATAGATAAAAAACTATGGTTTATATTTTTGTTTATTATAAGGTAAAGATAATTGAATTTCATCTCTCATATTTTAGCTATGGAAGTTTTGCACCATTTTAAATTATAGGCTACTTATATTTATCACTCATTATATATAACTTTTTCAAGTAATTACTTTAAACTGTACTTTGTTTTTATTTTTTCACGTATTCATTAGTTTATTTGAGTGTTTGTGTGTATGTGCATTCAAATGTAGTATTTTGTATAGAATAATAAAGTAATGACTAAGCCATACATCAACTTTGAGGAAGAATAAATTTCTTTTAAATTAAAACACGCTGTTAGGTTTTGCAATAAAACAAAAATGATTATGAAAATTTGGCTCTTTTTTTTTTTTTTTTGCCAATCGATTCTTAACACTTTAGATATTTTCTCTCCTTCTATTTAAATAGCATTGAGAAGTATTGGATCGTTTCAATTAAAAAAAAAGCCAAATTGTTTCTTTATGTTTTTATTACAATGAAACTATAGCCGACAACAGCTTTTTTCCTACTTCCGCCAAAAGAAATAATAAAAAAATAAAAATAGGGGAAAACACATGATAGAAAAATGTCGTAAACTGTTTCTAAAATCATAAATTGGGCAGCAATTACTGCCGAGAACTTTTGGTGTAAAAATAGAGATATCAGTTAGCGATCACATGCACTGTAAAAAAATTGCGTTAGGTTACCAGTATTACTAGGTGTAATGTTACACGAATTCTGGAATGTGTAGCATTGTTGTTTTAAAAACTCAAACCTTTGGATGAACTTTGCAAACTATGAACGCTTTTTATATAACTTACCTTAGACGCATATGAGCAGAGCCGTTGCGAGGTATTAAAAGTAAAGGGTGTATGAAATTGATGGACCCTTAATTATTTCGAGCGTATCTTAAACACAGGGGGGTTCAGTTTTTTTTTGGTATAAGAAAAAGTCAAAACTAGGTCTAAGTATTAAGAATATCATGCTAATTCTGAGTATAGTATTTACTCTACGATAAGGAGTGGGAAGATAGGAGCCCGGGGGTTTAACCCCGGGTAAGTTTAAAATTTGTAGTCCTTTAATACAGCATTTTTGCTTCATATTTTTTTTAAAAAATTCCACTTCTTTGGGTATCACCCCACAGACGGGTGACACCCCTGGCCGACCGTTTCTTCTGCCCTTCCCTCGTAGCCACGCCACTGGTTTAATATGACTTTTATCTTCTTCTTTTTTTTAAGGCTGAAGCATGAGCGTGATCTAAAGGCACTGTTGTTTCTTTTTGAAATTATTTTCCCTATGTTGTGAAAGCAACTCCACAACTTTTTTTTTTTTTTTGCTGTTAGAAGTCGCAAATCTAAAATATCCATTTTCGACCCACTCTAGTGTGTGTGTATGCATGTGTGTGTACACACATTTTTGTACGCATTTAAACACACACGCACGCGTATCCTAGAGTGTGGAAAGACATTTTCGTACGCATTTAAACAGTCATGCACTGAGATATTTAAACCACTCGTAAATTGGTAAAGTCCACGAGAAAGCAAAAAGAAAACTGAATTTGCACATTAGCATGTAAATTAAACGCATTGTACAAATTTAAAATAATCTTTATATGAATATTTAAATTTTCATTTTAATTACTATCCAATCCTTGTGTAAATGCATATTTAAGTGCAGAACTCATTACACTTTCTTAGCAGCGTAGTACGTTCCCTTAAACAAACACTAGTCTCTCATATAAAACAGGATGATAAATATCTTGTTCCAGTTTCAAGACAGATACCCCTGCAGCAGATAATTAAAGATATAAATATCGTAACAATAGGCCTTCGAATGAACCGCATTGGGACCTTTATTCTTGTGATTCCTCTGCAAAGTTAAGATCAAGAATAGGTATGTTTGTAATCTTGAAACACAGCATGGCGAGTTATGCATAATTATTCCTAATTATGAAAGTCATTGGTGAACGCTTCATGAAACGTCCCTAACTATTACCTGACGTAATTTATTGTTGCCTCGGAAGTTCCTACTAGTTAGGGTGTAAGTAGTTGGATTCTTAGAAATGCTGAACTGTATTGAAACTGCTATCACTTTATCTCATAACACCAACGGTGGTTAATTTAGGCTGCAAATATTACGTAATTTGGGACTCATATATTTTTTAAATAAATGGAGTAGTATATTTTATGATAAGCGTACTCTTGAAAGCAGTGAATATTATCGACATATTTTGTAATACAGTGATATGTACTGAATGACTTTGTAAGTACTGTTTTTTTTTTCTTTTTTTTTTTGTGATAAATATCTGGACAATGAGAACTAAATTTAAAACTGTATTTTGCAGCCCTCCAGCTTAAAACTGAAATACAGTAATCCAAAGATATTTAAAATATTTTTAAATGCTGATAAATATAAATATTTATGTTAATGCTATGTGATAAGTTGTTTATAATTTTTTTTATAGTTTTGAAAAAATTTTCCTGCTTTCTTTCCCCCTTTGAAAGTTGATAAAACTACTAAATTTGATTACAAACACAATTTCGGCTTCTATTAATATTTAATTAAAACCTGGGTTTCATAATTAGTTCAAGGAAACAATGAAATGATATCTGGGCAATGATTAAATAAACGGAACTAAATACGTAGTTAGTAAGGAGGAAGTGCCTTTATTATAAGTACAAAATAGTACAGATATTACTGCATCGATGCTAAAAACGATGATAGTAGTCCCCAGTAAAAAATCGAGGAGGGCTTGGGGGATATTTTCCCACTCCTTTCTCAAGGCGAGTTTGAGTCCTTGTACTGTTCTGGGAGGGACGGTTCTTTGCGAACACGTCTGCCAATAGCATCCCAAGCATGTCAAATTGGATTTAAATCGGGAGAGTAAGCAGGCAACTGCATGCACAGAATGTTTTCACTTTGCAGTGTGCAATGCTCTTGGTTTGCTGTGCATTGTCGTCCATAAAGAGAAAGTCTGTACCTACAGCCCTCTTAAAAAGACGAATATGATCCAGTATAACTTCTCTGCAATACCTTTACGACGTAACGCTTCCTTGTTCAAAAATGTGAAGCGGTGTTCTGCCATCGTGCAGAATGCCTGCGCACACCATCACGCCTGGGGCATACGGATCATGTTCACAAACGAGTTTTTGTGCATAACGAGTTCCACGCTTTCTTCACAGTACACTGTTAAAATCAGAGGTGCCAGATAGGTGCGATTTTCCACCTTAGGGTGCAAAGACGGAGCCACAGGGAGTCATGGAGGCTAGGAAATATTGTTCCGATATCTTTTAGCACCTCAGTGAATGAAAGAAGGTAATGAAGAGACATCAGCCCACGCAGTAGCCAATAGTTGAATCGTTTCCTCCAGAAAGGTGCCTCGCTCGCTCATGCGCTGTGCGGTCCGGCATAAGTTCAATTCAGCCACTTTAATGGCGGATGACGATGCAGCAACGTAGTTGTTGGTACATTAAATTTTCACATTGAATAGACAACGAAACTGGATTAAAATTCAACATTTCTGGGACAAACCTTCAAAACCTTGCGTGAGTCCAGGCAATTAATCATGGTATAACATTTAAGTCTTTCCAACAGGCTTTTAGTGCTTTCAGAGTCGAGTTTCAACAAAGTAAACTGATTACTACTTATTGTTTATAGTTAACCGTTTTAACATAGTGATGTACGGCTTTTTCTATCATGTTTTTCAATATATGCTGTTACTTGCTTGTCGCGTCAGCGGTCTCGCGGATTTTCCCGAAAATGTTTATTGTTAGCAATACGAAATAATTAATAAGTAACCGTTATGAAAATTCAACGATGTAACTTAAATGCTACAGCAGATACACTAAATGTATTTATCTCCTCAACAAATTAGCTGCGTAGACGTAGCAAAGGAAAAAAAAAAAAAAAACGCTCGGAAAAGAAATCCCTGTGTGTTTCATGACATGGCTCATTGCGTAAAAATATTTCTTTGGTGTTATTTGAAAAAACGAATGCAGTGTCTAGACGCGTTTGTTTTTACGCTATTATTTTTTTTCTAATTTCTGTTTCCAACGTTTTTTTATTCTGTGGGATGCCAAAAATTTGTTTTGATTTTAATGTCAAAAAAGTTCTTATTTAAAAAAGAAAAAACAGCGCTTTTTTAGATTACATACTTGTGTTCAAATAGGATATTCAAATGCCTAACCATATATATGTATCAATATGTTACTCTTGATTAAAATATTTTGAACGTTTATGAAACGCCTGCAATTTATTAAACGATTTCATTTTTCCGTGATTGTAATGTAACTGAATATTTTTGGCTGTGGCTGTAAATTATCTATAAATGCCTACACTCTTTAATTTTTGGTATTATGCTGTAGTAAATATCAATATCATTTAAAACTACAGAGAAATCCAAGGCTTTTTATGAGAGTTAGAACTCGGGTAGAGGAATTGAAGTCATGAACGCTTTTAAATTATGTTGTAAAGTCTGAAATGTGATCAAATGCCTTAATTGACAAGTTTTAATCCAAAATCAATTCAATGTGAAAAGCGTACCAAGACTTTGTATAGCGTAAACGCAAACAATAAACACAATAATATTCAAAAACGCACACAATACGGGGGAGGGGGGAACAGGATCTACTGTAGAAATCAGTAAAGGTGCCATTTATCTCTCCGAAGGTTCCTTCTTTTCACCGCCGCTGTCTGTCTTTTAAAAGGTGCCCATTTTTCACCCAAGAAAGAGGTGCGATTTCGGCTCCGTATTGGGTGCCGCTGGTGAACAAGCGTTTCACCCCTGAAAGGTGCCAAGCGCAACCTGTAGTTTTAACAGTGTAGTTGGTGGCCAGAATCACTTGTCACACTGAAACGAGATTCGTCGAAGAACATCCTTCCAGATCAATTTCTACCATCCCAACCAACATGATCCTTACACCAGCGTGGCTCTCGACGATGGCATGGTTGAAGGACGAAACGTACGGGTTTCCGTGCATACAAACCAACATTATTTAATCGCCGTGAGATCGTTCTTGTAGAAACATGCATACCGGTAGCGGTTCCAATATTTGCAGTTATCTGTCTCGGAGTGAAATTTCTTTTCCTATTTGCAAAGAGCGCTACATAGCGATAATCTGAAGGAGTGGTGTTCTTGCCAAGACCCCCGGCATGCTTTCGTAAAGTATTTCTATCTTCAGCAGCCTTCTTTTATCGCAAAATGACAATTTTTGGTGCAACCATTGCAGCAGCTACGGTGGTGACCCTTTGAACTGTTTCCAGTCATCCAACCGCTCGTCGACAATCGTAGGTACTCAAATGATGTCTTACTGACACTTTACTTTTAAATATTTCAAAAATAAAACAGGATTTCAGAGAAAACTTTTTTAACTTCCAGCACTATTTTTGTTAAACACCAAACAGCGTGAATTTTTGTACGAATCTTGATCTTGTGTGCACTCTCTTTTATACAGACAACAAGTCTTGATCTACCACGCCATATAAACTTGAATTTTTTTCCATTGACCTGTCTGAGGTACACATTTGCATAAATCACTTGTTCCTTAGCAATTTTCAAGTAATGTTCTTTGAAATTGCAAGGAATGCTTTTTTTTCAGTGTGATTAGGTAGAAAAAATAGTTAAAAGTAGTATTTTTTGTCCAAATATATGATATCTAATAACAATTTTTTTCTTAACCTGTTAAATGTAATCATAACATCTCAATTTAAAATTTACTTTCTTAAAATGTCTGTTAAATTTCAAATTGGACTCTGAAGTAACTGTACGGAGAGTTTTTTTTAAAAATATGTACGTTTTATCTATACCTTACTTTAATATTATTCAGTGTTTACACAGCTTTTAAAAAGTTTATTGCCTAAATCTCCAGTTGCATTGACTTCAGATATTTCAGGAAATGCTTCCTTTTCGCACCATCTCGTCCTATTTACCCCAATAAATTTTTAGTTCAAAGATTGTTTCAACTTTTAAGAATTCCAGAGTCTTACAGATCGAAACGGGACAAAAGTAGTTTAGAAAGTACAGTCCTTTGTGTGTTGCGAACTCTCAGCTCCCTTTATATCTTTCGAATGATAAGCCCGAGTTCGAAAGTGTCCGGGATCATTTAGTTCCAAGAAATGTTCTTCGAAGCGTCGTACAAAATCCTGACGAATAAAAAAAGGGCAGCTTGATTCTTTCCGAGAAGAAAGCCTTTCGAACTCAGTTGTCAACTCTTTGTTGGAAGAAGAAATAAAATGTTTACTTCACTCCTAGCCATCATATTTTATTACTTATCATGTGAAAAATAGTAAACTTTTGTTGCAATTTGCTGACAGATGTTATAATCCTGCTCCTAATTTCAGGATAGAGAATAAATAATTTAATAATATGTATGAACATTTCCCAAAAATTTTTTCTGACTAAACTTTAAAAATCTATTGAAGGGCCATCACGTGCGGGACAAAAAAAAAACGATTATTTTAATTAACATTTTGTCATATCTATTAATACTTAAATTAAACAGGAGTAAGTTTTTTTTTTACATATTTATATTGTATACAAAGATACTCCTGACACATTTATATTTTTACTAAACTATTTTGTTTTTTAAAATTTTATTTATTTGCTTGTGTTACGTGTGTGATATCCAAAGTCAACCGCATGTTACTTGCGAATGAATTAGTTAATTTTTTGATCTATTGATATAGTAATGTTAAAATAAATTGCTGATTTTGAGAGTAAACTTTACAATGTAAAGGAAGCATATCTCATTTGTTGAAGAACAACAGTTTAAACCATTAAAAAATATATATGCATTGGGCCATTCCACGAAAATATCCCGCACGTAACGGTTCATATATTTCATTAAAAAGTAATTATTTAAAAAAAGCAATGATGAAACCTTTTGCATAAGGAATCACCTTTCGTTTTTAGTTTGTTAAGCAATAACATTTTTATCATTCCCCTTTTAAATTATTATTTTAAATGAAATATATGAGGCGTCATATGCAAGACAAACTACCGTTTTAAGTTGAATGGCCCTGAATAATCTCAAGTACAAATTCTGTGCATAAACTTGTAGTTTGCTTTATGGAATCTAAAGGAAAACTATCAAGCTAGACGTTTTAGCGTACAAATCTAAACTGAACAAGAACTCAAGATGCAGCATACCGGCAGCTCGGGTATGCCATCCAGAGACTGAAGTTTTTTCCTTGTTATGGACCCAATAACTGAGCTGTTATTTCATTGAAGCTGAGAGTGCCAACAAACTGGTAGTTAAATTTGGCACACCAGCGAGAGTCCGGACAGTTTCGACCCCGCAAATAACCTGCTTTTCACCGCTTTCCGGTTATTTGCCGGGGAAATCTGGATGTTTTTTCCTCTTGCTACCATCTGGAGTAAATGCGGAGTTTTTACCCAGAATTCATTACGAGAAACAAATCCGTCTACTTGCTGGGTATAGCCGCTAAGGATGCTGGGTAAAAACCGCTTTCTCTGGTACAATCATTGAGCAATCTCTTTTTACTTGTAAACGGGGAATTTTTCAACCGATTTTTTTCGGAGCCGGAATGGTTATTTGCGAGATACCAACGTGTGTTGGTAAAGCAGCTAATGAAATTACATCTGCTTCCAGCTTAGTTATTGTTTAATCCAGACTGATTGGTTCATAACAAGGACAAAATTTCAGTCTCTGGGTGGAATAATCAAGATGTTTGTATGTCGCATGCAGTTTTGCCTTAGCTCTAAGTTATGGGCGTTCGGCTAGCACTTATAGTAGTAGAGCTTATCGAAACATAAGTCGCTGTAGAACTAACTTTTCCAAGTTGATGTGAGTGTAAAAAAGCAGTCGAAAACTTTGTAGTGTGGAGTAAATGAAATGACCCAACGTGTATAAAGTACAAAGAACAGCATAAAAAAAAGAGTTGCTGTTTGCAAAGTTTTTAACTCTTAAAAAAGAGTTAAAGCATTAAAAAATGCTTTTATTTGTACTTCATACACGTTCTGTCGTTTTACTATTTGAATCTAGTGGTATTCTTTCCTTAAAATGCTTTCTTAGTATGCTACTTCTTTTCTGCAAACGCTGGGGACTATTTCTATGCAACACATTTAATAGAAATACTTAAATTGTCCAGGAATTTTCAAATCATAAATACTTTAGTTAACGACTTACGTTTTATTTCATGTATGTGGATTTTCGTACAAACTTAGAATATTTATAATAATTTAAACTAATATCTGAATTACATATTTAGATATACATCTTAAGTAAAATTGTTACAGCTTCAACTAAATAAAATTTAAGAAAATTAAAAGTCTGATTATATTGATATACCTATATGGATTAGAACTTTTTTGGTGTAAGACGAAACGTTTTACCGCTAATAACCGGTGAGGTTTGTCCCTCGTTTTTCTATCTTTTTTTCTTGTAAAAAAACTTTCAACCCGGATACCGTTAAACACTTCTGAAGAAGTTTTGCGAACGATCGTGCTTGTTTTCCTTTTTTCACAAAATAATAGTAATTTTTAAAGAAACAATAAATAGATAAATTATGTTTTATTTGGTAGTAAAGAAAATGTTTAAAAAAAAAGTTAAACGATAAAAATGAGTTATTATTGTGATAATTATACATACGTAATAAACATTGCTAAAAAACATAGAAACCACAAAAAGTAATCACAAATAGTCTTATTATCGTGTTTTCTTTCTTTTTTTATGAGAAGGGAATTTTTGTTAACTTGGACGAGCAAACAATTTCTCTAGAAACGGTCAAACTTTGCACATTGGTGCCAATCCACCGTGCCACCGGTTGAGAATCGCAGCTCTAAACTATGTTTGAATGACTTACACCACTCTATTGCTTACCACATCATATCTATTTCCCCCACTATATAAACGCTCACCAGATTTATAAATGCAGGTAAATATTTATTGAATAAAAAATTCTAATTCTCTAGAAATTTTGCATAAAATATGACATACAAATACGTATATAACACGTTTCAGCATAAAAAATTGCCGTTTCATAAGTCCATAAAACTCTGAATAAACAAATATGTCGGTAAATATGTTAAGCTTTAAAAATATTTTTCTGCATCGGCTGTGATAAAGCTTAACATCCCAAACAAAAAGAAAAAAAAAATGAGACGACTCAAAAATCATAGAAGCAATAAAGTGGAATCAGATCCCTTCGTAAAACATTTGTAAGTCCTTTTTGATTCACTACATATTAATGCGCGATATTTTTCTGTTCCACTATTCTAAAAATACCTTTTCTGCAGCGTAAAACGATGAAAATGCTTGATGTTTATCCTACAGCATTAAGCTCATGTTTTTATTGCCGGTATATTTTGGTTTGCTGTCCTATGTGTTTTCTAACCATGAAACATTTTGTGTATTTAACTTGCCACATTTTATTCTCAATAGTATTTTTAAATATATATGCTTTTTAAGCGGTATTTTTACCACTTGGAATCGTTTTCAGAATATTACTAATAAAAACAACTTTTTGTTCTGAAAATGCCAACAATAAACCTAAAAGATTGTTGGAATATTTTCATTACTACACAATAAAACAAAAATAATATTTAAAAACAGTAAAGTATATTATACAGGGTGTCCGAAAAGTCCTTGACATATTTGAAAAAAATTATAGAAAACCAACAAATTGTCGTATGAATTTGTGGTTTGCACTATAATACTTCACAGGTTCAAGAGTTTAATGACATTGAAAAAAAATGAAAAGGGGGAAAAAAAGAAGAAAAAAAAGGTATTTCGCAGCCTGGGTGTCAGTATATGCTATGTTTGTAATTCTTCGTTTAGTAATTTTCATTCCTTTTTGCGGTTTCCCATGTCAACAAAAACGATTTAAAAGTTACTTTTAAATGTGTCAAGGACTTTTCGAATACTCTGTATTTCCCATTCTAATGTCTCAACTAATTGATACAGTTCTTTAGAACCAATTTAATTCACAGAAACAACTCTGAAATTTCCAATGACGCGTCGTGATGATAAAATTACGATTCAGCGATTTTTTGCAAGCCTACATAGAAATATTGGGGAATGCTTTTATTGGTCTACACATAATCTTATTTGACGCACTAACCTTACAATAGAATGCAATGATGTTTTAAGTTCTTAGAACGCGAATGTCTTGTACGCGTTCGTAACACATTTGGAAAACTAATTCAGGAAATAATGCACCACTTGTATGAAAGTGCACTGAAATGTATTCAAAATGTGCTCCGTATAAACAAAAGTAGATTGATTCAGAACATTGTCATATCTTTTCTTATATTCAGTTTGTTAACAACGTGTTACTTTGCCATACGAGTATTTGATTGGTTTAACAGTTTTTCTTTTCGGGTTAATTTGAAATATAACAGGAGTTCTTTCTTTTCAGAATAGGACAAAATTTTGTTATTATTATTTAATATGAAGAAAGAAGACTCATTTCCTGATTAAAAAAATAGTTTAAAAAATTCATTGACATCTCCAAAAGGTTGTTAAACTAGTAAGTACGTCCATGCGTTCTTTCTTCCTTCTCCAGCCATTCAAAGGAGTTGACTCGTTTCCGAAATGATGGGCAACTGTCATACTTCTGTGGTCGGACTTGACAGAGACTGGTTAATAATTAACTTCTTCTTACTAAATTAAAATAATTACTACTGATCTGTATTTCTGGCTAGTTCAAATTATATTCATAACATGTTAAAAATGTGTGTATTATAACCTGTTAACGTCGTACGCTTATGACTTGTTAAGACTAACCCATAGCTTCTTAACACGAGTAGAAATAATATGACCCTATTTAGCAATTTTAATTTAGAAAAAGAAACATTTAATAAAACGTGTGTGAACTAAAACAAAATATACTAAGTTAGCGAATTAAAACAGTTTACAGTTTTTCTGCCTGACATCTTTGAGACTTCAATTTTGTGAACATTTATCTTTTAAACTCTAGCCAAGTAAAAATATTTTCACATTATCAATTACTTTAAAACAGTGGTTCCCAACATTTTTTGGCCCATCGCCCCTTTCGGAAGTTAAATTACACCTATCGCCCCCCACGTTCTTCCCTTAAAAACACAAATTAGATGGCGCTGATTTTAGTGAAGATTAATGTTACTGAACGCCTAATTTTAGTTTAAAGCTTCAAAAAGTGCATGGTAAAGCAATAATTAGCTTTAAAACTGAATTTTTTATTCTTAACCCCTTCCCCTCCCCCCTCCCCCCCAAAAAAGAAAAAAAAACGTAATTTGAAGTGCTTTAATTAACAACGTCATTTACATACTTAGCAAAAACAAGAATACTACATTTTTCAATACCATGCGTTTTTTTAATTGAAATCCGGAAAAAATTGAAAATTTTAACTGTAAAAATTTGTTCTTTTTTACCTTTTTAATGGCTACCTTGTGCTTGATGGAACTCCGTTAAAGCTTTGATGTCTGGCTTTATATTAGTGGGATTTAATCTGAGGTCCCCTTTGAGGCAGATGTCCAATCTATTTCTTTGCTTCGTGAGAAGTTGCACTACAGAGCTCTTTTAACTAAATATGTTGAGGGGAATGAGATGAGGAGCTGTTCAACTTTTTTCCAAAGTTGTGGGTAAGTACCTATAAGCTTCACCCAGGCAAGTTCCTAACCATATTGCTTGAAAATAATTTTTGATTCACAATCAAATTTCAAATCCATTAACTCTGTCTGCAAAGAGTTTTCCAGTTCATCCACATCTTCAGAACTAAATGAGTCTGAAATCCAATCAGGAATTTGTAAGTTGATCAAATCTGCAAACCTTGATTCCATGTTCTTTTTTAACTGATCAAGGTAATCAATAAAAATTTTTCTTCAGAAAGTTCATCATCCATGATTAAACTTTTTTTTAGAGTCGGAAACAGGATAAATTCTTAACGGCCAATATTTGCCATGTGGATTTCAAATTTGCAATGAATGCTGAAATTATGCTTTTGGGCTTGATGAGGTTCATCTTGTTTCCGTTTCCTTGAAGCTTAATGTTGACTTCGTTAATTTTTTCAAAACTATCTGTGACATACGCAAGTTCCAATTTGCGCTATTTCAGATTCTCACTTAAAGCAGGATCTTGCAAGTCGAGAAACTCAGCTACAGAGTCGAATATTTCAAAGAAACGGCGCAAACAGTTTCCTTTAGAAAGTCATCTCACAGACGTATGTAAAAGCAAGCGTTCGAATTTTTCATAATTTTCATGGCAAAGCTCTCAAAACAGGCGATCGTTGAGAGAATTAGCTTTGATCTTGTTAATACCAGTAATGACTTATTGTAAGATTTCATGTAAAACACCACTCACTTTTTTTGAAACCAAGTGCTGAGGATGAATGACACAATGGATGGTAATCACTTCTGGCACTTCGTTTTTAAGGTGTGCAAGAAACCCAATATGACGACCCGCCATGACAGGGGCACCATTTGCTGCGCAAGCACTTACATTTGTCAATGGAATTTCTTTTTCTTCAAAATATTCCATCACCACTTTAAAAATCGACGATCCCTTTGTATCAGTAATCCAAGTTCTGGCGAACAACATTTCCTCAGTTATCTCTTTCAGCTCATTAATAAACCTCACGTAAGCTTATAAAATAGCTCTGTTATCTGTCACAGTTGATTCAGTCAGTCAATCTGTAGTGAAAATTTACTTCGTTTCAAAACATTTATGAGTTTGCACTCAACGTCAGCAGCCATTTCATCTATTCTCCTGTAAACTGTGTTGTTACTCAGGGGGGAGAGATTGACTTATCTTTTTACTGGATCCCTCACCAAGCAAAATTCAACTATTTTTTTGGCAGCCGGTAGAATAAGAGATTCGCCAATCGTATGAGGCTTACCACATTTTGCTATGAAAAGAGACACTTCGTAAGCAGCAAGAAGCCTTTGTCAAGATCTGTTGCTTCACTGTAAACTTGATTCAAAAATGTTCCTGGGAAATAATAGGCAGCTGATGTGTCCAATTTCAGCCAGTAACATATCTTACAAAAACCAGGAACGTTTTCCGATAAAAGTCAGTAACCTTCCTGAAAGACTGGGAAATCTTCCCTGTTAAAGCCAGTCGTGAACCTTCTAGAAAATTTGAATAGGTTTAATATATTTGGTTAGAACCTTCCTGGTTTGCCAAGAATGCTCCAGAAGCATCAGCGCAACCATGGCCAAAGGTACGCGAATAACTGCAAGCAAGAACCAAAGATATTCCTTGCCTGCAATTTTTTAGCAAAGCTGCAGTTATTCAGTGACCTTTTTGCTTCCATTGAGAGCTTAGTCAATTCAGACGAGCCGTAACTAAACTAAATCCCATACACTTAATAAACATGCTAAGTCAACCTTTAAACTGGTAGCAAAAAACATTTTTCAAACAAGTGAAAAGTCTGCATTCGTGCATTTTTTAGCAATTCAGGAAACTTTTTTGCGAAGATACTTGACTTGGCGAGGAAATAGGTGAAAACCTCTGATATCCCGAAACGTTCCACGGAAACAATCAGTAACGTTTCGCAATTTTTTACAGTGTTGTCTTTTAAGTAATTCACTCACCTTTTAGTCCAG
The DNA here is from genome assembly GCF_026930045.1 of Uloborus diversus. NCBI lineage: Eukaryota > Metazoa > Arthropoda > Arachnida > Araneae > Uloboridae > Uloborus > Uloborus diversus. Next base: position 102,722,395 of record NC_072732.1, read on the forward strand.
GATCTGAAGGGGGTTGAGCATACATGGAAAGGCTGACGCAATATTATTTCTGATTATTGTTACAGGCACGATGGTGATTATGAAACCACATGTCGTCGCCCCCCTGGGTGGTCGACAACCCCGGGGGAGGGGGGAAAGCAGTGGGGGGAGTCGTTTACTAAAATACTCATAATTCGCGAACTATTTGAGATAAAACACTGAAAAAAAGGGTGACAATCGACGCAACAAAACAAGGGCTTCATAAAAGCTAAATATAATTATGGACCTATCTTTGTTGGTTTCTGAGTAAAATTCCATGTTTTGCAAACAAGCAAAATTTTTGAATAAAATGCGCAAAACAAACTTTTTTTGACCAAAATAAATTCCAAATCAAAATTGTTTGATTTTTTTTTTTTTTCAAATAAAGTCCTACATATCATTATTCAGTTTGTTAAAACTATTTAAGTACTGTTAACGCGTTGAAAAACAAAATGACAGTAGCAAGCTCGAACACGATTTGCAGTATAGTTCCGGATCTGAAGGGGGGTTTTGAGCATGCATGGAGACCTCACGCAAAATTATTTCTGATTAATGTCACAGGCACTATAGTGATTATGAAACCACATGTCGTCGCCCTCCTGGGTGGTCGACAACCCCGGGGGTGGGGGGGAAAGCAGTGGAGGGAGCCGTTTGCTAAAATACTCATAACTCGCGAACTATTTGAAATAAAACACTGAAAAAAGTGGCAATCGACGCAACAAAACAAGGGCTTCATAAAAGCTAAATATGACTATGATCATATCTTTGTTAGTTTCTGAGTAAAATTCTATTTTTCACAAACAAGCAAAATTTTGAATAAAATACGCATTTTTTTTCTTCAAATTATCAAAATTATTTAACTGTTTAGAGAACCAATAAAATCTGAAATATCATTATCCAGTTTGTTTAAAACTACTTAATTATTACCAACGTGAGCGTTAAAAAGCGAAATAGAAAATGCAAGCCCTGCCTAAGTTAACGCATTGAATAAAACGGCAGTATGCTAAGGGAAAAAAAATAGCATTATTATCCTTATGACGAACTGTTCATTCTTCAGTTTACAAACTTATTCTAATTGCAAAGTATTCAATTATGGCTTTAATTTTGTTATATACTGCTTTAAATGTGAGAGAAACTAGGGAACCAGGACCACAATAGTTTCAATTCAAATATAATTTTTATTTATTTCTATTAATTTATATTTTCAATTTGCACAAAAGAATATTGCGTTTATTGTTTTGCGGATATTGTTTTTTATAATTTACACAACAAAGAACAATTTTTACGAGAAATAATATGTTCTAAATAAATATAAAAAAATGAGAAGCATCTTTGAGCTTTTATGAAAACGAATATAAATATAAAATTATACACTAGACTTCTAAAAAAACTAATTAAATAAAAATATTAAAATAATGCGTATTAAAAAATAACTGCAGAATATCAATATGCATACATAAAGCATTAATATATCAGAAATTCTGAAAGGTGGATCATACTCTTTTTTGTTGACTTGTAATTGTTCTGTTGAATCGTTCTCTTCCGAGTATTTTGTAGTTTATGGGTTTTTGCTTTAGTCTTAATATAGTACAGTATTTACAGCAAAATGAATTATTAATAAAACATTTACAAGATTATTTACAGTTCTTGCCTGCGCAGGGTGGAATTAAACTCCTCTGGTAACACTGACAGCATCATAGGGTGTGGGGCTTTATTGTTTTATTTTCATTCAAGTGAAACCCAAACTTGATTACATCTAAAGGCACTGCTAAGGTACAGGGGAATTGATTCAATAGTTGAGCAATACTTCTTAGCACATGTTGGAAAGAATTGCAGGAGCATGGTAGAGAGCGGATATTATATTTATTTCTGATGGAAATGACAAGAAATTATTGTGTGTAATGGTTGCATTCGCAAGAAATACCTATTTTCTTGACAATTTTTTTATAATACAGCTTCTAACAGTTGAAATTCTGAAGCACTCAGATATTGTTTTAATGATAACTCTAGTGTACAAAAAAAGTTTCCGACTTTTTTGGTAAAGAGAAAGCATACTTTTTTGTACCTATTTTACTTGTTGAATCGCAGTCGGAAAATGTATCAAAAGCTTGTAAAATTTTAGGTGTTTTTTTTTTCCCCGTAAGTTCTCCTGAAGATAGATGCCATCCTAAAGCTCTTTTCCTTTCCACAACACCAGCACATTGAAAGAGCAACCTCCCCCTATTCCTTTAACAAAGATTGCCAATAAGAATTCATTAGTTTCTGATCTATAAACTATTTACTTTTTCCCCTATTCTGCACTGAATCATATGCAGGATGATAGAGTCTGTTGCGTTCTTCGTCCTAGTTGAACTCGGGCATTTCAGAGAAATTTATTACTTGGCTCTCAGATTTTAAATAATATATTCATTTTCGTTTTCAGAGTTACCAGACACCAAAAGCTGATTGGATGCAGGAACGGATATGTTACATATTACATACTCTGAAATGTACTTTTAAAGGTTTCTTTTTATTTTCAGGAATGCGTGGTTATGACACGAAACCACTGGTTTGGTACGTAGTGATTTTTTTTGTAAGCGAAGGAGACTTTCCTGAACTTCTGGTTTTCAAGTTATGAAAACGACAGTGAGATGTACCGATCGTGTTTAAGGTTCACTCATGTAGTTTGACTAAGAGAAAATTTTATTATTTTTTATTTGGAGACCTGCAAAATCTTTGCTGCGTTTAAAACTAGTGTTTGGGACATTATGGACCAGAGTCATTTCATCGATAACTTGAACTTGGTTCTTAAAATAGGGTGCTTCTTCTAGAGTTTTGCTGCAAGAAGTATCATTTTCAATTACATTTACGAAATCGGACCTCTCCCTTGCTTCAGTGAACCATTCTGATGAACCTAACCTAGCATTGGGCTTATTGTATGGGAATGATTTTTAGATGTACTAACATCACTTTTGAGCTAACATTTCAAAGGTTAAATGTTTTTTTGGTTTTCTTTTGCTGTTTTGCAGTCGCTATTGAAGACATTGCCATTGCAGGACTTCTCTGGATAAGAGACTATTCACATTTTCTTTAACGTTGTACTGAAATTTTGATGCTGCTTATGTGGCAATAGCCTCGCTCACTATGTTTCATAACTCAGGTGTAAAACCTGCAAAAAGGGTTATCCTGAGAGTTTATCCTTTCCGTAATTACTTCGTACTTACAAACTTGCATGTTTTAATTTTTTAAAAAGTGCCATTGTGATCCATACTAAGCAGCTATAATGTGTTAAAGGTTAAATAATTAAGTAATTACTTAACTGGGACATTGTTTTGATAATATTACGAAATAAAACCGCCAAAACAGGAGAGCCACAAAATTTTCTTTGGTTTATGTCGAGTCCTCAAGGTACATTCCACAAACTTTTTTTTTTTTTTTTTTTGTGAATTACTTCAAATTCTTTTTGAGCTTGCTTTTATTTCACTTTTCAACGCTTTGATAATAATTAAGTAATTTTAAACAAACTGGATAATGATGTTTCAGATTTTATTGGTTCCCTAAACAGTTAAATAATTTTGATAATTTGAAAAAAAATGCGTATTTTATTCAAAATTTTGTTTGTTTGTGAAAAATAGAATTTTACTCAGAAACTAACAAAGATATGATCATAGTCATATTTAGCTTTTATGAAGCCCTTGTTTTGTTGCGTCGATTGCCGCTATTTTCAGTGTTTTATTTCAAATAGTTCGCGAGTTATGCGTGTTTTAGCAAACGGCTCCCCCCACTGCTTTCCCCCCTCCCCCGGGGTTGTCGACCACCCAGGAGGGCGACGACATGTGGCTTCATAATCACTATAGTGCCTGTGACATTGATCAGAAATAATTTTGCGTCAGGTCTCCATGCATGCTCAAAACCTCCCTTCAGATCCGGAACTATACTGCAAATCGAGTTCGAGCTTGCTACTGTCATTTTGTTTTCAACGCGTTAACAGTACTTACATAGTTTTAACAAACTGAATAATGATATTTAGGACTTTATTTGAAAAAAAAATCAAACAATTTGGAATTGGAATTTATTTTGGTCAAAAAAAGTTTGTTTTGCACATTTTCTTCAAAAATTTTGCTTGTTTGCAAGAAATTGAATTTTACTCAGAAACCAGCAAAGATAGGTCCATAATTATATTTAGCTTTTATGAAGCCCTTTTTTTTTTGCGTCGATTGCCACTTTTTTCAGTGTTTTATGTCAAATAGTTCGCGAGTTATGAGTATTTTAGTAAACGGCTCCCCCCACTGCTTTCCCCCCTCCCCCGGGGTTATCGACCACCCAGGGGGGCGACGACATGTGGTTTCATAATAACAATCGTGCCTGTAACAATAATCAGAAATAATATTGCGTCAGCCTTTCCATGCATGCTCAACCCCCTTCAGATCCCGGTCTATTTGGCCGTTTATCCGCTTTTGTTTTGAGGTCTTGAAAATAACTAAGAGGTTTATTTACTTTGTCACCAAGTATTCTTGACAATTGCTCTTTTATTCGCGAGGGCTTCATTGCTAGAAAATGTTTTATCGCACAAAAGACAATGCAGAAACTGCACATTTTGCGGTGACGTGACAAAACCAAATTTTAAATAATCTTCTGAATACTGCCGGCACTTCTTTTTCGAATTCATATCGAACTTCCACACTGCGAAACATGCACAATTAAACAGAAATTCACTAAATTAAATCAAACAATAGAAACTACGTAAGGAGGTATATGCGCTGATTGCAAGATTCTGAATGACAATTGATAAGTAAATGCAAAAATCCATTCCTACACATATCCATGCTGGCGCCAACGGTCAGACAGTGCTTACAAGATTTTTTTTTTCTTCCTCGTGAAAACGGCAATAAAATAAAAGGTACCTATTATTTTTCGTTTTTGGGATTTTTTTTTATCCGAACAGATTTGATTGAGCTGTAAATCATACATGCCTTATTTTCTGGGAACGACTTTCTTTGATTTGACGTTCCATATGATTGGTTCGGCATTACACAACAAAGGTATTCTGAAAGATATACCTGAATTGTGTACCGATTTGTTTTAATAAATATAGTTTTTGAAAGGTAATGGTTTCCCATTACCAGGTATCCGAATACCAGTCGCCCCCCTATCGCCCCCCAGAAATTGATCGCCCCCAGGTTGGGAATCACTGCTTTAAAACAATATTTCAGCATTACTGCACATTAAAGGAAAACAGTTTTTGTTTTCTTTACTGATAGTCATTTTAGCCAAATCCTATCTTTTGGCAGAATGTCGGCACACTTGTCATGTACGTGTACAGCACTTTGCCTTAATATCAGCAATCTGATCTTAGGTGAAATTTTGTTTAATTGCTAACATTTCCTAAGTGACCTTTTCTCTCTAAGAACAAAAAAAGACCTGTATTGTAGGGAAAATATTTTCAAGGGAAAGCTCAGCTTTGGCGATAGACGCTTTGAGCTTTTGTTTTCAACTGAAATTGTTACTAAAAACACAATTATGTTTTAAAAAGAGCTTGCATAGTTGGTGGCTATTCTTCCGTTATTATAATTATATCAAGCTAATAACATGCTCTATACATTAACCGTTCATTAATTTCATTTTAATACAGTTTTGATCGTTGTTATTCAACTTCCCTAACTTATTTAAGATAAAATACCAACATGTAAAATCGTGCAAAAATACTTCATGAATATATAAATTAGCTAAAAGGAAAAGCAGAAACTTGTTGCGAGATTCCTCTTTCAATGCAAAAAGATGTGACCCTATGGATGAAAAGACGTTGGATTTTTTTCTGCGGACCCTTGTTTTATTTACTTTTACTTTTTATCCATAAGGCTTACATATTTTTATTTTTTACCAGCGAGTTATTTTTGCGAAGGACAAATAAAATGGACTCCTAAAACAAACTTGTGTATTGTAAAGAAACAGTCAAAATAAAACATATTAACGAGGGAAGCGATTTCTGGAATTTCAATTACATTCCCAAATTTAGTTCGGTGAACCCAGAATTGGTCAGATTCTTAGAACTTCTACTTCTCTCAGGAAAACCTTTACCTAGCTTGTTACTGCAACCGCTTCTACGTTTTTTTTTTTTTTTTTGAAAGCTTAAAAAATAAAATAAATTTTCAGGTTTTTCTACAATACCATTTCGTTTATTATTTTGACCCATTCTGTTAGGGAATTTTTACAGTTTTTATCAATACTATTTTATTTCACTGTTCAAGTACTAATTGAAATTGTGAAAGAACAATTTTTATTTATTATAATTCCTTTGTATCAAAAATGTATCCTATTATTGTCCATCTATATGTTTGAAAAGTAAATGCTTAAGCTTATAATATCTATGCGAAAATAAATCCTTATTGTCAAGGGAAAAATCTACTAAACCATACTCGATATTTTCAAAAACATCATCTGAAATTCCATATTTACTTCTGTGGAAAGGAGAAAAATCATTCTTCACATTCAGAGCACTGATAAGGGTTCCGCTCCTTTTTGCTTTTTTGGTCACTCCTGCCCACACTTCGTGCACATATGAGGCAGCGAGAAGCAAAGGGATGTAATTGGCAAAATTAAAAATTTTGAGATAACCAGTATCCATGTTAGGTGAATCTCTCTTCTGTCTTGGAGCAAGAGATAGTTCTACAACCCAAATTCAAAATATCAAAACTGTTAGGACAAAACTTGTCCCTGAATCGGGAAAAATGAATGCATGCAAATCAAAAAGGCTAAAATTCGTTATTCATAAATGGGTAAATACATTTAAACAACTTTTCAGATACTATTTTGACAGTTTATGGATCATTAGCAGATTGGAAAAATAGATAGATTTTTATACGAGTCAAAAAATTAGAATAATCTACTCATTCAATGCGAATTTTAAAAAGTAGCAAAAATATTTGCATAGCTGTTACCTTATAGTTTTTTACAAGTATGGAGCTTGGCACCCGGATAATTTTATGCTGTTTTAAAAGCCTTTTATTGCTCAAAATAAGTCGTCAAGGTGATAAATAGGGGGAAAAACGGAGTTACATATTGTACTATTTCTTAAAGTTAGAAAAATAAATTATTCAACTCAATTCAAATGAACGTGTTACAATCTATGGTATGTAAGATTTACAAGGAATATAGAAAGACTGACCAACTAAAAAATAACCGAAGTAAACGAGGAAGAAAAATTGTAACACCTGGCAGAGATGAATCCAAATTAAAGTAAATTGTCCAAAAATATCGTTAAAAATGCTTCTTACGTCTATAAAAGTTGGACAAAATGTATAGTTATTTTATCCACGCCAACTACACTTGGACGTTTGCATAAAATGCAGTTTTAAATGCGGATCTATGAAGCAAGACCAAAGATAAACATGAAGCAGAAACGTGCACGACTCTCCTGGAGCAAAGAGAAGATCATACAGGAACAACAAGGTTAGAAAAGTATTATATTCAGTGATGAATCTTTTTTTGAAATATCTGTGAACAAAAAAAAGGTGTTTGGGTTTGAAGTTTAAAAAGAAATGCGTATGAGAAATTTTGTGCAAGACGTTTTCTCCACTTTGACACATCCTTCTTGGTTTGTGGGTGTATGAGGGCTGCTGGAATTGGGAAGTTATATATATTTTAAAATAAAACTGCGTGACTTCCACTGTTTATCAATAATACTGCATGATACTTCATCTGAGTCACAGTAGTTACATATTTAGTGACACATTTTATCTTTTAGCAAGATTCTACTCCGTGTCACACCTCTAAATCGACTCATAGAATTTAAACAGAAAGAGGAATTTCGGTATTAAACTGGCCAAGCAATTCTACCAATCTCAATACGATCAAGAATTTGTGGCGCCGTCAAATCTAAAGAAAGCGGTTCAAGACCTAGCGCTCACCAACAAAATTGAGCATACGGCCGCATTGAAGAGGGTATGGAAACAGTTTTAGAAACGATTAATGTAAACAGGTGGTAGAATCCGTGTGAAAAAGGATTAATGCATTGAATCCAGCAAAAAATAATTCTAGTATTGATATTGTTCCTTTTGAAAGTGTCCCCCCCCCCCTTTAATTTGAATATTCTAATTTTTTGACTCAATGTAAATCTTTATCGTTATAAAGTTTTGGATTACTCAGTCTAAGATTATTTTTTATCGAGTGTATTTGAAATGACATGAACACTTTAAGGTCTAAGAAAGATGGCACGTTGATTTAAATGCCTATTTTGCACTTATATTTGGTTAGAATAAACTTTTTGTCAAAAAGTGGGAAGCATTCTATTATTTTGAATTTGGGTTGTAGTAGCCCTGGTTGGTGCTGCTGTATGGCATGATTTAGAAAAAAAATTCAATGAAAGCCTACCTAGGATGTTATCTCTAAACGCGTTTTAATCAGAACTTGAAAATGTCCACTTACATCCCTTTGCTTCTCACTGCCTCATATATTCATATTCTCCGCTCGAAACTTCGATGTCCTAATAAAGACACCGGAGTGCTAGTAAGGTGAACCTTGGTCTTATCGAGTTACAATCTACTATTTCTCTAGGTTATCAAATTTTTTTGTTTTCATGTGGTTCCTGCTAGGCGGGCAATTTAAGGTGCGCTGCTTCACTTCTCCAACTGTACCATAATTTAGTGGGAAGTCCGACTTTCGCAGTACACTCATGCCATAAGGACCTGTTTATAGGATAGGTAACCATTCACAGCACAACAACACTTTCACACAAAGAAAGGACATGGACAGGAGATAAAAAGCAAATCCATGCCCGAGACGGAATTCGAACCCAGAACCTCCCCATCTCAGTCAGGCCTATCTGGCCACTAGACAAGGAGGCCGACATTTTATCAAATCACGAGAAAATAAAAATATCCATTAAATTTTTCTGTTTTAATTCGTCCATAACTGAAATTTGGCTTCAAGAACAATAAACAACTTTTTTTTTACACTAGTATACTAGTGAACCATAAAGAAACAACACTTATTGTAATATAAGATCAGGCAATTTTGATATCACAATTCTGTAATATATTTTTCAACACTTGTTGCCTGGTAATTCAAAGCTGTTTGTCGATAACGCTATATCATCACTTTTCTCATATGATAGAAAAATAAAACCTACAAGAGTGAATATCACGAAATTGCACGACCATCGTTTTCTCTTGTTTAATTGTTCGCTAAGCCCTTAGTAAATTTTCCTTTTTATTACATTTTCAATATTCTTAGACTAGTCGAACCGTGCGGAACTCCGCACTGTGCTTCAAATCGTTTTGCATGGTAATCCACTAAATATTTAAAAGAAAGGACATTATGATGAAGAATAGAAAAAAATAAACGGATGTTGCCTCAAAAGAAGACACTTAATGTGAGGACATCAGTAACAAATCCTCTTTAAATACAATGTTGATAGCGTTAATGTGATCATCGCTCACTTTTCGGTAGTACGTATCTTCAATGCAAATATAAATATGATTAAAAGTTATTACTCGTGAAAAAACAGTACTTTTGCATGTGAAAAAACGAATAGGGGTAAATACAATCCTGCCTATTTGAACCTGTGTCTTATTAATGGTCATGGCAAAAGCTACCTTGATCGAAAATTGTTTTCTAGCCAGTTTCAATGGAAATGTCAGATCAGATGGAGTGAGTGCAGTTTGCAGAATAATTACTGGTTTGTCAGAACCGAGGAATTTTGCCATTACAGTGTATTCTATTAGATAAGCTATTACTAATATTTCACTCCATATTAATCATTGTTTGGCGTTAAGATTTCTAATCAACATAATGAGATATATTTTTTTAAATTTTAAATGTTTTGTTCTGCGATTTCAACAATGATAGAACTGTAGCTCAGAATCCTGCAATAAGGTTATGTTAAATAATTTTAAACATTTGGATTAGATTTCTTCTGAACGAAAAACAAACATAAATACTATATGTCAGGTCCTGTTGGTTAACAACCCAACTACGCAAGGTAACAACAACGCAAGGTAAACTTGTTTACAGAACAACTTGGTTCCGTGCTTTAAAAAAAAAAAAAAAAAAAAAAAAAAAAAAAACAGCTCAAATGTAAGATTTTTTTTCTCCAAAAGTGGTTAAAAAAATTTGATTAAAATTCGGCTGATGATCAAAAAAGAAAAAAATCGAACACGATACGAACTTGGCACTTTTCAGTTTATTGGACAACAATCCATCCTACCTAGCATGTCACTAAGCTTCCAAATGCAATTCATTTTTTTTATGTGTAATAAAAAACAGAAAAACAAAACAGGTGTTTTCATAATTAAAGTAGTTTTTAGTCCGTGAATCTATTTTTGTCATCAGCCGGCACGAAGAGTTTTAAAATGACGTAAAATCATGGAATTTAATCGAGAAATATAGAAGATCTCGCGTAGCGACAGAAAAACAGGCTACAAAAATGATACATAACATAAGATATTTAAGAGAAGTGTTTCTATTTTTGAAAATGATTACAATTTGCCATAGCAGGCAAGTTAAACCGTTATGGCTTAGATGGCAGCACGTGTTAATCATTAAACAAAACGGTTAGTTACAAAATCAGCTTAACTAAGTACGTATTTTAAGCGTAGTTTTTCAAATGTAGTCAAAATATGACTGGCTATTTATTTTTTCGGCCAAAGCTGACGAAAAAAATAAATAATATATTATTTCTGAAGTTAAAAACAATTTATTATTTATTTTTTGTATTCAAAGAAATATTCTAGTTAACTAAGTGAAAAGCGTAATTTCAATTTGGGTGTAGTATTTTTTTATTAATAGAAAGATCAAAAACTGTCATTAAAAGAATCATCATTTCTGCAAAGAAATTAGTTTTTCTACACAAAGAAAGGTTATCTTGAAGTCTAAAATTTTACGGGTGGACATTGGCAGTTCTGGGGTGTTATGGTTACAAATGCACACTAAGAAGTGCACAGGTTTTAGCCGTATTGATTTTTGTAACGGTTTTTAGTTCACTGTATTGTCATCGGGGAAAAAAAATTCCAGCGAGTTTTGTACAATAACTCCGCATTCATCAAATGAAAAAGGTTGTTTTTTTTTTTTGTTTTTTTTTGTATTGTGTATGCAATGTATGTAATTGTGGCTTACCTGAAAGACATTTGTTGGATCTTATTTTTTATAACTGTCCTATATTTTGTGAACTGATTTAAAAAAGCAAGTAAATTATCTCAATTATCTCAAACTATAATCATTTAGACTCAGGAGCCAAAATTAGGCAAAATCAAGTCACGCATGTAAGTCAGTAAAATCATTTTTACCCAGTGTAATATGAGAACCATTTGAATACTGTTTTTGGTTATTCGAAAAGGTAAGAACAATGATTAAAAACTCAGATTTAAAAAAAAACATTCCAGTTGTTCACATATGATTTTAAAATACTCAGCTAATGCATGGAACTTCTACCGGAGATAGCAATTTAAAATGTCTAAAAGATAGTTTGTATGAGAGAGTTTATCAAAATAAGTGCAATTTTCGTTTGTTAAAACGATTTGAAAACAAGCGCACAGAATGGAAAAGAATTAACAAGACTGTTTTTTTTGTTTGAAAAAAATATTCAATATTTTGTATGTGCTTTAGGCATTTACCCATGATATTTATTTTTAAATTCTTCAAGAACACTTCTTGTCCTGCATTTAATGGTGCAGAAAAAATATTATTTCTCCGTAAAAACTAAACGTAAGTGATATTAGTACTGGTTTTTATTATTCCTAGAAAAATGTTTTGACATATTTTACTTGAACTACTTTAGTTTTTTAACATTCATGTTTTAAAGAAAAAGTTTAAACAGCTAGCATTTAGTTTTTTGCTTCTCATTAAAATTTTGTTTTTCATGAAATATGCTTAACGGAATTTTATTTTTTAAACCTAGTTCAGATGACTAAAACTGTTTTTTAGTTATAAGTTACTTTTTCTAGTATTTTTTTAAATCAATTCTTTAGTTATTGCATTAAAAACAGTAATTATTATTTTGTTTTTTTATTTAGTGATAAGGAAATATTTTTAGCATTAAAAAACTTTTTTCATGTATTTATTTAATATTAAAAATTCTTCAGCATTTGTTAAGTATTTTTATCCCAGTATGCTTTAGGGTTTGCTTTTAAATGAAACACATCTACGGTTATTGTAAAATTTTCAAACTACACTAAAGCGCTTTTATGAACACCCTAAATAAGATTATGTTTTGCGTTTTTTTTTCAGTGTATATTATCTTCTTTCGCTAATCTTTTTTCGTTGATTTGCTGCAAGGAAATATAAAAGGAAAACTTAAAAATTTCATAAGCACTAATATGGGACTTGCTGTATAAACAAAACTTTTTCCATTAGCAAAAATAAATAAAAAAATAAATTAATTAATTAAAAAATAAAAATTAAAAATTAAAAAAAAAATAAGGTAGCAAAGTTTTAAACTTTTTTTTAAATACCGTGTGTAAATGTATAAGCTTGGTGAAAAAATGAAGCACAGATGGTACTTAGTTTGTACGCAGAAATTATTATACGCATGCATTTAAGATATCCGTCGAAATCAAATGAAGTTTATTTAAAAAAAAGAGTATAAATTTGATAAGTGGGCGTATTAAAATGATCACTAACTTTAAAGTTATGATTGTAAAGTTATGATTGTAATAAATTCAGAATTCCTATATTGAATTAAGTGTCATATCATAGTGCAACAAAACTTGAAATATTTGCAAAGGAATCAATAATCAAGTAATTTCGGTTTGTAAAAAAAAGTAATATTTTAACCACTTAAAGAATAAGATCTTACTTGCTGTTAAGCATTAAATCCTTAGCCACAGTTAAGTCAAACTAAAAGAAACTGCGCCAAATTCAAATATTGCTACCAGGGTGGAGACAACCTTAGCTTATGTGAGAGGTTTACACTTTCAGCTTTATTATCGTTTTTTCAGACTCATAATATCAACAACAACTAAACTGCAGCCTCTAAATTTCACAACAAGTTGCTCGGTATTTTCTTGCACTTAAAATATGTTTCTGTCACTGGGTTGGCCAAATATTTTGCTTTAAGAAACTGCCCTATAGGACAGTGCCAATAATGTTTGAGACCAAAGAAATTTAGAGCAGGATGAAACCGATTGGAAAAGTAAGAAAATATAATAAAATTAATAGGTAAAATAATTTACGGACGCTATGAGTTCAGGAAGGGTGGAGGAGGGAGGAGGCTTTAATTACGATTGATCACAATTTGCGGCAAAACTACCAGTCCTATCGAAAAAAGTAAATTACAAAGTTGTTGATAATAAAAAGAGCTACAACTTTTGTATTTGCACTTTTGTTTTACATAACCTCAAAATCCATGCAAAAAATTCAAAAAACCAACTTTTTAGTTTTTTATCTTTATCTCCCATAAAAAAAACCATTTTTTTAACGAAGCTTTGAAAAAAATTACTTTTATATGTCTCAAATAAACTGAATTTTATTTTGATTTAAAATATTTATTTTTTATCTATTTTTGATTTAATGAAAGAAAAAGCATTGTAATTTTCAATCGAAAAATCTCACGTCAAAATATTTGATTTTTTTTAAAAAATCGGAGAGTGTTTTTTTCGTTGGAATCCCTACTTTCTGATAGTATAAAAAATATAGACAATAGTATGGAAAAAATTCGCAGAAAGTGAAAAACCACGAATAAGTACGAATTTGAAAAAAAAAAAATCATCATTACGTAAAATTTTAAGCTATTAATTAAAATTCACGCTTTAATCACTCAAAAAATGTAAGTTTCCATGATGAATTTATAAATTAAAAAAATGGAAATCCGTGAAACATAGAAATTGCAAAAAACACGCGAAAATAGTTATGAAAATTCGACATACAAGCAGTATGATATGCGTTTTTACTGCAACTAAAACAGGCACATTTCTCAAACGAACTATAATGTTTTTATCGGAATCATTCTGTGTGTTTTTTTTTTTTGAATATGCTGTAATTTGCAATGCATTATCTCTTGTTTTGTAATTTTGAACAGCTTCGCATATTGAATTTTCGGGTACATTAAAAAAAAAAGTATGAAAGAAATTTTCGATTAAAAAATGACCATTTTTCTGTATCATTCATTTTTTTAGGTTATGTTACGTTAAGCATACTACCTTACTCAAAACAATTAAAGGATATTAAGGTTTTGTGTTGATCTTGCACCTGGAGAACTTTTTGGATGATTGATACATTATCGGCAGACGTAGTAACTTATATAAGAAAAATATTACATTTGCTTGGCAGAAGAAAAACTTTTTTTTTAACTTTTGGGTATAAAAGGAAAAAAAAACGCACTTTGTGTGTGCCTATGAGAAAAACACGTAAAAAAAAGTGTGTTTCCTTAAAAGAAAATCGCTTTTAGTAGGGGGTATGGTAACCTCGGACGGCCAGCAATGTAAAACACCTCTGAGACATGGAATCAATGAGGCTATTCCCACTTCTAGTGCAGAGCTCTTTCCAGTTTTTGGAGAGTTTGTGGAGTGGGTAGGCGTCCAGAAACTCGCTGCCTAGAATGTCCCAAACATGCTCTATTGGATTCATATCTGCAGAACACGCTAGCCATTCCATTTGCATGATTCCTTTCTCCAAAAGAAAATCCATCACCAATTTAGAACGATGTGGTCTGCAATTGCCGTCCATTAACATGAAGTCATCTCCAATTGCTGCGCAGGGTAAGGGATTCCAATCGGTTTGAGGGTCTCATCCTTACTTGGTCGACCGGTCAGAGTTAAATTCTGAATGACATGAAGATCGATGCGCCCATCAATGAAGATACCAGCATATACCATCGTACCACAACTGCTAAGTTTGACACTTTCGTGCACGAACGCTGGATTGTTTCTAGTGCCACGTTCCCTCCAGATGAAAATACACCATTATCAGGATGAAGAGAAGACTGATTGATTCCAGACGATTCGATGGCTTCAGTGGAAGCGAAATCTCGCGCCTCGTATTAAACTCGCGTGATATTCTCACTAAATTTCTCTCTTTTGAGACAGCCCGTCTTTTTTTCAACAAAGAACATGGCTAATTTTATGTAAGTGCTCATTTCGAGTATGGTCGGAGCAGACTCAAGTTATATGGCCACTAAAGGGCGCCTGTGATGCAGGGAGTGTTATTGCTGCAAATTTGATAAGTGTTTTCTTACTATAATTTTTCATTATTACTGTCTAGTTTTAGGTTTTTTTACTTCACTTTATCATGTAATTTAGTTTTATTGTGTTTTGGGGGCTCATTTTTGCTGTTATTGTATTCTTGAAGTGTTTTTGTATTTTTTGGAGCTAAGCCTAACATGTGGTGATCTCCTGGTTTTTGATCTTGTGTACTTTATTGGGTGTAGCAACTGTTTATTTACTGTTGTTTTTAGTATTTATTCTGTGTTTTTTTTGCATTTTTATCTTTCTGTTTTGCCTTTTGGAACATATTCACTGAGTAGAAATGGGTGTTATATGCATTATGAAAGAGGTAAAGAGTGGGAAGGGGGACAGGTGGATCTCTTGTGATTTATGTCATATGTTCTGCCTGTATAAGGGGGAAAATGAGTCTGTTTTTGAGGAGGATTATATTTGCACTAAATGTGCTGAACTCTCAGACTTAAGACTTAAGATGCTAGTTTTGGAAGCCCAGTTAGCATTAGGGTGTAGGCCAGTTGTAGAGGGTATAAATGTTCCAGAGATTCAGGGGGAAGTTTCAAATGAGGAGGTAGATTGGGAAACTAAGGGTGTAATTTTGGGGGACTCGATGGTAAGGGAGGTGGGTAACACAGTTGGGAGAGTAAAGCGTAAGGTGGCTAGGTGTTGTTTACCAGGAGCTCGGGTAAGAGACGTTAATATGGTTGCTGAAAAGAAGGGAGTATTGAATAAGGAGGACATGGTTACTTTGTGGGTGGGAACAAATGATGTAGGCCACAGTAAAAATGAGGAATTTTCTAGGGAATGGGAATCCCTGTTGGATAAAGCACCAGCTTTTCGACGAATGTCCAAGTGGTTGGTTTGCTTCCCAGGTATGGAGTGCATAGGAACTGGCTAAATCAACGTGCGAGGTGTATAAACTTGCTACTGAAGTCAATTTGCGAAAAGCGCAGTATCAGGTTCATTGATGTATGGAGTCATTGTAAACGGGATTGAATTGCTAGGGATCGCTTGCATCTGAGCTCTACAGGGGTCAAAATGGCTAGTGGATTAATTTTAAGGGCTTCGGAGTCAAAAAACTAAGTTGGAATGGGGGGCATGGTTCAAGCATCAGGTATCGAGAGAATGAAATTTTTTTGGGTATTGCTAGAAATGGAAATAAAGTGACGAACAAGAGTAGTAATGTTAACAATTGTAATTTAGGAAATTTCAGGGTGTTAAATAAAAGCAACTTAGGCATGCTTAAAGTTTTCTATACCAATGCTCGCAGTATTAGGAACAAGATGGATAAATTGAAAAGCATAGTTATGGATGAGAAGTTGGATGTTATTGGAATTACAGAGACATGGGCTACCGAATCTGATGCAGAGTTATTACATATTGCTGAGTATAATTTGTTCAGACAGGATAGAGTAGGTAAAAGAGGTGGTGGGGTTTTATTTTATGTTAGAGACAATTTTATTTGCAATGAATTGGTCATAAATGATAAGCCTACTGATATTGATATGGTTTGGCTGGAGTTGACGAGCAGTAAGGGCAAAAAGCTACGCTTTGGAAACATTTATAGGCCACCTAATTCAAACCATGGACAAGATGAACAGATGTACCGTATTATTAGTGACATGTCCAGTAAGGGATCCGTTATCATAATGGGGGATTTCAATTTTCCGGGTATTGATTGGAATAATTTTTATCCTGGTAATGGCAAAGAAGAGGAATTTTTAAAAGTAATTGGTGACTGTTTCTTAGATCAAATTGTAACTCAGGGAACTCGAGAGGAGGCAATTTTGGATCTAGTTTTTTGTGACATAGGTAGTTTTGTTCAGGGGTTGAGTGTAGGGGAGCATATTGGAGATAGTTATCATAACAGCATTAGGTTCCGGGTTAAATTTGAAGTGTGCAAAGATGATAATTTTAGGTTTGTGCCCAATTTCAGAAACACTGATTTTGTTGCACTTAGGCAGAGCTTGAAAGAGGTTTTTTCGTCAGGGTTGGAAAATAGCGACGTAGATCAGCAGTGGACGGAATTTAAGGATAAACTTGCTAAAACCGTTGGGGACTATGTTCCATTTAGGAGAAAAGGTGTTAGTACCAAAATTTGGCCCATGTGGTTCTCCAGGGAGACTAAAGAAGCTCTTAATTATAAGGAAGCCTTTTTTTCGTAAGTTTAAAGAAACTGGTCAGAGTGCAGAGAGGTTCCAGTATGGTAAGGCAAGGCGAAATTTTAAGTATTTGGTACGGATTCAGAAAAGGGAATTGGAGCAAAGGCTGGCAGATGACATTGATGGGAACCCTAAGAGGTTTTTTGCTTACGCTAATTCTGGGAAAGCTCGAAACAGTCAAATTGGGCCTTTGGTTGATGAGCATGGAAATTTAATCCAAAACGATAGGGATATTGCAAATGTTCTAAATAACTTTTTTTCCAGTGTGTTTAACGATAACTGTATCTCAACAGTTGACACTAACAAGACACAAGCTATTATACAGCTTGAGGATTTTTTATTTTCCAGGGAGGAGGTTTTATTTCATTTGAAAAAGATTAAAGCAACTAAAGCTCCGGGACCAGATAATATTTATCCAAAAATTTTAGTTGAATGTGCAGAGGAATTAGTGGATGTTATTTTGAATATTTTCAATGCTTCTTATAACTCGGGGACGGTGCCAGAGGACTGGAACCTGGCTAACATAACGCTACTCTTCAAGAAGGGGTCTAAAGGTATTGCTGGGAATTATAGACGTGTGAGTTTGACTTCGGTGATTTGTAAGATTTTCGAAACTTTGATCAAAATTAAGATCATGATGTTCTTAGAGACTAATAGTCTGTTGACTAGTTTGCAGTATGGTTTCAGGAAAGGTAAATCCTGTACTACTAATTTATTGCATTTCTACGACAAGGTTACCTCAGCTTTAGATGACAAAAAATGTGTGGATGTTGTTTATATTGATTTTCAAAAAGCTTTTGACAAGGTACCGCATTTTGCTCTTCTCAGCAAGTTAGCTGACATTGGAATAGGAGGAAAAACTTTACTTTGAGTTAGAAATTTGCTTACTGGTAGGAAGCAAAGAGTAGTTGTGAGAGGAAATCATTCTAATTGGAGTGATGTTTTAAGTGGGGTTCCTCAGGGATCAGTTTTAGGGCCTCTTTTGTTTATTATATTTATGAATGACATCAATGAAAATATTTCTGGAAGCATGAATTGTTTTGCTGACGATGTAAAAGTTATGGGGATTGTCGAAAATGAAGAACAAGTAAAACAGCTGCAAGACGATTTAGATCATATTACTAAGTGGGCAGATAAATGGGGTATGGCAGTTAATGTAGGGAAATGTCAAGTGCTACACTTAGGTCATGGAAATAAGCGTATGAGATATCGTTTACAGGGTTCAGTCATAAATCAAGCAGAAAATGTTATGGATCTGGGTGTCTTTATAAATCAGGACTTCAAGTTTAGTCAACAGTGCAGTATTGCTAGTAACAAAGCCAACAAAATGCTTGGGTTCATCAATAGATCTATTTCAAACAAATCTAAGAAAGTTCTTCTGCCTTTATATAGGAGTTTAGTAAGACCTCATTTGGAGTATGCTGTTCAGTTTTGGTCGCCTTACCTGAAGAAAGATATTTTTGAATTGGAAAGGGTTCAAAGAAGGGTAACTAAATTAGTAAGGGGACACTCAGATTTAGATTATGATACCAGACTTAATAGGCTCAACATGTATAGCCTGGAGCAAAGGAGAGTCAGAGGGGACATGATTCAGTTATTTAAATTTATCAAAATGAAAGATGTAAATGGATTAAATTTTTGCGGGGAAAGCAGGACAAGGGGTCATTGTTTTAAGCTATTTAAATCTCAGGCTAACTTGGAAATCAGGAAAAACTACTACTTTAGCAGGGTCGTGGGCACTTGGAATAGCTTACCGGAAGAGGCGGTAATGAGCAAGGAATTGGATAGCTTTAAGAGGGCCATTGATCTTCATTGGGGACTAATTAATTGACTAGGACCAGCCTAGCTGGGCCCAGAGCCTGTTGCTGGTCATCACATTTGTATTTGTATTTGTATATAGAAGGCTCTGAAAGTGACAGCTGCATGTTTGAAGAAAGTATTTCACCTAGTTTTGCTTTTCATACCAGTAGCGTATTTTGTAAGGATATAACACTGTCTGGTAGAAAACTGTAGAGCATGTGTTGTGTCACTTGGAAAACCGTTTTCATTCAAAATGTTCTATTTTATAAAAGAAAGCATCTCCACGCTGCCACACACCTTAATAATCACCACTTTAGTCACATCAATCTGTTACGATTGTTGTCTCTTCATTTCTAATTCGTTTTGAAAAAAGAGCAATGCGTAAACGTGCCCCGATCTACCCCACACATAGCCAATTAGACAAGATGGTTGTTACTGATTCTTATTTTATTTGCTACTCATATCAAAATGAAGACGTTCTGACAACATAATTTTTCAGCTGGCTTCTTAACTGTTGCAGTATTATTAATATGGGGAATATGAATTTCAAATATTTTAATCTCTAATAGCATGAAAAGTAATCAAGGATGTTTATCAATATATTACATTCCTAATACAGGTGGTGCATTTCTCGTCTGCCTAGAATTTCATGAATTTCGAGAGGTCCTTTAGGTATTTTCCAGTTTGATTAATTCTGTTGAACTTCCGAATAGTTTAAAGCACTGAAAATTATCTTGAGAGCAATAGATACGAAAATATTATAACTAATGTAACATGATTCGATTATTACATGTTTTAAATTGTATGGTGTGTTTTAAGTCAAAATAATAACAATAATAATAAATGTATCAAATTATAGCTTTAATAAACTCTATTTGTAGCCCACTTTCCCGTCAAGAAAAGATCAAAATGCACCAAAGAGGGTTTAATGTGTTATACATTTATGTCCCAAAACAAAAAACAAAGATAAAAAGTAATAACAAAATTCGAAAAAATATTAAAAAATAAGTATTTATTCTGTGACGGTCTCTTTGCCTCTCTCCATAATAACTTTGAGTGAATAGTCTAATTAGAGCAAACCTTTTTTTTTTTCTAATGATCTTGTCAAGCACACCTCACTTCCTTATTTCACTTTTTGATTAAAACATTCTTTTGTTTCTTTTTGAACAGTTCAAATAATCTTAATATTAACGCCAACGGGGAAATTTAAGGCAAATGTAGAGCCTAAACTTCAAGACGGATTTGTTTCAAACAAACTATATCGGAAAAAAGCTCTTAAAGAAAATTGTTTTGATTTGGCTATTTTAAGAGTACTTTTTGTTCATTTAAAATTTTAACATCAAAGACAACACGAAAATTCATTTTTTTGGGGGGGGGGGGGGAATGGGCAGATTTTGGACACTGTCAAAATTTTTTGTTTCAAGAAATAGAAGAAAATGTTTCTCATAAAAGTCAAAACACTATATATTCCGTAGACTTAACATTGACACGAGTTGGACATAAGTGTTTCTGAATCAAAATAAAATTAATCAGAAACGCAAATATTTCCACCAGCGCTACGGAAAAGGAAAATAATTAGACCCCATTCGACTCCTAGAAATTTAGAGCCTTCGACTTCGGCTCATGTACCCCAAAATCAGTCCGCACCGATTCCACAACTAGTACAATTCTTACCCCACAGCGTTCGCGGAAATACAGAATTGGAGGGGAAAGGACGGTCTCTGGATTGCCGATTCAGGAAATTATAAAACTTTTGAGTCCTTACTGCCACTCTGACTTCTTTTCTCCAAAATCTGTCTGACTCCGACTCCAAGGCTCTGACTCTGCAGCCTTGGCAGAAATGCAGACTCGGAGGGAAAGTTACTGACTCCGACTCTTTGAGTTCTAAAACTTTCGATTTCCGACTCCGTTACCTGAAAATCAATCAACTCCGACTCTGATGCCCTGATTTTACTGTGTGTTGAAAGAATTTGTTTTATTTTCAATTTATAGTTTTAGCGTATTTACTTTATTTCCGGCAACAGAAAATAAAAATAAGTTTGGAGTGCTTTATTATTTTAACAGAATGAAAGAGCTATGCAGACGATGTTTTTTAATGAACGCTAATTATTTAAAAGGAGTCTTGTATTTCTTCATTGATTTTTACAGTATATTTATTTGTTGTTTTTTTAGTTTTTAGCAGCAGGGAAAATTAAGTCTCATCGTTCTTTATTTTTACCTAGAAGAGTTACAAACATTTTTTTGGTGTTAAAATATACTTATTACTAAGAGTTTTCTTATTAATTAATCAATTTATTTAATTGAAAACCATTTGAAAAATTTTTATGGAAAAAATACATGAGCTGCATTATTTAAAAGGTGCCGCAATATTATTTGTTTGTTTATTTCTTTTTGCGTATCTTTTTCACTATACGAGCTAGGCAAATTTTGTTTCTAAAAACCAGCTTGACATGTTAAAGAGGTATGTTTGACACTATATACTCCCTTTGCTAATTAAGAGTATATTGATTAGATACTAGAAAATCGAAGACGGTACACGGATACGTAGACTCGTTTAGTTCTGAACAAAACTTCTTGTATTTTTAAACACGCATTTCTCTGGTGAAATTTGGTGCTTCTGATAAACATGCTGAAGACTCACCTATATTCCTATATTCCTTAACTGGCAGAAAGTATTAGAACTTGTACGCAGTTTAATAACTTTAATGCATCTATAAGCGGAAATAAGACGTACTCGCCATCATAAACCACTGAATAAATCCGGTGCTATAAATCATCGCTGAATTTCTGTCTACGGTAAGTTAAATCCTGTAATACGATAGATATCATTCGAGATGTTAAACTGATCTCTTTCCAGGTAATCCAACTTTTCTTAAAATAGGTATAAATCCTGCCAATGTTTCTTTGGCATATCTATTGGTAAAGAAATGGCATTATCAAAAAAAAAAAAAAAAAAAAAAACCCTGAAACACGTATTTTTTTAAGGAAATAAGTGAATGTCACTGTACTAAAAAGTAAAACTATAAACAACACTGTTAAATGGAAATACCAATTTCCATTTTTTTAAATTATGAAATGCATTTTCGAGACTTGAAGGCTCTTCAAAATACATGGGTGAAATGTTTGCAAGCAAATCTTTTAAAAGTTCAAAAAACAAATTATAAATCAACCAAGTAGCATTTCAAAATAGGCCAATAAACATTATGCAGTTTTATTAAAATTGGTAAATTTCACTCTTGATTTATTTTTTACAAAACTTCTACTTTTTACTCTAAATAATAATAAAAATGATGAAAATAATAATAATAATAATAATAATAATAATAATAATAATAGTAATAGAAAAAATAATAGTAATAATAAAGGTGGTGGTGATAAAGGTAAAATATCCAAATGCCTCGAACTGGTCAAATGAACTTTTAAAATGCACGATATATCACAAAAACTCAACTTGCAATTCGGATTGGTCATATAATACTGTCAAACTTTCAAAGTATTTCTTTTTTCAAAGCAGACACCTCTTAAAAAGATCTCTTGAATCGATATAAAAAAGAATCATTATTGTCATCGAACATATGGGTCATCCTTTTGAAAGCCTAATGGTAGTTTTCTCGTCCCAAATGTCCTTCAACGAATTGAATAGCCTCATCACTTCTGCTTGATTACAACGAAGGGCATAGAATCGCCATTTTTCTTCCGAATATTTTTTTCTTGTCTGTTTAATGGTTCGTTGACAAACGTCTGCTCTAATAAAAAATTCTTTTAAAATGTGGCATTATAGATTGCAAAAAAATCATGAGATACTTCATGAGGTTTAGCTTTATTTTTCATCATAGTTTTAAATCTTTTGTATGACAGACGGCTACTTTCTACCCGAAAAAATGAATAATTTAATTAAAATTTAGCTTATGACATAATAAAAGTTATGTGTGTTAAAATAAAAATACAGAAAGTAAAATAAGTCTGCTTTATATTATACTATTTTTAATAGGGAAAGAGTGGTTACTGGGAGACAGATAGAACAGCAGCAATTTATTTTCTGCTTAGCTATTTCCAGACTGGCAACACTTTTGTGATGTCAAATGAACATGCTGTGAACGTTATTTCAGAAAGAAAGTTGTGTTCTTATCTAATTTGAAAAAAAATAGTTACGTCACATTAATTCAAACCCATCAAAGTAAATGTGTGCATTGTTTGCTGTATAGTTTCTTGCCTTGTTTAATATACTTTAAAAACTTGTGTTATTAATCCATTATTTAACTATTATTTAACGTTCATTATAGCAGAAAAAAAATTTTGATATTTTTCTTTGTATAAAAATGGCGCCTACTTAGTTCAGATATAGCAATGAGGAAACAGTGGGACAGAAATGGAAAAATTATGTGTTGAATGGAATTTAATTACAATTAAACTGTTGACGAAGTAACATGATAAGTTTGAAAACCCACACAATATGAGTGTTGAATAGAGTTGTGGCAATTATATTGAAGTAATATAGATGTACTTGCTCGATTTTATATTAATTATATGCTGCTTTATTTCAATTTCGTATTTAATCTATATAACTTTTTTTTTATAATTATTTATTATTATTATAATAATTTTATCCGACCCAAAAAGGAACTGTATTATAAATGCAATTTGTGTTTGTGTGTGTGTGCTGTTTGGCATAGTAGTTAGTAACGTATGAACCGGTTTTGATTTTTTTTTTGTTTTTTGTTTAAAAGATACTTTTTTTAGTCTTTTCTCTAGGTTTGCATAACCTACAGCCCTCGGGTCACATGGGACCCGCTAATTTTATCATGTGCATCGTAGCTCCTAACCGAAAACCCTATTCTGACAGTCTTTTGTTTGACATATGACTTGATCAAGCCCGTAACCCTGGGTAAAATCAAACGGCAGTAAGTATCCATGTTTAAATGTCAATATTGATGCTTTAAATGTTCGCTAGCTCGATGAGTGTGTGCCTCACTGTTCCTATTTACAGTGTCTTAATGTTCCCACTCACTGGGGGAACAGTGAGGCAAAATTGCATTTTGTTTTCATTTTACTTTTCTTTTGTGTGAATTCATAGATTTTTATAAACAATTTTTACAATACCTGATACAGTAACTTACACTATAAAATTTAAAAGAAATCGATCTCAGTGTATTTTTCAGAATAAAAAATGTGATTGAATTTTCGCGTCACACTGTATCCAATCATCTCCTACTTATTAGTTCTTGTTTATTAGCTAAAGGAGAAAAATTATACTAAAAATGTAAATTCTTTAAAATCTTTGTTTGAATTCCATCAAAGTATGTTTTAACTTTGAAATGTGCAAAACTAGAAGCGACAAATTATTTCTAGCCCGTCTAGTACATGTAGTAACCATATTTTTGCTTTTTCTACTCTATCTGTTACAACTTCTGGACAAGCTAGAAATATTTTTTATATTTTTGTTCCGGCATAAAAGCAGCTGTATATTTATTTCCGGTAATCCACTATTGAATAATCTAGTAATCCACAACTTTAATATACAACTGCAATTTCATAAACTTTTTAAACTGTCGTAAACTAATAGTTTTGAATTTTAAGTTTCTTAAAATTTTCATTCATTTACATTTTATTTCTGTAGAAACAGAGAACGTTCCTCTTAAAATCTGTTAACATTTTTTATATTTGTCACCGTTATCTGAGCGCATGAAATGACAAAAAGCAAGCCTAAAAATTCTGCTTCTTTGTTAGTAGATAGTGCACAACGGCTACTGAAGATTTCCGATTTTGAAGTAAAACCTAGGGAACTTTGTGAACACAACAGATTTAACGTGCAACAGCCACCATTAGCGTACATGAAATAAAAAAATCACATGCGCATTTTTTTTTTGTAGTTCAAATCTTCTGAAGTTCAAATCTGAATAAAATTGAATACACTTTGTTTTTCTTTCTTTTTTTTTTTTTTGCAGTAATATACATTAAGGGAGTGCAACTTTTTATACTTTTGAACTATGGATAAAATATAAGTAAGCCAGTTTCTTAGCTTTTTATCTAAGTAATTTTTGGTCTTAAATAAAAAATACAGTTGATGCAAACGTTTTCCGCAATTTTTTTTATTTATCTTTTTATGCTAGTTAACAATCATATTCATACAATTTTGAAATTAATTGGCTCCTGATAAAACATAATTCGTAACATCTCTTGAGCTTGAATGGAAGAAAATCTATTTCGTAGAAATTCGCAATAATAATTTTATTCTTAAAATACCATTCCTATTCAATGGAGGCTAAAAAAGGATCAATGACGCAAGGATAAAAGACAATTTTTAATGAAAATAATTTAAAGAAATGACTTTTCGCTTCCCCATTCAGTAAGAGAGGAAAAAAAAAGTCTTCTTACTATGCAGTTGTCATTGAAAGCATTTCGCAAAATTCGATCTTTTAAATGCAAAATCTTAGTAAAATAACCCAGCCAAGCGTGATCCGCAATCATTTGTTCAAATTTCCTTCTCTCACTCGGATCGCTCGGAAGAGCTCTTTAATTAAATTTCAAATCTTCCCTATCGATGAAGAATGATACGATCCAACAATCGGCGGATATTGGCAGCTGGAGGAAATGGATCCCCAGCGTCAAGGTAGGTAATTCATTAATCTTTTAAGCAACAAGAGAATATGTATATGTAACTCTATATATTTCTGCACTTTAATGCGTGTATATGTGTATAAATAAATGAAAATTTTACGTTTTTGGAATCACTAACGCAGCTAAAATTTTCCCCTGAGAGAATTCAGACATAACGTGCCCAGCTGAGAGGGAGAGGAACAGTGGTACTTCTAATTATTTTTTTACGCATGATAGGTGTAAATGAGATTAGAATAGGTATTAGAAATGGCTACGCATAAGAGTTGTACCAAGACTTGAATAACTAGCTATGAGAATTGAATAGTAAAGATCTGACCGAAAGCCTAAAATATAAAGTAAGAAAAATCTGCAGACGAGTGAGTGTGGTTCTGGCCATCTTAACCATTTTAGTCAATAACAGACTTTTTGAAAAGAATTTCGGCATTTCAACGATTTTACTTCTATTACGATTTGCCTTAATGGAAGTATCTCTTCCATCGTGGCCATTTGCAGCCTCTATCTCTATTTTGAGCGTAATTCTATTTACAGATTTCGTAACACTTGTATACCATATTTTAAATTTTAAAATCATTTCATATACAACGTTTATTTCAATTTCTTCTGACGAAAGATACTTAGTGATAGGAGGTTCGCTTATATTGGTTGCTAACCCAATTGACTAAAACGTAGTGCTCCGTAACCCTAAACATTAATATTGGAGCCTTAAGCTCTCAACTTAGTTTATCCTTACTTCTTCTTTGAAATGAGGTATTTTTGAAATCTGTGAAATCAGAGAATGGCCATACCATTTGATTGTCTCAGTCCCTTTGCGTTCCTAAGTCGCAAGGCGTTCCGAAGTCGCTTTAGGCGAATCCTACGTGCAAATCAACTTATATTACGAATACTTTCAGGCATCTTTGGGCTTCCTTAGGTGTCCAAGTAAGTTAGGTGTCCTTAGAGTCCACTAAAGTCCAAGTAAAGAGTTCAGATGCTCATTTGGTAAACTTCAAATATAATAAGTTAATTCATTATTAAACAGCAAAATTGATGTGGGGAATGACTGTTGGTAGTACTCATTTGGCACACTTTGAATCTTACACATCACTGAAATGAGTGCTAATTTGCTGATTCATTAACAGTGTTCTGTTTATCACCTCAAAACTAAGTTTAATGGTTTCTGGTATTCTTAAAAATAACTAAGGTGTATTGTGAAAGTTGTATGAAACGTGAAAATTTTTACAAGTGGGTAGAATTGATCAAAAGTGGCTGAGAATTAGCGACTGACGAACCGTCAGACCGTTCTTGCTAAACTATCAATGGTCCAACAGCCTCATTTTAAACTCGCATTGTAGAGCACTTTTAGCCACCAGTAATATTCAGATATCCCCAGAGAAGCATCTCAGAGGGTGGTGATTCTCTAGCAAAACAACGGGCGCCCTCACGTTGCTCATTTAACCCATGCAACCCTTGATAAAATGGGCTGAGAGGTACTGTCTTTTCCCCCTTAAAGTGTTAATTAGCACTGTCTGATTTCCATTTCTTTGGTAAACTGAATGAGACATTACGTGGGAAGAAGTTTCAGGCTAACGATTGTGTCGAGAAATTTGTTGCGATAGACTAAGAGTTCATTGCAGCTGGTACGGAAAAATTAGTAGCCTGTTGGAACAAGTCCATAGATGTTGATGGGGATTATGTTCAGAAGTAGGAACAATCTTATTTTGTAGAAATAAATGGGTTTTTTTCGCTAAATTAGTTTATCTCTGAATGACTCTCGCAGAGCAAAACAATGCAAGAATTTTTAGGTGTCATTTTCTTACATCAATGCCCCATTGTTAACTGTGATTTGTTAAAGTAATATTTTATTTTATTTGCATGCATATTTTTCTTTTTTATTGGTATCATTTAGTCAGTATTTTTCTAGCAAATTCAACTCTTTACACTACAATTGTTTAAACTTAGCAGAAATTATTTCTTAAATATGAAAACAACATTATTTGATAGAATAATATTTTTACATTACAATTGAGACACTATTACGCATAATGTTCTTAAAATAAGTTAAATAAATTAGTTTAAAGCTTAGATAAAAAACTCTTTCTCATAGTGAGACATTTTGTGCCTTTAGAAATTTGAGAGATTTTTCTGTGGACTAAATGATTTTTTTTTTCAAATACATTTAATGTATAGAACTTGCACAGAAATTACCAATAAAACCCAAGACGGCGTGGTTTTTGCGGAAAAATAGGCATTCTTAAGTACTTGTAGGAAATCCTCAAACTTTTTCTAAAAAGTTTCTACAGCACGGTTAATGGCTAATGGTTTTAGCAGTGCACCTTAAGGCGCATTCCAAGAAAAGATTAGCGGTGCTTTATAATGTAAGCTTTAAGGAAAAAGCCAATCGAAGAAGCAGAGCGAAATTTGCATCCCTCTTTTTCTCTAAAAAGATAGAACGTTTTCAGCTGAACAACTCAAATATAATTTTTCTGCCGCAAAGCTTCAAACAGAATTTTCCTTACGATATTTGTTCGGATGCGAAATTCTATATTCAGAACGATTTTATTTTTTCAATGTATCATTTGAATCGAAATGGGTTAAAAATTTATGTATTTGCGCGAAATATTTATCTTAGTGTTTAATTTTTTTTAAGTAAAATTTAATTTACTAATTTTTCAAAGATGTGAAGTTGTGATGCCAGATTAAAACATTTTTCCTCTCATAAAATACTAATAAGTGAAGAAACAATCATCTGGTATACGGCAGTAACTTGTGCCGTAATAAGAGAAAACAAGACTGATTGTTTAAAAAAGACTTCAGATAGCTTTTTGAAATTTTATATAAAAACAGGAATAGTTTCAATAAACTGACGTTTGAACAAAGTTATAGGTAATACATCAAACGAAAACCACAGCGTTTTTCATGACACACTTCATTACCTTTTAGTTTATTGCAGGAATACTAGTCTTTGAAAAAAAATATAGTAGGGGGAATATCTGACTTTATAAATTTTTTTTATATATTCTGAGAAGTGTATTTTCAGAGAGTAAATATGAGCTATGTGAGCACAATAAGCTAATTCTGTGTATTGCTTCATACGAGATCTTTAAAGTAATGCCTTCACAAGAAGAATCATTTTCATTTTATGAAACAATTCGCTCTTCAAGTAATGAAATGGATTTCTGCCAAAGATAGCTCTAATGTCAAAAGATTTATGGATGAAATGAATGGAATCACATATTTGCATTTGTATTAACAGTCTTTTATTTGTCCAGTGCTCTCTTCAAATAATGGTACTTTGTCGAAAATTCCACGATTCACGAAGACTAATTAATGCATTAGAGACTGTAATGTTAAAACATGTATGAATGAATTAACTTTTAGTTTTTTTAGAGAAATTCATTGAAGCATTTACACTATCAAGCGATTGCGGAGGAAATTCTCGTTTGTATTTGCTCGAGTTGGGAATGTTACACTTTATCAAAGTCATACACTATTCACAAAATAAGTTTTGTTTTAGAGGGTAGGAGAATGTTGGGCAAAATAAAATGGTTAAGATGACTGACCTTTTTCAAAATGAAAAACTCGGAAATTGGTTTTGAAAATTGCAGCACATAAAGAAAGAACATTCTATTTTATAATAAAACTTGCGTTGAAACAGTATTTTTTATTTTCTGCAGTAAATTTTAGTCTTAAAAAAAGAATTTCACTATTTTTTTTCATGGGGCAAAGTTAAAAATAAAATATTTATCTAATGAAATATTTTCTATTCATAATAAAAAAAAATTTCATCAAAAAAAAAAAAAAGGTTGGATGAATAAATAAATGATAAAATGAATAAATAAATTAATATATGAAGAAAAATAAATGAGCGAGTAAAAAAATGAATGGTTAAGAAAATAAGTGAATGAATGAATAAATAAGTGAATTATTAAATGAAGGAACGTAAATGAATTAATTCATAAATGAAAACGTAAAAAGTACATTAAATGATTAAGTGAGTAAATGAACCAAACTATTTCACTTTGCCCCGTATGTACTTGGCTAATTGTATGATTTATTTAAAATACAAATAAGCTTAACATTAATTACATTAATACTGTATTGAATATTAATAACTTTATCATTTTATAGTAACAAAAATAATTTGCGACTCACCACAAAATATTACAACTTGAATAACATTTTTTCAGATAGGTAAAGGTAGAAGCAAAGAAAATATTTCACCTTTTCACTTTGCCCCGCTATTTCACTTTGCCCCATGTTCCCCTACTTAATCTATATTATTTCACATTAACGCAATGTAGATACACATAATTAAGCATAAACAATACAAACGTGTCATTATATTGAATCAGATGCGTTTGTTGCTGTTGTCTTTTTCCTCCGCAATGCTGGCAATTTGGGGTAAGTTGCTTCATTTTTCCAACTGCACTGTAACTTGGGAGTGAAATCTGAATCCCACAGTACACACATGCCATAAGAACCTGTTTATAGGGTTGGAAACTATTTACATCACAACGACACTTTCACACAGATCAAGAACAAGGACAAGAGAGAAAGACAAACGTCCATGCCCTAGGAATGATTCAAACTCGGAACCTCCCCATCGCAGTCAGACGCCTTTAACAACACGGACGACCTTGAATCAGATTAATAAAAGAATTAACATTTGTCAAATTATCACTCAAGTAAAAAGAATACACAATACAAAATCCTTTTGCAAGTTATTTCCCTAACATTGACTGAGTACAATGAAGATGAAAGACGAAAACGGCTACTTTTACTTTACAAAATGGCTCCTAAAATTGTTTCTCATTGTGTTAAACCAATTATTAGTGAGAAAACAAGCCTCAATGACAAGCGATGATATCAGAGAAGTCTGAAAACAGCCTCTAACAATAGGCCTTATCATCTCGTTATTAGTAGCATAATAAGAAAAAAAAATTATACTTTTAAAGTAAAAGACTTTAGTTTAAAAAAATAACAGTTGGTTAAAAGAAATAGTGTATCCCTACGTAGTAGTATAAAAGGAAGTCTCCAAAAGCGTCTGTGTGTTTAAACGCGGGAAAATGTGTGTAAAAACTCGGGAACTACCGGCGGATTTCACTGAAATTTTGGCAGTTTGTTTCTTTACGCTCGGTAACGGTTTACAGACTAAATCGAAAAAAGTTCGATAAGTAGTTATTTTTTTTATTCATATTTAATATTCGATTTTCGCATGAATTCTCGAATATAGTTGTTAAAAATTACTTGCACACGTTAATATTGCATACTGTTCAAAAGGGAAGATTTTTCTGCGCTCGATGCAAATTATTCCAACTCTCTGATTTAATTAAGATGGGAGTTATTTACGTTTTTAACTTGACTTTTTCAAGATTTCGCTTGATTTAAGACACTACTCTCTTCATTAAAATTGTTATCAAAATTGAGCGCACGCACGAATGGTCCCACATTTTTTTTTAATCATTAGAAAGAGCGACTTTTATTTACTCCAGATCAAACTCGACTTGCAGTCGAAGATCCAATGTTCTATCTCAATAAAATACAAGCGGGTTAACCTTAAGTTTGAAAATGTGTCCTCCATCTCTGCTATGTTAATTAAGTTTAGGGCAATTCCATGTGTAACGGAAGGACACTTTTGGTTTAAATTAAGTGATAACAATGAAATTAAAGTGACCATATTTTAATGAAATAAAAAAAAATATTGCACTTGGCTTATATAACGCTACTGTTATTGTTGTTTTTGTGTCCATAGTTAATAATCATGGAAAGATTGGGTGTCATTGCCTCGAAACTTTGGATTTCTTTATCTATTCACACATAAGACAGCACGAGAAAGGATTTTGAGTACAGAGAGAGGAAATATCAGGCAGAGCACAGGTGGGAATCAAATCCAAGACTTCCGGCAAATAAAGCAAAGTTTTTACCGCAGACCCACGATGGCTTCCAAAGCAATATACTGAATAAGGCATAATGATTGAAATATAAAGACCTCTTATTGGGGTCACATTGCCCAATGTCTTACGTTTTTCAAAAGCTACTCTTTGACTTTGAGGTTGGTAGATAGCAAGTAATGTGATTCTACGTTGCGTTGGTCAAAGGAAATGTATTCGTCTAAGCTAATTATTATCATCTGTTTCTTATTTTTCTTTTTCTTTTATTTTCATGTACAAATATAGTGTTTACTTTTATCGATTAAATTTATTTATGTTTCTTTTAATATTTTATAACGATAAATCTAAGTGTAGTGATATTTTTATTTGTTTGCATTTAATAATATTTAACTATAAACGCTTTTCTACGGTGATTTTGAATGATTCTAAGCGTATTTAAATTAGGTTCTGTTTTCTTTGAAAGAGGGAGTTTTGACAGACAGGTGTCATCATTATATCATTATTTTTTAATTACTTTGCGGAATATGCTAGGACTTTGGACAAAATTATGTGTGCATATTATAATTAACGAAACAGAATCTTTCTTTTAATTTCGTTGTAGGAAGGGACATTTACATTTGATTTAAGAACTTTTAATTTAAATCTATAGTACAAACAGAGCCGTGCTGGTGCAGCTAGTTACTCATAAAATATCGAAAGAAATTTATCACCAGTTTTAGGTAAATACTGTTTTTTCCCCTTTGTGAGCAAGTGATTTGTTTTCATAATATTTGACATGAATTTCAAAATTATTGTCCATCTAAAATTTCTCTCATTACAAAAAAAAAAAAAAAAAAAAAAAAAAAAAGAAAAGAAACAACCCAAATCTTTAAAAGCAATAAGAAAATGCGAAAAAAATTGTATTTCTACTGCTAGCATTTAGGTTTAAAATACTCGATACGGCAATTACGCTTAGGTTTTCTTCCACTATGTAGCACTTTATTTGGCAATACAAATCTTGTTTTATATATGAAACACTAGCAGTAAATGCACGACTCTGCTCGTGCTATAAAATTAAATAAAAAAGCTCTTAGAGCAAGTCTAAATTTCTCTTTCCCCTCCGAAATAAAAACAAAAATTCTGTTTCGTTAGTTAAAATGTGCACATATAATTTCGTCTAAGCTCCAAACATAGTCCATAAAGTAATTTTTAAAAAAAATCCTGACATAAAAATTGCACCTGTCCGTCAAAATTCTCTCTTTCAAATAAAAACGTATCTAATTTAAATACGCTTAGAATCATTTAAAATCTCCGTAGAAAGACGTTTAAAGTTCAAAAAATATGATAATAACTTTTAACTCTCCCTTCCGAAAGATACTGCCAATAAAAGAAGCAAACAAACAGAAATATCACTAATTTAGATTTATCGTCTCAAAATTTTTATAAGCAGAACAAAAAGTAATCAATAAAAATAAACACTGTATATGTCCATGCAAAGAAAAAAACGATAATGATCACGTTACTCGCTATCTACCATTTGCAAGGAGAGTAGGATTTGACAAACGTAAGAGATTGGGCAGTATGACCACTATGAGCAATCCTGATTGCTGAATCATAATCAAAATACTCACTCCAGTTGAATCAGCTGAAACTACACATACAGTCTGAGTAAAAACTTTAAGATCAGTATAATTTTCTTTGAAAAAAGGAAAATGAAATTAAAGGGATTTTTATATTATTGTATTATTAATTATTAATGTTCATTGGAAAGAAATAACGCAACAGACAGGATTTGTAAAGTATGCAATAACCAGAAAATCAGTGGTTTATTCAAAGTTAGCATTTCAGCTTGAGTAAAAACTTTAAGGCCACTAGTATTTTTAAAAAAGAGCAAGTACATATACTGTAATATAAATGTCACATCAGTTAACAAGATTGTGGAAACTCTTTAACTTGCAGTTTTGTAATTAGTTTCTTCAAAGTTTTTGTCCTACTTGCGACAATATCGTAAGGTAAAAAGTTAACTGTTCAAGAAAGAGGGCAGATTGAAACTTTTTCTTCAACAAAGTTAAGTAGGCGTACTATTGCGAAAAAATGGGAAGATTGAAGACTGAAGTCAGCATTCTTGTTTGATTTAAACACAATTAGGGTAAAAAGAAAACCCGGGAAAACTTAAAGCTTTGTCCTCGCGTCATGGAAGAAGAGTTTGGAAATTATTACATTACCTGAAAAGTACTCAACCAGGAAACTTATTCAGACGATAGTTTTAAATGTTTGTCAAAAACGATATGTACACAATTAGAAGGTGTGGGAATTTTATTAATGCTGCAAAATTGCTTAAACCTCATTTATTGAAAATGCACAATATAGAGCGTTTCAACTTTAGCTAGGAAATGATGACCTGGGATAACCAATGAATACAAATAATTTTTTCTAACGAAAAGAAGTGGAGTTTGGATGGACCAAACAGACGGAAGTACTACTGGCATGATTTACGAAAAGAAAAGAAATATTCTACAAGCGCCAATTAGATGGAGGCTCTGTCAGAACTTGAGAGTGCTTTGCTTACAATGGTGTGTGCTCAGTTGCGTTTGTTTCAGGTAAAATGAACTCACAAGCATATCAAAATGTCCTCCCAAGTTATCTTTTACCAAATGCTGAATTTATTGCTGGAGAAAATTGAAAGTATCAGCAAAACAATGTATCTATCCATCCGAGTAACAGTGCAAAAAATATAGGCTCCAAGAAAACAATGATGAAACTTTGAAATGACCAACTAAGTCTCCAGATCTTAACCAAATAGAGAACTTATTGGGTAACTTAGCAAGAAGAGTTTATGCAAAGTAGAGACATTTTACTTCATCAATAGAGCTGAAATCTACCAACGAAGATGAATAATTAAAAATACATCCCGAATTTTGTCAAAAACTGGTTTTATTCATGAAAACAAGAATATTTGAAGTAATTTAAAGGAATGGTTCCCACACAAGCTTATAAATATTTGAATTTTTGTCCTCATATGCTTTTTTCTATGTTGGCCTTAAAGATTTTACTCAGGTTCCAATATTGATCTGTAATATTTCCTGATAATAAAACACTTACAATTAAATTTTTTTGTCTTTTTTACTTGTATCTAAGGTTAATAATTATCACCCATGTGATTTTTTGATCCTAAGATTAAAGTGTGTCCAATTTCCCATAAAAGTGCACTGGACTTAAAGTTTTTACTCAGACTGTATATTCCTACCAAAAAGGTTTACAGATTGTATGATAAAGCTTATTTTATGTCTGTATAAACGAATTTTCATGTGCCTCTAATTTCAGTGAATGGCAATTCTACGAAAATGACAATTTTTACGAAATATTTTTTTTCATTAATTTATTGGAATGATTTTGTAAATTATATCACTTATTATGCCTCATTCATTATGCGTTGGGGGGGGGGGGGGTTAGAAACTTCGCTTCAAATGCCGGTAAACGTGGGTTCGATAGCATCGGATGCTCTGAGTGGTGTATTTCCTTTCTTTACGCTGAAAATCTTTCTCATGCTGTTTAATGAGTGAATAAATAAAAAAAGTCCAAAATATTTAGGCAATGGCCTTCAATCCTTCCATGGTTATTAACTATGGACACGTAAGCAACAACAGTAGTGTTATATAAGTTAAAGGCAACGATTTTTAACTTAATTAAAAATATGGTTATTTTTATGGACTTTGAAAGCCACTCCACCGCAATCATTCCGTCAAAACACATAAACTTGAATTTGTCAACCTAGTGCATGAAAAATTATTTAAATTAATAGTTTTTTATTGTTACTTCTCTATCACGAAAGTATTCGTCAGTTAAAATATTGAATTAATAAACAATTTCACAAAAATATCGTTTTGTTCTAAGAAATCCAAAAACTTGGTTCAGAAAAGTGTCATTTCATCACGGAGCAGAAAATAGTAAAACCCTCGATCCGTCTCTCGTCCCGCGACACGCTCCAGCGTCTGCCATTTTGTGTCGTTCCTCAACTTTCTCCCTATCTCAACAATAGAAAAATACAGAGTTTCGCTCATTGAAAAGTATCTTTTTATCAACGAATGTTTACAGATTTTTAATCGCAACTTGTGTAACTGATAATATACGCACAAAAATGTTGAATTTTACCTTAGTAGAATATTTTTTTTATTATTAAACCGAAAATTAGTAAAAAGCTGTTTTGAAGAAATTTTTGACTATTTTTAAGAGTAATTTCTTTTTTTTTTCCCCATATAGACCTTCTGAGTTACAAATTACTTGAAGTGTTTTAAATATGCGTTTTATTACATTAAAAAATGCCTTTTATTTAAACCTGATTTTTTAAGGATACTGCTAGTTCTTAAAAATTCAACGAACTGATAATAAAATGTAACCAGTTTTAAATTAATATTAAAATAATAACTTAATTATTCGATGCCAATAGGAATTCAAATAAAAGAGTGCACATTACATCTGTGACGAACTGTTTTAAATAGTAATAATGAATTTATAAATTAACAGATACTGGGATAAATCATTTCTATGTATTTTTTATTAAAAAGGTTTTCACATCAAAATAAAAATTAAACAAAAACAGATTTTCTCCGGGCAAAACAAAAATCTTCCCGTAATTATATATTTTGACTTGAGTTACATGTTACTATAATCTCAAAGAAGCTTAATTTTTTTAATGAATAATTTCATACTTTTAATATCTTAATTTTTATGCGCAAAATAGATAAATAATTAACTTAGAAACACACTGAAACTCATGGTTTTGACACAGTTAAAAGCAAAACGACGTGTTCTTAAAATAATTTTGCTACAGTTATTGAGACATTTTGAAACTAACTAAACAATAGAAAATTTACATTAAAAATAAATAAAATAATTAGCATATTTAAATTTTGACGGCTTTGTTACCTTAAACTCAGAAAAATCAGTTTTAAAAATAGGGCAAATATTTTACTACTGCTAGCAATTTATTAGGTGCCGTTACATAGTTGAGCTTTACAATATTTGAAGGAACTATTTATGATGATTTTAGTGAATGTCCTTATTATCCCATGAAAATTAACAAACCATCAGACAGTTTCTTGAAAAGTAAAAAATATTGCAATTTCAGCAAGAGTTTCAAAAAGTATCTGAAATTGCACATCAGTATTGATAAAAACATTTAAAATACATAAATAATCTTTCAATGTACTTCGATATAGTAATTTTGAACTGTTAGAACATCTTAAAGCACTACACCAAGGCATCTTCACATTAAAGATAGCGTTTGATGAAAAATACGAATAGCAAAGAGAAAATATCTAGTATTCCGCACAGTGAAATCACACAGGCAACGACACAAAATGGCGGACTGAACCCACGTGACTGCCCGCCTCCAATCGCAATCGAAAGCGGCGCGCAGTGCATGGATCAAAGTGTGTCGCCACTTAAGAGAGGATCCAGGGCTTTAGAAAATAGCACAAACATTGAGAAAAAAGGAATTCGCAACTCCAACGAACTATAGGGGGCACTGAAGTCACTGTCTAATGGCGGAATTGAAAACTAAAACAAACGCACATGGTAACGAAGAAAATGCTAAAAGTGTTGTGATTTTTGTTCGTACGTATGATTGTTTCGCTTTATTCTTTTTAAATTAATTTTCAAAGTCTTGTTGATATTCTGACCCACGTAGAAAGAAATGAGAATTCAAGAAGCATTACTAAACGTCAAACATTAATGCAAAGTACGTAGTTCGTAGTTCTAAGCAGCCATTTTCACGATGTTGAATTCGATATTTATCAATTCTTGATAAAACTAAATAATAATTGTGGCCTGACAAGAATAACAATTAATGCTAGAAAATTTAATATGACATTACAAATTATTACCAAAAGAAGATGATACTTCTTTGCTTTGCTTTGGCTAGCGCTTGTTTTCCATTTGTAGCTGAGTTATTTCTCTTGAATTCCCGAATCGGTTAATTTAAAAATTTTCTGTTTCGATTTTTCTAATTTCTGAGTTACGATTTAATTGTGTCATGTTATGCAAATCATCAACAAAATTCTCACGGATATATGGTGGTAGTTTTCTTTTCAGTTGATTGACAATTATTTCTTTTTACTTATCGAATTCTGTAATCTTACTACCATTTTATTCCACTCATGATAAAATTTGAAAATGGTTTAACTAAAAACGCGAAATCTCGCCAAGGCTACTTTGCTCGCACAATGCTAAAATTATAACCCTAAACAAATTTGGCGATACCTTTCAGCTGAGAATAAAAGGAATAAAGTAAATTCTTTCTCGGTTATTCATTTTGTTCTACGATAATATATTCAAGAAAATATTTTGCATACTGTCCATTCCAACTAAATGCTGCTGTAAAATATGGTAAGTTTAATTAATTTAAGATTAAAAAAACTCCCATATTCTTAAAAATTCATACAAAACAATAAAATTTTTTACCTTGTATAACGTTATCCAAGTTTGTTAATCCAGAATTTTCGCTTTCACCTATTATTAAGGAAATAATGAAAACTAACATTATTTTGAGGAGCTCGAGAATACTACTAAGGGACGAATTAATTTCTGTAGCTGAAAGCAAACTAAGACACATCGATTGCGTTAATAAATACTCAGAACAAACTGCCTGTGTTTACGTCAACAGACACACATGGAACGCAACGTGGCAAAGTTTTAGTTGCATTCGCAGTTTTATAAATCACCGCAAGGTAGCGTATTCGAGCGCTGGAGTTCCGAATAGAATATTTTTTCTCTGTCTTTGTTTTTCATATTTTAACAATGAAGTGCACCGAAAAAAAAAGTCAGCTGAAATGAAAATAATTTCACTATAATTGCTTAAACCCTTAAAAAAAAAAAAAAAAAAAAAAAAAAAAAAAAAAAAAAAAAAAAAAAAACCGTTACACATGGAATTTTTCTGAAATAAAAAGAATAATTTTCTCTATTGTAATTAAAATAGCAGAGCTGTGGACATTACCGTACGCTGTGAATCTCTGAAATAAAATCCCAACAAAACATAATTGTGAAGGGGAGCCAAGTTCGATCAAAATGAGAGGCCCTGGGTAGACGGTGTCACCTATAAAATAGTTCAGATCTAAACGAGTACCAAGTTCCATAGCTGTTCCTCATAGAAGTTGGATTGTCCCATGTTTATTAATTCATTCAAAAAACTTTTTTTTTTTTTCATTTTCTTTGATTCCGGATTTTAAACTTGCGGTAAGTTTTGGTCGTCAATAAACAATTTCTAAAACATTGGACTACTCCAATTATACAGTAACTTGCCAAGTTTAAATCCGAGATCAAAGAAAGTAAAAAATTGTTTTCAAAATGAATTGAAGAACACGGGGCAGTTCAATTTGCATGAGGAACTGCTATGGAACTTGTTATCCATTGAGATCTGAATCTTGTCGGTGACACGGTCTACCTAGAACCTTATTTCGATCGAACTTGGCAATTTTTTACATTGATATTTTGTTTGACTATCATTAAGTTTCGAAAGCTAAATCATAGTAATGTTCTCCTTTAGAATTAAAAGTAAACGCGCGTACAAATACAACTTCCATTCCCCCTGCTTTTACAATGCTTTGATTTCTTTTCATTAGTAATTTCGAAGATATTCGATAACTTGGGGTGTTGGCGCTATCATCAATTATGGGCTATAATAGTTTGCTTTTGTCACTATCAGCAAGGCCATGGCCGAAGTACATTAGCTCTTGCTCTTTGGCGTCACAAATTTGGCGACAACTGGGAAAATTGCTGTGACTTCTAGTTCTTAAAATCTTCCCGCAATTTCTAAATTTTTCCGGGGGAATTATCAAAACGTAGCTCGTAAATATGCAGACTTCGCAAAAACATTTCCCCATTGCTTGTAATTCCGTGGCGCCAAGTTTAAGGACCTTTAAGAAATTAACATGAAACGAAGCTAAAAGACGTAACAATGGCAATGCGAAACAAAAAAAACAGTAATTTTAATGGAGATGAGATTTTTTCGAACTTTATTTTTAACGGCTTGTAACTTTTTTTCTTAGGAGATAGAAGATAATTTTTTCGACCATAGGTCAAGATATTTCTGGAATAAAAAATGTCTCTCTTTGCAATGGTGTTAAAAAGAAAACTGTGGGACAATTCCTTCACTTTTTATTGATAGATTAATTAAAGAACGTAGTGCCTAAATTTCAGATAAGCCTAAAAAACTTCGAGCTAAAAACGAAAATTACTCCCGTCGTAATGAAGTTAGAGCATTGAAACAAATTGCTTAGAACGCGGAAAATTCTACCCTTTTCAACGATAGATAATATTAATGTGTGCAAGTAACTTTTTACCCCTTTAATAACCAATAATTTTCGTGAAATTTGGGCCTAAATTGGTATAAAAAAAGAACTATTTATAGATTTTTTTTTCGAATTATAACCTATGTCACTCAGTAAGAAGGCACCTTTCATATAGTGAAAGATTTTTTTCAAATAGTTGCAATGATTCCGAAGATTACCTCAAACATATAAAAACATATATAACACACAAAAATTCGCCCTCTCCCTTTGTAATATTAGTATAGATAAAAGCGAATACTCTAACTTCTTTATCTTCTTTACTAATAACTAGTGATACCCGCACGGCTTCGCCCGCAATAGAAAAATCAAAAGGTCTTTTGGTTCGCCTGTATATTTACAAATAATGTATAGTGAATTTTCTCGCCAGTTGGCTTCTACCGACATTACGGTTCCACGTTATGATAATTTCGTATCTCGCCAATTGGCTTGTGCCCATGTTACGGTTCCACGTTACGATAATTTCGTAGTTTATGATACTTTTTTTCTTAAAATTGGAATAAAAAAAGAACCACATCGAATTTTCGAAAAATCGCTTCGAGGTGCACACCCCCATGCTACATACTAACTTTGTGCCAAATTTCATGAAAATCGGCCGAACGGTTTAAGCGCTATGCGCGTCACAGACATCCTACAGACATCCTACAGACATCCAGACATCCAGACATCCTCCGGACAGAGAGACTTTCTGCTTTATTATTAGTAAAGATAAAGAAGAAGATAAAGCAGAAAGTCTCTCTGTCCGGAGGATGTCTGGATGTCTATAGGATGTCTGGATGTCTGTGACGCGCATAGCACCTAAACCGTTCGGCCGATTTTCATGAAATTTGGCACAAAGTTAGTATGTAGCATGGGGGTGTGCACCTCGAAGCGATTTTTCGAAAATTCGATGTGGTTCTTTTTTTATTCCAATTTTAAGAAAAAAACTATCATAAATTACGAAATTATCATAACGTAACATGGGCACAAGCCAATTGGCGAGATACGAAATTATCATAACATGGAACTGTAATTCACCAAACATTCACCATACATTATTTGTAAATATACAAGCGAACCAAAAGACCTTTAATTTTTCTATTACGAGCGAAGCCGTGCGGGTGCCACTAGTTACTAATAATAAAGCTCAAAGTCTCTCTGTCTGGAGGATGTCTGGATGTCTGGATCTCTGTGACGCGCATAGCGGCTAGACCGTTTGGCCGATTTTCATGAAATTTGGCAAAAAGTTAGTTTGTAGCGTGGGGGTGTGCACTTCGAAGCGATTTTTTTAATATTCGATTTTGTTCTTTTTTATTTCAATTTTAAGTCCATTTTCCGGAGCAAAGTTATCATACGATGGACGAGTAAATTACGAAATTATCTTGACGTGGAATTGAAGAGCGAATGAACATAGCCAATTGGCGAGAAACTCGCCATATTTCGGCGAATAGTTCGCCTGCATATTTTGGTAAATATGCAGGCGAACCGAATGACCTTATGACCTTTTAATTTTCAACTACGGGCAAAGCCTTGCGGGTACCACTAGTTTAGAAATAAAAATGCATTACAGTTTTAAATTGATTTTACGGAAATGAAATTGAGTATGGGCTTACAAAAGATTCTGGGTTTTTGTTTCTTTTGTCCCTATTTAATTTTTCCTTAGTGGTGAAGCATTCTTAGCTTAGAATAGCTTGCTTTGCTGTTTGCAATGTGGGCGTAGCACCTCAAATTTGTATTTTTTTTAAACTTAGGAATTTTTTAAATCAGTTTTAAAGTTAAGAGTTTTTAAGTCTTTTTTTGAATATATTTAATTTTTACTTGCTAGTACACTTGAATGGAACCGAACAAGTACTCAATGTACGGAATTTAATGAGTATGCATTACATGTCAAACTTCGTATCGTGACGCATTGATCTACGGAAGTTTCTATCAACTTTAGGGGGAGATAAGATATAGTGATACACGAGGGATCATGTTTTTTTTTTTTTTTTTTGCAGATATAATTGCAATGTGAACTATTTTTAAAAACAAGAAACACAACGAGTAGTGTTCTATCGCGATTCGTGATTACTAAAAACATAATTTGAATTCAAGCTGTCAAAATTCAAATTAATGCTAGGGTCCGAGATGCTAGATGCTGTGTTTTTTTTTTTTTTTTTTAAATTATGTCATGTCATTTTACTTTATTTCACTTTACATTACATATTTATGTGCATACATCACGTGCTTTGTTTGTCATAAAGAAAACCGAACATTTAATTAGATGCAAACTAATTACACACATACTGTCTACATAATGTTATCATACAATATTAAGCTTAGAAAATACTTTTAAGCAAACAACTAATTTTCCTACCAGATACAGCCTTTGAGCAAGATTGCAGTCTTGCATTTATAATTATATTTACCTATTAGCTATGCATACTCGCATGTTTTGTTTCTACTTTAACGAATGATACGTTAATGAGTAATTTTTAGACGTTCTTGACAAATAATTAACCCCTTAGAAATGAGAACTCAAGTAAATATGTATTCGGGTAACTATTTTCAATAGATCTTCGATAGTCATGTGATACAATTTCAAAATTTTTTATACATTTTAAAATTTTGCTAAGCAGACTGATAATGCAAGATCGCTGATTATCTTCTCGAGGAATTTCATACTTGGTTTGATAAATGTGCGA
Organism: Uloborus diversus; assembly: GCF_026930045.1. Classification (NCBI taxonomy): domain Eukaryota; kingdom Metazoa; phylum Arthropoda; class Arachnida; order Araneae; family Uloboridae; genus Uloborus; species Uloborus diversus. Next base: position 102,764,978 of record NC_072732.1, read on the forward strand.
CCGAAAACATATCTTTCATAACACATCTCGTGTTGTGAGAATGGTAAATATTTTTATTGTTTTATAAATAATTAGTTAAATGACAAAAAGTAAAAATTTGGAATTAATTTAAATTCGCAGCTTTCGCTACCATGACAAACAGTTCTTTAAATATTTAAACACAACATTGTGATAATGGTCATTAATGACAAACGAGTATTTTACTTCTGTCTGTTTTCCTTAGGCGAAACCTAGCGCCAATTTGCGCATGTGTCAGGTCTGCTCTGATTTTGTCAAAATAGGGAGGAAAACCCGGAAGTAAAAGGTGCAAAAATACGCTTTCAGCAGTACTTCCCAAATAGCGTCGAAAAAGATAGAGATAGCAAGTGCGAGGGAAAAGTTCCTATGCTCAAACTATTGTCCCTTTTTAAAACGGAATCTATCCTAAGTGATAGTCTTTTCTTTCGAGAACGAACAGTAAGTAGAGTCATTTTATTGAAGTTAGCATAAACCTCTGCATTGGAAATTGTTCAAAAAAGTAAGATTAAATCCCATGGGTCTTAAGAGCTCCCGCCTCAGAAAAAATATTTATTTTTTCCCAAAGTACACTTGTTTACATACATATGGGTTTAGAAATATTGATGGAAATTCTGCATGTGGAGCAGTTATAAAGTTCGACAATCGGACTAAGAGTCTATACTAATCCTTGTGGTTGTTCAGTGCTGAATGCAAAACTTAAGGCAATCGAGATGACTTTAAATTGCTTAACTAAATCCATACCAACTAAAACAGTATTCTTCGTAGACTCCATATCAACACTTAGCGCTCTAAGAACTATAAAAGTGTTCTTATAGCTGAAAATCAATTTTAAGAGATACAATGACCAGCATTGAATCACTGCAAAAGGTTTTTCAATAATTTTCCAGTGGATTCCATCTCATATTGAGCTTGTGGGAAATGAGACAACCGACAAACTTGTTAAGGCTGCTGCTGTTCTCAATGCAGCTTTTGATTTTGATCTTTTTAAATTTCTACATAAGAAAGCTTTAAAGGAACAGGGCACCGAAGGAGTGTACTACATGGCCGACGAGCCAGGAACTCAGATTGATTCCAGGTTGAATCGCCACCAGTCTTCATGTCTATCAAGACTGTACACAAGGCACGCTCATGATCATGTTCGAAGAAAAGGTTCTTCAAACTTTTACGAAATGAAACGAAAATCAAGCATTGCCGGTACACATTCTTGATTGTACTGGGCTAACAAAAAGAAATTTTTTCCATCTAACTTTTAACACAATCTTGACTTTTTAAGGGTTTTTAATGATATAGACACTAGTTAATACTATTGCCTTTTAGAATTTTGTTTTAAATATTACTGCATATTTTTAGATATTGCTGTTTTATCTTTCTACGTCCATGGGTTTGTGCATTTCATTTACACTCGGAAAAGCAAAAAAAAAAAAAGATGCTCATATTGTAATATTTTGTTGTAAGTCAAAAATTATTTTGTTGTTATAAATTGCTACAGAGTTCTTGTTTCTTTTTTTTAAATATTAATTGAGACCTATAAATATTCGCTGCAGTATTTGTATTTAATACCAAGCTTATTTTTATTTTAAATGGCTAGTACAATTGTTCAAGAGCATGCGGAACAGATTGAAATAGTTCGTTTTGTTTACTTTTTCAATCATTTATTAAATTACTTACGTACTCATTTATAAAATAATAAATTTACGTTCCTTCATTTTGTAATTTATTTCTTCATTCACTTGTCATTGACTCATTTATTTTTTGGACATACATTTATTCATTAATTTATTTGTTCGCTTATCGTTTCAGCAACTATTCATTTATTCATTCATTTCTTTATTTACTCATTCATATGATCAAAAATATTTTTAATAGCTATATGCAAAATATTTCCTTACAAAATATTTTATTTTTTTATTTGCACCATAAAAAAAGGCGCAGGAGGGGGGGGGGATTTACATTTTTTTAAGGCACAATTTTGCTTCCAAAAATAAAAAATAGTAATGTTTCAATGCAAGTTTTATTTTTAATGCATTGTTCTTTCTTTGTGTACAGAAATTTTAAAAATAAATTTCTCAATTTGTTCATTTCAAAAAATGTGAGTTATCCTAACTATTTAATTTTGCCCCATATTCTCTTACATTAACTAACAACAGTAACAAACACTTACCATCAAACTGGAAAGCTTTTCAAAATGAGACATCTTTGTCGGGAGGATTTGAATAAACAAAAATAAACTTCGTTGTTAAAAACCAGTAAAGACATCCCATTTGGCCCAGTTATACTGTTGGCGATATATTTATTCAATTAATTATTAATCTTGATAATTTAAGAAATCTTCACAAAACTATTTTTTGTGTTATTAAAATTTGTATGTTCATTGAAATCATTCCTAAGCTAAATATTGAGTTATACTAAATTCCAAACAATAAGTATGTATCTGTGTTCAATAGAAAACAATGTTGACAGTGTTCAATGGATAAGGTTCAGTAGGATACTGTTTCTTAAATATGTAACTTCAATAGATAAGTGAAAGAAAAAATGAACAAATCAATTTATAAGTAAAGAACAACCATTACAACCGTGCTGTAACTAACTTCATAAAAGCAAAGAACTTTCTTGCTTAAAGACGTTGTGTCACTATTCTAACGGCAGAAAGCGTTTGATCGGCATTATTGAATTGAAAGCTCAAGTTTATTGCAATTTGAAATTCAGTGTGATAAAGCTTATATTGTTGAAAGGAAATCATTTTAGTATAGACTGCCTGCGTGAAATCATTTTGAAAACAGTCTGCATTCATTCATGAGTTAGGTTTCAAAGCTCAAAATTTCAATGCATAAACTCAATATGTGTAAGAAGCTTTGTCCGCTTAAATTTCCTAAAGTTTGAAAACAGTTTTATGATAGAATTATTTATAACAGAATGCTCTGTATCTTTAAAATAGTCTTTTTCAGTACTATGTTTTTTTTACTCCACAGTTTGCTTTTTAAAATTGTTCAATTTCAAGGTTTTATTTATTTATCTTTCATTTTTTGAGCAATCACGATTGCTTATTGTTCACAGTTGACAATTTTGAATTCCTATGATTTTATTTTCCTCCCGCATCCCTCTGCAGCACCACCGTCGGCCGGTCGCTTCACGATGCTGATCCTCTAGCGAAAACCGTCTCAAGGTTGCGTCACTTACTTGCCTACACTTACACCTACTCCTACACACACACATACACCTACACACACAAACACATAAACATACACGCATACATACAGACACTTACACATACACACACAAACACACACAAATACCCACACATACACCATATCCTCCCCCCACACACAAACACATATACACACACAAATACAGATGCCTACAAAAACACATATACATACCCCCCCCCACACACATACACACACACTCGTGATTGCGAAATCATAATTTGAATTCAATATGTCAAAGTTCAAAATATTATTATTATTAATTTTGTTTTATTGTTAACTAACTGCATTCTTTGAGTAAAGAATGCACCTAAAATATGTTTTTTTTTTCTCAAACGTTTAAGCAAGTGTTGCAACACTTTTTTTTTTAAAACACGTTCTATAAAAAATCTACGAACCAAGAAGGAATTGTCAGAATGAAACTTTAATTTCATATACGTGAGACCAACATTGATATAAGATTAACATGATTGGGTCATTCCATGCCGAATCAACCAATCACTCAAAATGATCATCTCAGATTTTAATGAAACTTTCAGGGATTATACTGTTTGACATTCTAAATTCAGATCTACTTAAAAAAAAAACTATCTTTTTTGGTTAATGAGTTATTAATTTTTTAAATGTGTAAAAACTCACGTTTTTTTACTCATCTGTTGTGCATAAAAATGCTACAATTTTAGTTCTATGGAGTCAATACAGTTGGTTAACAGTTCGTTTTAAAGAGAATTGCATGAGCTTTAATTTGACATGCAACTTGCATATTTCTCTTAAATTTTTAATATTTTTTTTAGTTTTAAAATTTAAAAGTTAATTTTTTTAAGTTAGTGTTTTTTAAAAATTTTGAAAAAATATATGTTTTTTAATATGTTTTAATAAATACATCCTAAAAATTTCAGAGTGGGTACATGATGGGATCAGCAGTTAGAGCAAACAATGCAATGACTTTTTTTGTAAAATATATATATATATATATGTTTTTTTTATTAGACATTTTTTTAGATTATTTTCTTTTAATTTTTTAAAATTATATTTTTTAAATTAATCTCTTACTTTTTGAAATTACTTTTGTTTTAAATTTTCTTTAAAATTATTTCTTAATTTTATTTTTAGCTTAGCAATTTCTAATTTGGCAACATTTTATCTCAAAATTATGATATAAATTAAAATATAATTGAAAATGAAATGCATTAAAAATATTTAAAGAACAGGCAGATCATGCAGCAGCTTGTTTACTTGTAGCTTGGGAGCTAACCGATGGAAAACTGCAAATTATGATAAAAAGATACCACTTGGTAGGAATGTTGTTTATGACTATAAAATGAAATTAAGACCCAGAGGCATTTTCAAAAACCGTTTAAATCCAAGATGGCGGCGTTTTTGCACAAGGCTACACATATTAGAGTTTTTTTTTTAATATATGTCATACAAAAGAGGTTTTTGTATCGAATTATAGGTTTTTCAGGTCACAGATTTCATTTTTTATGTTGAAAATAAGCTAAATCTTCATTTTGGTTCCTTTTTTTAAGTATAATTTTATTACTTACAAAAGAGATTACGTGCTTTTCAAAGTACCAATATAAAAATAGGAAAAATATTAGTACTATGTCTTTAGTCAAACACTGCTTCATTCTTTGCATTAATTTTTGCATAGTAGTGTGCACGACAGACCAGCACTTCTGCAGCTACACTTGTTTTTGCTGATTTTGCAGGTGCACTTAATGAACTCAGTGCACGAATCAAAAACTTCCAGTAACTCTGACCATTTCAGCTGCCATCCAACCCTATTCACTTGGAGATGGTGCACGTATAATATGTTTGTGAGCTTGTCCCAAAATGTGTTCAGCCTGGAAAGCACTACGCACTACTTTGTTGGTGGAAAACTTTGAAGTGGCCGATTTTTTGTCATATTCAACTCTTTCCTTGCTTCATTTACAATTACGCTATTACTAGTGGAACAGTACAGTACTACTACGTACCTTTCAGGTTGCGAAATAAATAAAAACTACACAGTTGCTTCTTTGAATATAATCCATGCCTTCCAAGTTGATTTTTTAAACTTCCCAGTAAAGCTAGGAATGCTGTCACAAAACCTATGAAGGCATGAAATATGGGTAAAGCTTTTGTTTTCCTTTTTTTTCCAACAGCTTCATACATGGCATGAACTGTGATGCATTTGTTGTTGTTTCCTGTTACAAAAGCAATCCAATGTTTATTCAGACTTAATGTTGACAAGGAAAAAAAGTAAGATATTGTAAAAACTAACATATCTGCATCAGCAATTCACACGACAATGTTCCTGAAACGGTTTTCTACCATGTCTTGAAGATGTACTATCATTCTTGAGCTTGTTTCTTCTGGGCCATGGCAAATAACATCAATGGGGGAAGTTTTTGCAGTACTATTTCCTTTAATGTCTTCATCGAAAGTCGTTAGAACCTGTACATTTGTTATGATATTACAGCTAACGTAACAGCAGTGGTGACGGTTGAGGCTTATAAGTGGAGTAGGGCGGGTGGGGTGGCGCAAAAAAAAAAAAAAAAAAAAAAAAAAAAAAAAAAAAAAACACTAAAAGCCATGGGATTTTCATCGGCAGCAAAAGATGAAAAAAAAAGTACATAAAAAGGAATTGACACCACTGTGCACACTAATCCTGCTATCGATTACGGTAAGGTTCTGGTCATTTTCCAAAAATAGATTTCCAAGTTCTTTCAAAGTTCTATAAAGAGCTCGACCCTTAGTAAAATATTTAATTTGAAATGAGTGGTACTGTTCAAGATGGAGTCGACTATTTTCTTCATGTTTTAGCTTAATATCACACTTAAACTCTTCTATTATTAATCGGCTTATTTGTGGTCTAGGAACCATCCAACGCCTAAGTGCTGATGGATCCTGTGTCAATCCTATTGCATCACCATCTCCTTTTACTATTGCATTATTTTCTTGGTGTGCTTGGTCAATACTGATTGCTGAGAATAACCTATTAGATTTTCTTATCTTAAACTCTCGAAATAAATGATCGATGTAGCTCTGATGGTAGTTCAATCTCTGCATCATAAAGATCTTTTTAGGTGGATTGAAAACGGACGTGCGTAATTTAAAGCCAAAAACCTCTAAAACATTTGTTGATAACTATGAAAACATATTTAAACATTACGATTATAAAGATATTGAGACTTTCCAATGCCAGAGAATTGATTTTATTTGGGGCATATATGTTACAATAACGATTAAAGGTCAAACTAGAGAGAAGTGGGGAGCAGGAATAAGAAGGCAAATGCTTTCGCACGGTACTTTAGTAACACTAAACATTGGCCTGGATTTTTAAGAAATTCAAATAACAAAGAAGGTTTCTTTGCTCTGTTAGGTACGTTTAGCTGTAAGTACCATAAAAAATGTGTAGGTTCTAACGACTATAGGTGACAACATTACTGGAAATAGTACAGCAAAAGCTTCCCTCATTGATGTTACTTGCCCTGGCTCAGAGGAAACAGGCTAAAGAATGATACTGCATCTTCGAAACATGGTAGAAAACGGTTATAGGAAGGTTATCATGTGCATTGTTGATACAGATGTCTTAGTCTTAGCAATATCTTACTTTTTTTCCTTGTCAACATCATGTTTAGTTAAACTTTGGATTGCTTTTGGAACAGGAATCAACAGCAAATCCATTACAGTGCTTGCCATATGTGAAGCTGTTGGAAAAGAAAAGGAAAAGAAAGGCTTTACCAGGATTTCATGCCTTCATAGGTTTTGTGACAGCATTCCTAAATTCACTGGGAAGTCCATAAAGTCCACTTGGGAGGCAAGAGATATTTAAAGAAGAAATTGTGGCATTTTTAATTTATTTCACAACCTCAAAGTTCTATACCGAGCGAAATTTTTGACATTTTTCAAAGGTAAATTGTAGTACTACTGTACTTTTCCACTAGTAATAGCGACACTGTTAATGATCTAAGGAAAAAATGGCTTATGACAAAAAAAAAAAAAAAAAAAAAAAAAACAGGCCACTTGAAAGTTTGCCAGCAACAAGTATTGTATAGTGCTTTCAAGGCTAGACACATTTAGAAACAAGCTCACAAACATATCATATGTGCACCATCTCCAAGTGAATAAGGTTGGATGGCAGCTGAAATGGTCTGAGTTACCGGATATTTCTGATTCATGCACTGAGCTCAAAAAGTGCATCTGCAAAATCGGCTAGAACAAGTGTAGCTGCAGAAGTGTTGGTCTGTCCTGCACTCTATTATGCAAAAATTAATGCGAAGAATGAAGCACTGTTTGACTAACGACGTAGTACTAATACTTTTGTACATATTTGCATTTAATATTTTTCCTATTTTTATATTGGTACTTTGAAAAGCATGTAATCTCTTTTGTAAGTAATAAAATTATACTTAAAAAAGAGCACCAAAATGAACATTTATCTTATTTTCAACATACAAAACGAAATCTGTGACCTGAAAAACCTATAATTCAATATAAAAACCTTTTTTGTACGACATATATTAAAAAAACTGTAATATAGGTAGCTATTTTGAAAAACGCCGCCATCTTGGATTTAAACGGTTTTTGAAAGTGCCTCTGGGTCTTAATTTCATTTTATAATCATAAACAACATTCCTACCAAGTGGCATCTTCTTATCATAATATGCAGTTTTCCATTGATTTTTGTCGTTTAGCTCCCCGGCAAGTGTTGAAACACTCCCTAACATGTTCAAACAGGTGTATGACGCATTAAGTCCAATAGCTGAAGGAAGCTGTTCATTCTTATTCTGGCTTTCAAATAGTAAAGTAGGCTGTGTTTGATGTATTGATAATTGTGCTTTTTTAAATTTTGCTTAATTGTTTTTCAATAGATGTTCTCATATTTTAATAGTTATAAAAGTTCATTATTTTAAAATATTTTTGTGCAAATTTTCAAGAGTGCTTATTGTAATTTAATAATGACCTTTTAACCGAACTTTAAAGAAAAAAAAACATGACTGAAGCAGGGACTTCAAAAATTATTTCTTTGTACTGCTACAATCCATTTGCGCTGGACATGACTATGTCCACGCCTGGACATGACTATTACAAGAAAAATTTAAGAACTGTGAGTAATAATGTATCAAAGCATCATAAGGAAGTAATTGAAGACTATAAAATATGCGATACTTGCCGCAAAGCTGTACAAAAATTACCTTTAGTTATCTCAGATTATGAAGAAAGTTCAGATGAAGCTCTGAGTGAAACAGATCAAGAGAATGAAATTTCAACTCCAGAAAAGTCTAAAGCTATTGAAATTTTAAATGAAAGTCTTGGAATAATTGATGAAACTCCCATAAAAAAATCGTCTTAGTGAAAAGAAGTACCCCCAGACAAAATTAACTAAGATCACTGAAGTTTTAGGAACTCAACTATTTGGTTTAAGCTCAAAAAAAATCAGATGATCTCATAAAGTTCGATTATGATAGTGAAATAATTAGCCGACTTAAAGAGAAATTCTCCAGTACAACTGACAAAAGTTTAAAACTGCAAATTTTAACAAAACTTCCATAAAGTTGGACCTTAAAGCAAATAGAAAGCGAATTTAAAGTGACAAATTTCATTCCTAGAAAAGCTAAAAAACTCATGAAAGACAAAGGAATAATGTCTGCTCCTGATCTAAAACCCGGAAAGGCATTAAGCCCAGAGACAACGAATCTAGTGAAACAATTTTATGAATGTGATGAAATCAGTCGTCAGATGCCTGGTAAGAAAGACTTTGTTTCTAATATAGTGGATGGAAGAGCAATTCATCTCCAAAAGTTTTTAATTTTAAATACCTTAAGAGAATCTTATGTGCTATTCAAAGAACATTATCCTGATAAAAAAAAAATAGGCTTCTCCAAATTTTTTGATCTTTGTCCAAAAAATTGTGTTCTTGCTGGATCAGCTGGAACACATTCAGTTTGTGTATGCGCTATTCACCAGAATGCAAAATTGATGATGGCTCAGTGTAAGTTACCAGAATTGATTAACAGCGACAAACCAATAAAAACTTAAAGACTTACTTAGTTTAATGATTTGCGAAATTCCTACAGACAAGTGTTATTTCCGTCACTGTAACAACTGTCCAAATACTAATAATTTGAAATATATCTTTTTGAAGATTCGTTTGAAAAAAACAGCATTGATATTGTAACATACAAGCAGTGGATGCAAATTGATAATAGGACTGCACTTGAAGCAATAATAAAACAAACTGATGATTTCCTAAATTGTTTATTTGATAGCTTACCCAAACTGCTGAAAGATTCTTTTATTGCTAGCAAACAATCTTCTTATCTTAGATATATGAAAAAAATCTGGTTGAAAATCAATGTATTGTATTATGTGATTTTGCTGAGAACTACTCTTTCATTCTACAAGATGCTGCAAAAAGATTCCACTGGAACAATGCACAAGCAGCGATACATCCTTTTGTTGTATACTACATGGAAAATGCCATGTTATAGCACCTGAATTTAGATATATTCTCTGATTGCATGTCCCATGATACAGTTGCTGTGCATTTGTTCCGGAGGCTTATGATAGCATACTTAAAGCAAAAATTGCTGCGAAGAGTTGACAAAATTCATTATTTCTCAGATGGAGCTACATCCCAGTACAAAAATAAATTGAATTTTGTAAACTTCTGTCACCATACTGCAGATTTTTCTATTGAAGCAGAATGAAATTTTTTTGCATCATACCATGGGGAAAATGCTTGTAATGGTATAGGCGGCAGAGTTAAGCGATTAGCTGCACAAGCAAGTCTTCGTATGGTCTATAATGAACTTGTGACCCCCCGTCAATTATATGAATGGTCTAAAGACAATATTAAAAATATCAATTTCATATATTCAACAAAAAAAGATTACGAAAAAGAATTAGCATTTCTGAAAACAAGGTTTGTAGAAGCCATAATAGTGAAAGGAACTCAACAGTTCCACAATTTCAGAACAAAAAACAAAAGCACAGTTTTCGTTAAATATTACTCTTTTTCACACCACACAAAAGAAGAGATAGTAAGCAAACATGATGATGCTGATGATTTGGACTTGAATGATATAGTTGGTTTTGTAACATGTGTATATAATAATGAATGGTGGCTAGGTTGTGTTTTAGGAATTGAAAATGAGGAGGTTAAAGTACGTTTTTACAACATCATAAACCTTCTCCATCCTTTAAGTACCCTCATATTCCTGATGTATTGATTGTAAATAAAACGGAAATACTAACCAAAGTTGACCCTACAACACAAACTGGAAGGGTTTACAATCTCTCAGAATCTGAAAGTTCAAAGACGAGTAAAAAGCTACTTTCCAAACTGAGAAGATGAAAGACTTATCTGTCACAAGGTATTTTTATGTATCGAATTCTACTTTGTGTTTATACATTTCAAAATTACATCCTCGAAGTTTCTGTGCTAGTTCTGTTTACTGAACTTCAATGGAATAAAATATAACCAAAATTTAAGAATTTTTTAAAATTTAAAGGTTTTTGAATTATTCTACTATTCATAGTTTTACTACAAAATGTTTATAATATTATTAAAAAAAACTAAAACATGTGTATTTTGAAATAAATTTAAATTGTTAAAAATAGTTTTGTGCATTTAAAAAAGTAATTTTTATTTATTTAATGTTTTTTTAATTTTTAAACAAAAATGCTAAGTAGCACCATTGCATTATTTGCTATAACTGCTGATCCCATCATGTCCACACTATGAAATTTTTAGGATGTATTTATTAAAAAATATTAAAAAACATATTTTTTTCAAACTTTTTAAAAGACACTAACTTTAAAGAAATTAAAATTCTAAATTTTACAATTAAAAAAACATTAAAAATTTAAGAGAAATATGCAAGTTGCATGTCAAATTAAAGCTCATGCAATTCTCTTTAAAATGAGCTGTTAACCAACTGTATTGACCCTATAGAAGTAAAATACCCATATTTCATGCCTTCATAGGTTTTGTGACAGCATTCCTAGCTTTACTGGGAAGTTTAAAAAATCAACTTGGAAGGCATGGATTATATTCAAAGAAGCAACTGTGTAGTTTTTATTTATTTCGCAACCTGAAAGGTACGTAGTAGTACTGTACTGTTCCACTAGTAATAGCGTAATTGTAAATGAAGCAAGGAAAGAGTTGAATATGACAAAAAATCGGCCACTTCAAAGTTTTCCACCAACAAAGTAGTGCGTAGTGCTTTCCAGGCTGAACACATTTTGGGACAAGCTCACAAACATATTATACGTGCACCATCTCCAAGTGAATAGGGTTGGATGGCAGCTGAAATGGTCAGAGTTACTGGAAGTTTTTGATTCGTGCACTGAGTTCATTAAGTGCACCTGCAAAATCAGCAAAAACAAGTGTAGCTGCAGAAGTGCTGGTCTGTCGTGCACACTACTATGCAAAAATTAATGCAAAGAATGAAGCAGTGTTTGACTAAAGACATAGTACTAATATTTTTCCTATTTTTATATTGGTACTTTGAAAAGCACGTAATCTCTTTTGTAAGTAATAAAATTATACTTAAAAAAAGGAACCAAAATGAAGATTTAGCTTATTTTCAACATAAAAAATGAAATCTGTGACCTGAAAAACCTATAATTCGATACAAAAACCTCTTTTGTATGACATATATTAAAAAAAAACTCTAATATGTGTAGCCTTGTGCAAAAACGCCGCCATCTTGGATTTAAACGGTTTTTGAAAATGCCTCTGGGTCTTAATTTCATTTTATAGTCATAAACAACATTCCTACCAAGTGGTATCTTTTTATCATAATTTGCAGTTTTCCATCGGTTAGCTCCCAAGCTACAAGTAAACAAGCTGCTGCATGATGTGCCTGTTCTTTAAATGGTTTTAATGCATTTCATTTTCAATTATATTTTAATTTATATCATAATTTTGAGATAAAATGTTGCCAAATTAGAAATTGCTAAGCTAAAAATAAAATTAAGAAATAATTTTAAAGAAAATTTAAAACAAAAGTAATTTCAAAAAGTAAGAGATTAATTTAAAAAATATGATTTTAAAAAATTAAAAGAAAATAATCTAAAAAAATGTCTAATAAAAAAAACATATATATATATATATATATATATATATATATATATATATATATATATATATATATATATATATATATATAAAAAAGTCATTGCATTGTTTGCTATAACTGCTGATCCCATCATGTACCCACTCTGAAATGTTTAGGATGTATTTATTAAAACATATTAAAAAACATATATTTTTTCAAAATTTTTAAAAAACACTAATTTAAAAAAAATTAACTTTTAAATTTTAAAAAATATTAAAAATTTAAGAGAAATATGCAAGTTGCATGTCAAATTAAAGCTCATGCAATTCTCTTTAAAACGAACTGTTAACCAACTGTATTGACTCCATAGAACTAAAATTGTAGCATTTTTAAGCACAACAGATGAGTAAAAAAACGTGAGTTTTTACACATTTAAAAAATTAATAACTCATTAACCAAAAAAGATAGATTTTTTTTTGTAAAAGTAGATCTGAATTTAAAATGTCAAACAGTATAATCCTTGACATTTTCACGAAAATCTGAGATGGTTAATTTGAAAATTTTTTTTTTTTTTTTTTTGGTTGATTTGACATGGAATGACCCGATTATAGTTATTACAAAAGGAAAGCAAAATGATCATTTATTGTAGTAAGGAACTCAATTGAGTGGAGGTTTTTGTATATTGCACCTCTTAGCATGAAAGCACGGCGCGATACTGGCAAAATTTAGGTTTGAAAGTATATTTCAATGTCCTGCGTCATCTCGTTCTACATTTACATTCAAGACACCACTACTTCGATCAAACGCAATAGCCGTCCAATTTAGTATCCAAAGTGGTCTCCACTGTGCTCCTTCTGTAACAAATCAGGGGATAGAGCAGACTGGAGAAAAGTGATAATGTGGAAGAGGAAGCCCCGCGACACCCTTGCTGTGTAGGACCGAGCGTTGTCCTGTTAAAAATGGCTCCGGGAATCCCCGCTATGACTGCCAACACAAGTGTGTGAAGCATGCCACGAACTAAAAGCTAGACTGTCATGGTGTTGTAGATCAATATATCGATTTTCCTAATACGAATTTGGCCAGTTACCTGATGTGGTGGAGTTTCCCGACATCAGAAACCATTTTTGAAATGATAGCATAATAGATAAATCAACAGAAACATTGGAAAGAACCAGTTTTCAATGCCAAATGCCTCATTTGCCTGCAACAATATTTTTTCATAAGCTAATTTAATGTGTTTTTGCAGTTTCTTTCAATTATAATTTTTATCATAAAAGTTTCTGAAAAAACAGTCAATTTTTTGTGACCACGTTTTTTCATATGTTTATCTGTAGTACGTTTTGCAGTTGCTTTTATTTAATGTATTTTTAGCTCAAAAAATTTCTGAAAAACGTTAAAAGAAACATTTCTATTATTTTATTTGTTTTCTTTGCTTACTTGGTATTTTGTGTTACACTTATCGCAAAAGTTAAGCCTTTGTATGCCTTGTTAAGTTCAATTTTCAAATTATCGAACAACTTTTTTTTTCAGATTTATTATAAACTTCGATAAATTACGATTGATGACGTATCCAATTTTAAATTCGTTGTTTCTATAAACAAAATTAACAAATGTCTGCATGTGATAAATAAAGTTTGTTTGAAAATATGAGTTATTTGCGACCTCAGCACGGTATTTCTTTTTATAATTAAAAACTGTTATCACTAATTTCTTACTCCGAACTCTTTTGTTTGAATAACATGCTTACTAGGCTGGAAAGAAAAAAAAATTCCTCCGTAACGTCTTTTGTCCCGTTTTTTTTTTTTTTTTTACATTTTTTTTTTGTCGAAAACCGTTTTTTAACATACATATTTTTTTCTTTGATTTTAAAACAAGGACATAAAAATTAACGAATTGATTGCTAATTTTTCCTAGAGCGTATTTTTACACCACTCTCGCTAATGGGGTAATACACGTCATTTTTCTGTTTTTCAACCATGATATTCTAAATCACCTTTCAGCTATATAAAAATAACAAAAAGTAAGCACTGAGGCTATAAAATACGTTAGGATTTTTTTTTTTTTTTCTGAATGAGAATCCAACAAAAAAGACTGAAGTAATGAATCCATCAATTGACTATGGGAACTCAAATGCTTTAAAATAATAAAGATTCCCCATTTATTTCATGCTTTTGACCCCAAGCAATCTTTTTTTTTTGCTAACTGCTCTTCTGTATTTTTACAAATATCTTAATCCTTTCTTGACTTTTCCTTAATCATTGTGCTGTGTGATACTATATAGTTTTAAAGAAAAATAATTTTTTTGAACCCTAATCGGAAGGTTATACCTAGAATTACGGGAGGTGTCATTCTGATCGCTTTCTGAAAAAAAGAAATGCGCGATATTTTATCGCGATATATTTTTGTTTTGTAAGCTATATTTCTTTTTGCCAACTAAGCAACGAACAAAAATAATATAAAAGAGTGTCTGCATAACATCACACCTTCCTGTCATGTGGTTCGTAATGCTGCAATTATACTTTCTAAAGGAAAGATAACTGTGACCGATATTAGGCATAGATGAATGATTGTAGGTTCTGCTATATGATTTGTTTTTTATTTATTTTCGATAAAATAGTTTGTTTTATTTACGTGACTTTTTAATTTTGAAGAAGGATATTATGGTTTCGTAAAAGGGAGGGCTAAGGCAAGATTAAATTGTAAAAATGCTGCAAGAACTGAACGCTCTAGATCAAATGGGAAGGAAATACTCCCTGGAATTTCTTCACGCCTCTGGCCAGTATATTATATAATTTCCAAGATATATTGGACTGAGTAGCTATGAATGCCCAAATTTTGTTCAGGACAGGTAAAAAAAGTATCAGAGGAAGGAATTTTTAATTACGTTTAGAAGAAGGTGAACTCAGAGAGGAACGTATACCAAGTATAAACAAACTTGTTCTAGCTGTAAGTAAATTTATGTACGTGCAAGATTCATTGGAGTAAAAGGAAAAAAAAGGAAGAAATGTTAAACAAAGGCATGTAAGGGTAAAAAACTTAGCTTTGTGCCACTATGAGGTATCTGTCTATTTTGTGCATAGAAGTTTAGAATGATTAGCTCGTGCGAAAAATGCTGCACAGGCGAAAAACCTTGTTAGTACAATTATTTGTTATTTTCAATTTTAATTAAAAACAAATAAATAAATAGCATTAATCTACTTAAATATTTGGGTTCAAAATTGTTTTCTGCAGAATTTGATAAAATATTCACTTAATTTATTGTAGATTTCTAAAATGTTCTTAATGAAACCGAAATAACGCTACATATTTCAACCTCATTAAAAAAAATATTTTTTAAGTACATATTTCAACATATAGATTTAAAACTTCTCTATACACAAAACAAATAGTAATTATTTTAATTAATTTATTTTAACTTCATTTAAAACAAATGTATGACATTATGTAGGAAACTACGACGATTTCTTTAGCGGTGAAAATGACCCCCGCCGTATTTCTAGGTATACAAAAAACTGCCGTAATGCTAGGGTTAATGGAATACTAAAAAGCATCTACTGCAACATGTTGTACATTTAACATTCTTCAACATCAAAGAAGAAAGAGTTAGGAATGGAATTCAACTTTTACAAATTTTACTTCAACGTCAGATTTACGCAAAAATATTCCGGAAGGAAAAAAAAACAACGAGCATATAAATACTTAAGAATATTTTTAGGGAAAAATGATAAAAATTAAATTTATTGACTTCACTCTTTTTTACCGAACATGAAAAGATAGTTGTTGAGCCCTCAATTTTAAAGAGGAATCGACATGCGAGATTTATAATAGTATCCGTAGCTGTCCGTAACTACGTTTTTGTTTCAAATGAAATGAAGGATTAAAAATTTACATTTCTTTCAAAACTTCTACAGATGTTAAAAAATGTCTCATTATTTAGTATGCCCAACACAAGATTGCCTTTACTCGTTGCCTTTATGTATTATTATAAAAGAATATTTTTCTCCAAAATAGATTCAGTCTCTTCTTGATCCAAAAAATGCACTTCAAAGCAACTGAATTCCTACTGCTGGTTGGGATGTATTTTAATTCAAAAGCTTTTTGATTTTATACATTTAAATAACGTGAATATGTTACATTAACATCGTGAATGATTTTAAATTGCTACACTCCTCAAAAGTAAAATTACAACACCCATAAAGAATGCGTAGCTTTACGAGAAATATAGAAGCTATGAAGAAGCTTTGAGATGAATATGCAAATGCTTCAAAATATTTTTAAAAAAATTAAAAAATTGTCCATTGATTCAATCTTTAATGTGCGCTCCTCAAACAGTTATACAGGCTTCAATCCGATGCGGCATGCTATGAATAAGTTCGTTGATGGTGGCTTGAGGTACCCCTAGTACCTAAGACACATCCACTGGATGTGCGCAGTTCATCTATTTCTATGATTTGCGACACTGATCCTCTGTTCATTTATCGTCCAAAGAGGTCCCACGGCTGTTGGACGGCATTGAGATCTGGGGAGGCTGTCGGCAAAGTAAAGATGTTAACGACAACAGGCTGTTACGAATTGGCCATTAGACATGCGGAGTAGCATTATATTTTTGTAATACGAGGTGGGTGAGGCCTGCAACAAGGACAGAAAAGCAAGATCTAGTACTTGGGTGACATAGCGGTTCACTGTCAAACTGCCGTCAATGCGTACCAGGGACATCCTAAGATCAAATGATCAGATGCAATGGGGTTGTTTCCTTCAGTCAAAAATAGTACTTTTAGTCACTGAAATTGATATAATAAGCTAAAAAAATAACATGGACCCAGAAAATACTTTTATTTTCCCAACAGTTATTTTTTAATTAATTTTTTAAAATGTCCCATTTTTCAAACAAGGCTTGGTCTTGATGACGTCACAAATGATGCACTTTGGCGTATCTTTCTATCGCGTTTCCACGTTATGATAATCAAGAAGCGAATTAAATATTGCACTCTACGCTTAACATCAAACATATCGTTGCGAGTACATTTGAATAAAGAAGAGAATTAAATATTTTGCTCTGTGAATGGCAACACTGTATTGCATTTCATCATTTGTGATGAAATGCAATACAGTGCGTACCATCCGTAGAAGCGTAAACAAAGAAAGCGCACAGTTTTAAGTAATTTTAAAAAATATTAATCTTAAGCATTTTTTTAAATGGTTTAAAATGAGTTTCATTCCTCTAAAAAATGTAAAGAATTTTCAAGTTTTGATAAAAACCTTATCAATAATTCTGTATATAAATAACATTGTTTTATCATTATATATTATAAATCTATGAATAGATCTGACAACAGGTGTGTAACAAGATTATATTATTAAATAGTTACACTTTATAATTAAAGTGGAAAAACAGCGTAAAAAAACAGCATAAATTCTTAAGATTTTTTTGCGGTTTTTTTTTTTTTTTTTTTTTTTTTGCGTTTTTTTCAATTTAATCATATTGTTGCACAAGGTCTATTTGTTCCTTTTCCATTTACAAATTGTATTTCAAATAACGTTACTTAGCTTCAGTTTTGCAAACGTGTTATTGAGTTATAATGATTCAAAGTCACAAATTCAGAGTCAGAAGATATCTAGCTTTTGTGCTTAAGGGATCTTTCAGCATTCTCCCATCTTGACATCTTGCAAGCCCGCCGAGAAAATTCTAATGTAGTATTATGTTCTTAGCATCTTTTGACTACACAAAGCTTCTTATCTCTAATAATAACAAACGCGTAAATTTGTCTTTGACGTATTGAGCAAAATCTACTTCGCAGAGAACACCTGCACAAGAATGTATATTTGTACATATTTCTTGCGATTAGGTTCGTATAGCGTTAATTAAATTCCTCATCTATTGAACAGAGAGAGGACTAGTACTCCCGAACATATATCGTTATTTTAAGTAGTGCAGAAATACATCGAACTGGAAGGAAAACATATGTCTCTGTTTATTTATAATAGAAAGCTTTTGGATTGAAATGTATGTTTGGTAATTGAAAATCATATGATGAGCCGAATGAAAGATATTAGAGGCATTTTCTCATTCAAAGATTTATTGAGTGAGCTTGAATAGAGTAAATACTGCTTATCATTCCTCTAAACTTAGAAATATACTTTAATTGTTTCAATTTGTTTAGAAATTCTTATTTTTACTGATAATCTCGAAAATTTTTATTTTGGCATTTAAACTTATTTTCTTCTCATTGCCCCAAATGTGTTTCAGATTTTTTTTTTACTGATTTTTTCTCTCTACCTTGCAGAAGCAAGTGAAATAAAAGTTGTACCTTCACGAAAATTCTGAAAAAAAAGACCCGACGAGAAATCTAAATTAATCTGCGCTTAAAATTGAGATTTCTGCTGAAATCTGATTTTTTTTTGAAAACATATTATTTTTAATTATTTTATGCAAGCAAGTGAAATGAAAATTGAACCTTCAGGCAATTCTCAAAAATATTGGAGGTTTTATCAAAAACAAAGCTTCAAATACATGTGTTGATCATTTTACGATTAAGATCTTACTTGCAAGAAACTAGACTCTTATTGGCTTAACCATACTTCATTTTATCCACAACACTTATCTGTACAACAGAACTACAATAACCACAACAACCAAAAAAGACAAACCAAGCTTTCTTATATAGGTGCGTAGCAGCGCAATCTGAAGAAATTAGCATAATTTGCAACAGACCCCACCTGTACACTGAACACATAAAAGTTGAAATAATAACTGGAATTTTAATTCTAATTGAATGTGGTACAAACTTAAATTTTACAAACTCATAAATAGAATTAAAATGTTCATATTAAATCAACAAATAGTACCCATTTTAACAAATTTTGTTAATATTTCAAATAATAGAATAAATTTACAAACATGATAAATTAATATAATTGAACAAATTTAAACTTCAAAGAGATACAGCAGTTGAATGGGTCTTCTGTACAGTCCCTTTGTAGTACGCACCATACAGGAACGCACCTTTCCGTCACGACCCATAAATATTTTTTCAATCACACCTAGTGACCAAAGTAGTTTTGATTTTTTTAACCCTTCAATTAATACTATATCATTTTGCTTCAAATTAGTTTCTGGCAGAGGATTTAAGAAATTATGAGCATTGCGTAATTGAAGAAGGTATTGTTCTTTAAATTTGCGCCAAACTTCACGCAGAATTCTAGTCATGAATAATTTCCTTCTAGTTAAATTTTCTCTGCTTGAATTTTCACTAAACACTTCTGCAAAATAGATCGGATAACTAGGTTTTACCTGTCCTGGATACAAAAAATGTGCTGGAGTTAGGGGCTTTGGTTCATTTATATCGTTAGTAACGTAAGTAAGAGGTCTGTTATTTAAAACAAATTCAATTTCCGAAAGAATAGTTGACATTTCCTCAAAATTAAGTAGCGCTCTGCCAAGGGTTTTTCGCAATGGATCTTTGACACTTTTCATTAACCTTTCATAAAATTCACCCCACCATGGGGCATGAAGGGCTATGAATTGCCATGTTATGCCTTCTAAAGCAATAAAATCTTTAACTTCATTAGCTATTACAATTTTAGGAAACCCTTTTAAAATGTCATTTGTATTTTTAAAAGTCTTCGCGTTATCAGAAATTAGAAATTTACCACTACCCCTTCTAGCTATAAATCTCTTTAATGCTAAAATAAAACTTTTCGTAGTCATATTCGTGATTAATTCAAGGTGAATTGCCCTTGTTACACTACAAGTAAATAAAACTATGTAAGATTTCTAACAGCTACCTTTTTCAGATTTAAAAAAAAACTGGACCAGTGAAATCCACTCCAGTCACACTGAAGGGAGGAGTATCAATTATGCGATTTTGCGGCAGTTGCGCCGTTATTTGTTTTGCCGGTTTTAAGGAGTATCTTTTACAAATTAAACATCTCCCTATAACCTTTTTTACAATTTGTTTATATTCACAAGAATTACTTTTGACCCAACAAAGTGTTATAGTCGAGTCTTTCCAATAAAAACATTTTGTATTAAATTTTAAGCAATCACTTACTTGCTTTACTAATCTTGCTTACAATAATCCACCCATTAATTCTAATCGTGGTAATGTAAGGGATTTAAGGGGTGCTACTCTACTTTTAGAACAAATAAAACTAGTAACAATTCTACCATCTTGTGCAACGGCACGCAAATATAATACAGTACTATAAGCAGAAACAGATGCATGTGAAAAAGAATGAATTTCAAAATTTAAAAAATTATCAGTTTTTAACTCATACAGATAACATCTGGGTATCTTTACACTGTTCAAGTTCTCAACTTCATCGCACCACATCTGCCACCTGTGGTTCAATGGTTTCGGCAGCTCTTCGTCCCAATCAACACCGGAACTCCAAATTTCTTGAAGAATACACTTCACGATGATGATATAAGACGCGAGAAATCCTATAGGATCGTAAATACGACCCACCACTTGCAGAACGAACCGCTTTGTGCTGATACGGTAGGTTAGAATTCTAAGGCTAACCTACCGTATCAGCACAAAGCGGTTAAAGAACGAGATGGCTTTTTCATACAGAACCTGAAAACATCTTTTCCTGGATCCCAAATAAGACCCAGCACCTTCGAAAAAGAATGATACTGCTGGAGTCTAATGTCGGATTGTTCACAGACAATATTGTTTTCTTTCATCAGAGAAATTAACTCGCGCGAATTAGTCTTCCATTTGCAAAGCACCATGCCAGCTTCTTTCAGAATTTTTATGCTTTCAATACAAGTCTGAAAGGCTTCATTTACTTCTCCTCAACCCCCAATCAGGTCATCAACGTACATGGAGCTTAACAACAGTTCGCAAGTGCTAGGATATTGTTCACGAAGCCTCTCAAAATGATATTTCAGGGTTGCAGATAGGAGGTACGCACTGGGTTTTAGTTCAAATGAAACGCGATTAAAATGAAGCACGGTCATTTCTTCTGATTTTAAATCACTCTTCCAAGCAAATCTAGTAAAATCTCTGTCCGAATCGGATCTCAATTTGTAGAAATGCTTGTTTTATATCAGCAGTAAATGCGATTTTACTTTGCCTAAATTTTAGCAACAGCTCAAAAAGACTTGGATATAAATTGAGTCCTTTAAAAAGACATTCATTTAGTGAAAACTGTCCATCCTCATGAGCAGAGCCATCGAACACAATTCGCAAACGTGTCGTAGGTTTTTCGTCACGAATTACCGCATGGTGAGGCAAGTAAAATTCCTGATTAGATGACAGCCTATCTAATGACGGAACTGCGACTATACCTTCTCCAAGATAGCTATCAATCACTCCCTTATAAGTTTCAAAAAATGGAGGACTATTTCCAAACCTTTTAATCAACACCTGAAAACGCCTAACTGCATTTTCCTTATTATCGGCTAATTTTTCCTTCATTCCTGGTTTCCACGGCAACTCCACACAATATCTCCCATTTGAAAATTGAATGGAATTACTGAAGTCATTCAAGATTTCCTTTTCCCTAACACCGAGAACATTCGCTTTCATTTCCCGTATACCTAAACTTTCCAATTCCCAAAATCGTTTCAATTCAGACGAAATAGAATCATTTGAATGAAGGACTAAATCCACTGAAGTTAACGTATTACTGTCTAAATTTCCCTGTACAGACCAACCTAAGGCTGTTTCTATCGCCACCAAAAACGAATTGCTCAGTTTTATGAACTAAATTCCAATAATTATCTACTCCTATAAGCAGCGATATTTTCTTATTACACGTTAGCTCATCCACACTGCATGTTAAAGTGTAACCCATCGAGTTTAAATCTTTCCATATATTTTCATTGGGTAAACCTATCATTCCCTTCGAGATTTCATCGATTTCTAATGCTTCAATACTACATCTAGACCCATCTACTAAATTCTTTAAATTCACTTCGACCCTTTTGCAAACTTGTTGCTTTGGAATACTACATCCGAATGAAAATATGCTTAAGTTTTCTGAACCCAACACTTTTAAACCTAATTTATTTGAAATATTTTTGCAAATGAAAGATTTTTCAGAACTATTATCGAAAATACCAAAAATTACTTCAGAAGAATCTTTTCCGATTATTTCTGTTTTAATACATTGCAATAATACACCTTGCTTCTGTTTATCCGCTATATAATTAGAAATAGTCTCACTACTATTTACAATTACTTCGGATTTGTTAGCACTACGAATTTTAATTTCATTTTGACCTGCCCTCTTATTTTCTTATTTGAAACAAATAGCTTGATTATGACGTTTCCTACACAACGTGCAAACTTTTCCGCTTTTACGAAATCTAATTCTACAACCTTTTTGCAAACATAAGAAACATCGATTTGAGCTAATCAACCTATTTCTTTTTTCAGCCAATGTTAGTGAGCTGCATTGCTCTGATTTATGATTTGAAACGTTACAAAAGACACAAGTATCAGATTCTGTCGAAACAACCAATTCCGTAGCTGAAAAGCTGTTTCTTTGAAACTTATCTACATCGTATTGTTTCGACGAAAAATTTCGTTTGCTTCCCTTACTATAAGCACTAGTTTCTGAAGGGCTAATGTGAGAAGTTTTCTCCCTAGCATTTATTGCAGTACAGTCGAGTGCCGACTTACGCGAGGGATGCGTTCCAAGACCCCTCGCGTAAGTCAAAATTTCGCGTTGTGGAAAATGGTATGTGTAAATTTTTTTATAAACGTACCCAATTATTTTCGACACTCGTAAACACCCCCTCAAACTATTAAAAACCATTTCTTAACTAACTATACATTACTGTTTCTTACATAAAGAACTGAATGTTTACTTGTATTTTTTTTTAAACCGTTTTATTCAACATAAAATACTGCTACGATGTACAAAATCAATGATCAATGGGAAAGAAAGAGAAAGTAAACCAGTATACGGTACGCACAGTATATTGTAAGAATAGCAAATGCATCTTTACCGTCGATCCATTAATGATATTTTTACACAATACAAGAGCAGTTTCCATTTTCATAAATTTTTTCATTTTACTATGACACTACTCGGTGAATTTTTATGGATTTTCTTTTCTTGACTTTTGATTGTATGTATGGAAGATTCACTCATACCTAATTGTCGTGCTACCTTTGACGCATTTTTTAGTTGAGCTTCGCAGCTTTTCAAGAAGCTTTAGCTTTTATTTAATTGTCAGAGACTTTCGCTTTTTATCTTCAAACTTTAGACGAAACAGCTCTCTTAAGTGTCATTATATTTCATTAACTTTCGCATTTAGAATGAAAAGAAAACTTCTACTCTCAGCGATGCTAAAAGGCTAAAGATCCATTCATGAAAAAACATTTTTTAGTAGCCAATAACAAAGCCGATACGAACACAACACGATTCCCTTCCGAGAATTTTCGTGTTGCGGGTGAGGAATTCGCGTCAGATCTGAAATTCTTTACTGGAGAAAAAAATCGCGTTATAGCCATTTCGCGTAAGTCGGATCGCGTTGTAGCGGGAGTCGACTGTATACAAAAATAACATTAACTCATCCAAAGAATGACTACTATATGGGTGATTTTTACTGAATTCTAATGCTAAATCCGAAGGAAAAAGTTTCATTACAATAGTTGATAAAAGCGTACTATAACTGTCCGATTTGATTCCTAAAGACTCAAGGGATCGGATTTGCGTTTGGCATTCGAAATACAAACTACGCAATCCTGCTAAATTGTTCGAGTTTTTTACTGGACTTAAATTTAATAAATTAGAAGTATGCGCACTGATTAAGACATCTTTTTGTCCGAAAGTACTATGAATCAATTCAATCGCTTCTTTGTAATTTTCACTCGAAAATGCGAATCCTTTGATACAAGCAAGTGCTCTTCCGCCTAACAAAGATTTCAAATACGAGAATTTATCAACATCCGAGAAAGATGGATTGTTGTGAATTGAACTTTCGTACTGATTCCAAAAATTAAAATAATTTGCCGGATCACCATAATATTTTGCAATTGTTAATTTTGGTAATTTAGGCAAAACTCGTGGCTCTGAACTACTATTCCTCAAATTAACTGTATCGTTCGTATTTGTAAGGGATTTAATTTTATTTTGCAACTTGATTTTAACGATAATTATTTTTTCTTTATATTCATCAATACGTTGTATTTCAAAATCAATTTCGTCTAATTTTAAACTATTTTCTAATTCAACGTCTAAACCAGTTAAAATTTCATCTTTTATCAACAGTTGTTCTAATAATGCTTGACACACATCTAAACAGATATTCGGATTATCCAAACAAGCCTCTATAATTCCCACTAGCCTAGTAACTTGCCCTCGCTAACTAATTCTCCTTCTTTTCAACCTTTCAACATTATCTGTTTCAGCAACAATATTTGTATCACCTTTTTCCCCTCCTGCCATTTTAAACCCAACTAAAATTACAACCTACTATTTTCCAAAACCAATTGTTAAATACCTCACCAATGCGATAGCAGATAGCAATTCTTTTCGGCTCGATGCACCAAAATCTATTGATCATTTTACGATTCAGATCTTACTTGCAAGAAACTAGACTCTTATTGGCTTAACCATACTTTATTTTATCCACAACACTTATCTGGACAACAGAACTACAATAACAACAACAACCAAAAAAAGACGAAGCAAGCTTTCTTATATAGTTGCGTAGCAGCGCCATCTGAAGAAATTAGCATAATTTGCAACAACATGAGTATTTGTGTATAGTTTAAACTTTGGTCTTGTAAATAATTAACAAAACGTAGTCAGTGACGTATGTATTTATACGTGTATGAACGAATTTACATTTATGTGTGTTGAAAGGTTAAGGTCTTATGATTGGCTCAATATTATTGGAGTATAAATCAGTTTAAATAATCAAGATTCAAATGCATAACCGAAGCCTGCTGCATACCTAGTCACAATGAATTTTTTGCCCGTTTTTCATCAACATACTTTTTTTTCTTTTTTACAGAAGTCTTTTTTTTATATAAAGAAAGCTTTAGCTCTTGAAAGGTGTTGCTGTCTAAGACAATCAAAAGAGAGAAAAAGTGGGACAGAGAAACTATTGCTGCTAGAAAATCTATATTAAATAAAACGAAAGTAGACTCAATTAGTTTCGGATGAATTTCTTGCTTCTATGAATAACAAGGGATATGTATTTTATAAATAAATAATCATATAGTAGTAACGTGATGCAACTTAGCCGGTACAAATTCTCAAATTTGAAAATACACACAGCCCTATGAATCTACTTTTCAAAAGCCGTTGCTATCTCTTTACGCAAAACTTTAAAGGATGTTAGAAGGGAGGATAAGAAACAAGGACAAAGAAGGATAATGGGAACAAATAGTCACAAATGTAATGCTGACGTGCTACATGAACGCAAAGCCAGAAACTGGTGGATGCGAAAAAAGGTGCCATTTTTAATTACAAAAAATCTTTCACTATACGTTTTACTTTTGAAGGTTTAGAACAGTCGTTAAAAATTACGGCCTGAAGCAGCTCGCGTCTACATGAGTCGCAATAAAGTAGCAACGATCAAAGAAAGTTTCAAAATGTCTCATTACTGCGACAGTGAGTAGGGGAAACCGGGGCAAGATGACTATGTTAACAATTTTCGTTGTTTATTAATTTATTTTTAAGGATAGTAAAATAATTTCACGTGATCTGTTAGAGTAGTCCTTTGTGGTATTAAATATATTACCATTTATTTTTTCAAATAAAAATAATGAAGGATATTTTTATTTTTTCATGACCTTAACAAATCGTCATCTTGCCCCAGTACTGGGGCAAGACGACTTTGACCTTGGGCCAAGATGACAACGTTGAAAAAGGTTGAACACGTTTTATGTTTTGAATATGTTACCTTGTTTTAAAAATGATATCTGTGTTTTTATATCTTACAAAATATCAAATTAAGCCTAATGCATTGGAGCGTAATGTTGAAGTGTTTTGTGCAGCTAACAATAGATACAAATAAAAATGCCATTTTCATAATTGGAACTTGCCTCATGCCACCACTCTTGACTTTTACAGCACTGGGTCCGCTCTTCTGTTGGAGGGTCACAATATTCCTTTTTACAAGCGGGGCATCTTATAACACCATTCTTTGAAGTTGATGCAACTGAATTGCTTGGCATGAATTGAATAGACTTGGACCTAAAGGAACTTAGTTTGAATTTTTTACTCCCTTTTTAGCTTCACGAGCTTATTTTCCCTGTTTTTTTAAATAATCCTTTTTTTTTTACTTCCGCTTTGCTCCTTATTCTGACATTTCCTTGATGGGTGTGCTTGTAAGAATGTTTGAGCTCAGTTTTCTGCTTTTCCTTTTTGTTTTCTCACATTGTGTTGCTTTAGGCAATGCATTGAAATCAGAAACACTAACAAGCTTCTTTGGTGCATCGGAATCAGCATTTGCAATAACTTCTGCTTCATCTGGAGGGTTTATATTTTGGTTTTTTACTCCCAAGGTCTGGGGATTAGCACTATTATTCTCACCTTAATCGCCAACAACATCATAGTCCCCTGGAAACAAGAGAATTATGAGTCTCGATCACTCATTCTTTAAACCCATATCGGTATTTCCAACTGTAGCTGCTTTGAAGTAAGCGGTGCTCAAAAGCTCGGCAATATTTTTGTCTGTGATAATTTGTCCTAGATGAATGACCATAAAGTTGTCACATGCTTGGCTATACAGTCGAGTCCCGACTTACACGAGGATGCGTTCCAAGACCCGTCGCGTAAGTCGGAATTGCGCGTTGTGGAAAAGGGTATGTGTAAAAACTTTTATAAACGTACCCACAATTATTTTAGACATTTGTAAACACCCCCTCAACTGTTTTAAAATCCATTTCTTAACTGTACATTATTGTTTCTTACAAAAAGAACTGAATGGTTGCTTATATTTAAAAAAAAAAGAACGTTTTATTCAACATTAATACTGCCACGATGCACAAAATCAATGATCAATGGGGAAGAAAGACATAAAATAAACCAGTATCTGTGCGTAAAGTATACAGTGAGAAAAGCAAATGCACTACAGCTGTACAATAGATCCAGTAATGATATTTAACTTAAAAAAGTGAAGAAGATAATGATTTATGCTCGTGATCAAACCTTTATTCTAATATATTTTTAAACAGTTGCTTCACTAATCCTTTTATGACGTTTCCATCTATGGCAACACCCCTTTTCCTGGATTCGTTAATTCTCACAACACGAGCAGCTTCCATTTTCATACATTTTCGCATTTTACTAAGATATTACTCGGTAAACTTTTACGGGTTTCCTTTTTTTGACTTTTAATTGTATGTATGGAAAATGGAAGATTCACTCATACCTAATTGTCGTGCTGCCTTCGACGCACATTTTAGTTGAGTTTCAGTTTTTCAAGAAACTTTAGCATCGAGAAACTTTAGCTTTAATTTAATTGTCAAAAACTTTCTCTTTTTCTTTCTATCTTTACAAACTTTAGATAAAACAGCGCTCTTAGGTGTCATTACATTTTATCAACTTTCTTATTTGGAATGAAAAAAAATAATAACTGGAAAATAAGGAGTAGTTAGTTGTATAAGCGATGTTCAGACTAGTACGGTGTGGGAACTTCCGCTCAAAGTGATGTGAAAGGGATGGAGGTCTATTCACGAAAAAAAAAATATAGTAGCCAATTACAAAGCCAATACTTACACACCAAGATTCCCCACAGAAAAGTTTCGCGTTTCGAGTGAGGAATTCTAGTTTGGCCTAAATTTTTTTTAACTGGTGAAAAAATCGCGTTATAGTCATTTCGCGTAAGCCGGATCGCGTTGTAGCGGGAGTCGACTTTAGTAGGTTTTTAATGAGCAGAAAAATGACGCACCAGGAGTTAGAGACGATGCGATGCGTTGGGTGGCGACCCAACCATGATAATGTTTTTTCACTGTAATATAAGGCTGCAAAGTTATGTGAGATTTATGATTGTCAATAATCAGCAGAGCAGGAGATTCGTTGCTTGGTTTAATTCAGTCAACTAGTCATTTGGTCAACTAGATTATAAATAGCCTCCGGTCATCGGCTTTCGAATTCGGCCCCCCTCAATTCAATGCGTTCTTTAACCCCAGAGGAGATAGAAGCGC